>NC_048238.1:41387402-41572402 GCF_002007445.2 Ailuropoda melanoleuca
GCCTCAGCCATGGGCGACGAGGCGGCGCCCACGCCGCGGGGCTCCTGCCGGAAGACGTGGGAGGGGGGAGATGTCAGCGTCCCTCAGGCCAGGAACACCCCCCACCCACCCAGGGGAGCCCCGTGCACCTCAAACATCCCCACATGCCACCGAAGGCACCGCGGCCCCTCGACTACACCCAGACACTCCTTAGGCCACTGGAGACCCCCAAATATGTCCAGGCACAGTTAAGACCACCAAAGACCCCTAGATCCCCAACCCGCCCCCCAACGATTTCCTAGTGATTCAGAATTTGCCCCAGGGCTGCTGGAGAACAGGTTTCTTCGTAGGAGTGGTGACAGCCATAGAATTTTCTGTATTGATGTTGTGGACTATAAGAACCATATTTGCATTTTATAGGTTCCTATTGTTCACTTGTTTTGCCCAAAAGGTAGTCGACTGTTCTGACTGTTCCACACCTTGCATTTCGGAGTCTGTCCAGATCAGTACTTTCAGTGAATCCTTTCTCTCTCTTTCCTTTTCCCTCCCTCCCTCGCTGTTCTCTCTCTCTCTCTTTCTCTCCCTCCCTCTCTCTCTCCCCCTCTCTCTGTTTTCCTTTCTTTCCTCTGCATTGAATCCGTTTTGTATGGATGTACACATTTTATTTAACCAGTCTTCGACTGATGGACATTTACGGTGCTTCCAATCTTTTGCTATTCCTTTTTTAAAAAAAAAAAAATTTATTGGGGCGCCTGGGTGGCACAGCGGTTGGGCATCTGCCTTCGGCTCAGGGCGTGATCCCGGTGTTGTGGGATCGAGCCCCACATGGGGCTCTTCCGCTATGAGCCTGCTTCTTCCTCTCCCACTCCCCCTGCTTGTGTTCCCTCTCTCGCTGGCTGTGTCTATCTCTGTCAAATAAATAAATAAAATCTTTAAAAAAAAATTTATTTTTCAAGTAATCTCTACACGCAGTGTGGGGCTGGAACTCACAACCCCATCAAGAACCTGGCGCTCCACTGACTGAGACAGCCAGGCACACACACCCCCAATCTTTTGCTATTCTTGTCATGTTGGGATGAATAATCTTGTCCATATATTATTTGGCATGTGTGTAAATCTTTCTGTAGAATAAATCACCCAATGATTACTTTTCAATTCAGACAGTTTTAAAGCAGTTTCAGAAAGTTTAAAGAAATAAAAACCGGTATCAAAAGTATGAGTAAGGAACAAAAGACCATAAAAATGACCATGAAGATTTGAAAAAGAAACACCTAGAACATCTAGAAATAGTGAAATTCAAAATGAAAAAGGCAAGGGGCTTCTGACTGGCTCAGTGGCGGAAGCCTGTGACTCTGAACCTTCGGGCTGTGCCTTCGAGCCCTATGCTGGGTGTGAAGATTACTTAAAAGTGAGATGTTTAAAGAAAAATAAAATGGGCCAGTTAAACAGCAGCTTCAATCCAGCGGAAGGAAGTAATATCTTTGAACAGAGCTTAAGAACGGATCCACAGAAGGGACACTCAGAGCAGTGGGGACAGGAGCGACTCCTTCAAAAACCCATGTGGGAACAACAAATGACCCAAATGTGGGAGCAATGGAAAGGAAAAGATGAATGGGGTGCCTGGGTGGCTCAGTCAGTGAAGCGTCTGTCTTCGGCTCAGGTCATGATCCCAGGCTTTTGGGATCAAGTCCCTCATCCTCTCAGGGAGCCTGCTTCTCCCTCGGCCTGCCGCTCCCCCTGCGTGCGCATTCGCTCTGACAAATAAATAAAATCTTTTTAAAAAGGAAAAGATAAGGGGCGCCTGGGTAGCGCAGTTGTTGGGCGTCTGCCTTCCGCTCAGGGCGTGATCCCGGCGTTCCGGGATCGAGTCCCACATCGGGCTCCTTGGCTGGGAGCCTGCTTCTTCCTCTCCCACTCCCCCTGCTGTGTTCCCTCTCTCGCTGTCTGTCACATAAATAAATAAAATCTTTAAAAAAATAAAAAATAAAAAATAAAAAGGAAAAGATGAATAAATCTGACTACATTAAAATTAAGGATTTCTTTTTATCCTAAGACACCATAAAAAGTATGAACAGTCAAACCAGAGCGGGAAGATGCCTGCAACACAAAGAGTCAATAAAGGATTAGTATCCGGTATACAAAAAAAAAAAAAAAATGCCTAAAAAGCAAAGAGAAAAACAAGCTAATATAAAAATAGGGAGGGGCGCCTGGCTGGAAGAGCTTGCCACTCTCGACCTCGCTGTCGTTGAGTCTGAGCCCCACGTGGGCTGTAGAGATTACTTAAATAAAAAATAAAAACTAGATGAAAAAATAGGGAAAACTGATGATCAAGTATTTCACAAAAAAGGAAACAAAACCAGTTACCAATTATGTGGAAATGGTGAGCCTCCTTAGTAATCAGGAAAATACAAATGAAAGTGCCAAAGAGACACTAAGCATAATGCGTCTCAAACCGCCTAATAATGCACCATGTTGACACGGCGGTGGGAAAAGCAGAAACTCTCGTACATCGCTGGTGGGAATTCCATTGCCAAAATAACTGAAAAACAATTCGGCAATTTCTAAAAAGCTGCACAAATCCTATGACCCGCTCCTGGGGTGCTGCACTCCAGGTAACTTCGGTACATATGCTACTGGACCTAAGTTCATGAAAAATCACATCGGGCACTGTTTGTGCCAGCGTCGTGGACCGAGGTGGGGTGGGAGCCTGGAAACGACGCAAATGTCTACTGACATATTGAGAATGCATGTATAAACCATGATATACTCACATACTGATGATGTACTCAGAAAATGAAATATTAGGCAGCAATAAAAATAAGTGAATTATAGCCACGCACTTCAATGTGCAAATGTGGATGGTGGATAGATCTCACAACCGAAGCAGAGCCAAAAAAAAAAAAAAAAAAGCAACGTAATGAATTCCACTGCAGGCTGTCTGAGACCGGCAGACACCCTGATGACTTCCTAGTGACCCCTAGTGACGACAAGGAGCCTGATGCCTGGTCCAATTCCATTTCGATGAGGAAAGGCTAAACAACATACTGTTTAGACATACACACATACGTGATGAGCTACCAATGAAAGTAAGGAATCACTGAACGGAAAATACACGATAATGATTATGGAGCAGGGGGGCTGTTGTGCTCAGGGGGCCCCCAGGGGCTTCTAACTACTGGTCATGCTCTATGTCTTAACCTGAGTGGTGGGTACACACAGGGTTTATCATTATTCCTTACATCATACATGAATGTTAACTGTATTATGTCATAAAAAAAATATCTAATAATTTTTTAAATCCCCCATCCTTGACGCAGACAGCCCTGACGAGTTGGAGGATGATGTGCTCCAGGTGCCCTGGGCGCCCACCACCCCTCAGCCCCTGGGGAATCGCACACTCACCAGCAATCACAACCTCACACACACTCGCATGAACTAGCAGTCCTTGAGATGTCACATGTGCATCCCGACATTGCCACGTCCACACACGAGGAACTGCACACGTTCACATACGTGGCTGCCCATGCGGTTACGATGGCCAGAGCTACCCAGACGCAAGGACACACACCACCCCTACAGACACAACGCAGCGCGGAGACATCATGGCTCCTCTCCCCACAATGACACAGCTCCATAAAGAGATGGGCAGAAACAGCCCGTTAACACCCATACAAAATTCTAGTCGCTTAGTCCAACACAACCAAAATGGGATGTGCACATGGGGATGCAAAGACCCATCCCGCCTAAAAAAACGAAATCACACACACACGCACACACACACACGGACACGCCCATTGCTTAACCATCACCACAGGATTCGCAAACACTCACACGGTGTCCCTGAGACAAGCCAAATGCAGGAACACCCGCAGCATCACACACACTGCACACCCAGACCCACATCGGCATCTCGCTCGGAAGCGCTGACACCAAAGGACACGCACTTACACGGCCAGCGCATTCTCACGCCCCAGTCATCGCATCTCGTGCACAGAGACCGGTGCGCGCACCCCTTCCCTTCATGCACGCTAGTCCCATGGACAGCGCCACAGGGGACCGGCGGGGCGAGGCCGGGCCCGCGCCAGGGGCCAAGGGTGCGCAGGGCGTGGCTGCCAGCCGAGCCCCGCACACCCAGAGACCGAGTCCCACATGGCCGGGGCGCGGACTGGCGGGAGGCCCCGGGCCATCCTGGCCGATCTCCCCGCATGTCCGGGCGCAGGTGGGGGCCCGCCAGGACGAGGGGCCGGCAGCTGAGCACAGACCCTCGCCCGCAGCATCCTCCCACCGACCCCCACCCCGTGCCCGACCGGTGTCGCACCTTTACCGGCCGAGCGCAGAACGCGGGGGGAGGCCGAAGTAAGCCCAACAGCAGCAGCACCAAAAGGCCGACGCCCCCGGCCCGCGGCCCGCCGAGCAGCGGCGACCACGCCATGCTGCCCCAGCGAGCCGGGCTCCGGACGGGCGGACTGGCTGGCAAATGCGCAGCGCCAGGGCTAGCGGGCAAGGCTGCGGTGCTCTGCGGCTGCGCGCGCCAGGGAAGCCGGCCCTCCCCCTGCCCACCCCCTCTCCGGCCACTCCACGCAGGCGCAGCCTGCGGGCCCCAGCAGCCCCTCCATCCTGCTCGTTGCCATGGAGATGCCCAAGGGGCAAGGTGGGAAGCTGGAGCCTGCGCTGGCGGTTGCCATGGCAATTGGAGGGCAGTTACCAGGGCAACAGACCTCGCTGTCCCTTAGCAGACAGGCAGGCAAAATTGACTCAGCGGAGTGGAATGGGGATCTGGTCCCCACCTCTCCCTCCCTGGGGAGGAGACATATGACTTTGTTCACTGGGTGAACACTTCGCTACTGTGGGTGAGGATAGATACATAGATAAATAGATTTTACCCATATATTGTTCCAGAAAGGGTTTCAAGCCACTTAAAATGACACATCAAAGGAAACGAAACGAAAGTTTGGTAAAATTTGAGCATACATTGGGCAAAATATATTGGGAAGGGGATGTTAGTGGTTATTTCTGGGTGGGGAGATAAATAATGGTTTGTCACTCTCGCTTTACACTTCTCTCTGTTGTCTGAAAAATATTGCAATGAATATCGGTTACTATTATAATAAGATAAAAATAAAGACATTTTCATTTAGGAATTAAAACAAAGTATGGGGGCACCTGGGTGGCTCAGTCAGTTAAGCATCTGCCTTTGGCTCAGGTCGTGATCCCAGCATCCTGGGATCAAGCCCTGCATCAGACTCTCTGCCCAGCGAAGAGTCTGCTTCTCCCTCTCCCTCTGTGCTCGCTGTCTCTCTCTCTCTCATTCTCTCTCTCTCAAATAAATATCTTTTAAAAATAAAATAAAACAACGTATGGTAACATGGCACAAATTAAAAGTGAAGAAGCGAAAGATCCATTTATGCTACTATGAGTGTATCTAATCCATTGATTCTGTCTCTGTCTCTTCGGTATTACAAACAACTTTACAACGAAAATCATTATACACATCCCTTTCTGGACCTGCAGATGCTGTACCCAGTGCTGGTGTGATGGACACATGTTTAAGGTGGTTCCCATGATCCTCGCCTCATGGTGTCCACATTCTTGTGTAATCCCCTCCCCTTCGAAAGTGTGCATGACCAAAGGTGACCAGATATATGTGATTACATGTACATAATTACATCAGAAATGAGGCTGGGGGCGCCTGGGTGGCACAGCGGTTAAGCGTCTGCCTTCGGCTCAGGGCGTGATCCTGGCATTATGGGATCGAGCCCCACATCAGGCTCCTCCACTATGAGCCTGCTTCTTCCTCTCCCACTCCCCTGCTTGTGTTCCCTCTCTCGCTGGCTGTCTCTATCTCTGTCAAATAAATAAATAAATAAAATCTTTAAAAAAAAAAAAAGAAAGAAAGAAATGAGGCTGGTGGGGCGCCTGGGTGGCTCAGACGGTGAAGCGTCTGCCTTCGGCTCAGATTATGATCCCAGAGTCCTGGGATTGAGCCCTGCATCTGGCTCCTTGCTCAGCAGAGAGCCTGCTTCTCCCCTTGCCTTCTGCTCCCCTTGCTTGGGCTCTCTTTCTCTGTCAAATAGATAAATAAAATCTTTTTTAAAAATGAGGTTGGAACTGTTATGGGCGGGAGAGTCTGTGTTGGGTGAATGGAGGTGTTGGTTCTTGGATTTCCCATGAAAGATTAACATGCGGGTCCACACTCAAAGGCAGCTGGAAGGAAGGTAGCAAGCACGAAGCAGTGTATTAAGGACAATACACTCTCCAGAATGGAGAATGGGCAGGCCCAGAGGTAGCAACTATACCAGGTTAAGGGGTGTCTTTTCTTTTTATGGTTGTGTAGGTTATGGCTCATAGCAGGACGGTCTCTGACTGAGGTTGTTTCCAGCCATCTAAGGGACTCCTCCTACCAGTTGGGAGGGGGAGTTTTTGGCCCTACAAGGTTCCTGCTGAAGCTGTTATGGTCATCTTTCCCTACAGTGTGTGGGGGGGACATTGAAACTGGGCACGGACTGGTGGCTGGACCCCAGGCCACCCTGGCGGTGTAATATATAATGTAAATATATTATAATAAAGCTATAGGTTACCCTATCCTCAGGTGGCCAGAAAGAGAGGTAGCCTCTAGGAACTGAAGGTGGCCACCAGCTGACAGCAAGAAATCAAAGCCCCCAGTCCTTCACCTGCAAGGAACTGAATTCTGCCAATGGCCAGAGTGAGCTTGGATCCCCAATCAGGCCTCATATGAGACTGCAGCCCTTGTCAACACCTTCATTTCAGCTTTGTGAGACCCTGAGCAGGGATCCCAGTTAAGCCACATCCTGACTCCTGACCCACAGAAACTGTGAATTAATGTTGTTGTAAGTCTGTTGTTTTAAGCTGAGAAGTAACATATCATCAACAAACTAGGAATAGGGTGCCTGGTTGGCTCAGTCAGTAATGTGTCTGCCTTTGACTGAGGTCATGATCCCAGGGTCCTGGGATCGAGTCCCGCATCGGCTCCCTGCTCAACAGGGAGTCTGCTTCTCCCTCTGCCTCTACCCCTCCCCTGCTTGGGCTCTCTTGCTCACTCACTCTCTCTCAAATAAAAAATAAAAAATAAATTTAAAAAACTAGGAATAGAAGAGAACACCCTCAACCTGACAAAGGACAAAACCCCACAGCTAACATCATACTTAACAGTGAAAGATTGAAAGCTTTCTTGCCAGGGATCAGGATCAAGATAAAGATGTTCCAAGGGCACCTGTCTGGCTCAGTCGGTAGAGCACGTGACTCTTGATCTCCGGGTGAGTTCTAGCCCCACATTGGGTGTAGGGCTTACTTTAAAAAAAAAAAAAAAAGATAAGGAAGTTCCCTCTCGCTTCTATTTGACAGTGCACTGAAGGTTCTAGCCAGGGCACTTAGGCAAGAAAAAAAGGAGTCTACAGTGGAAAGGCAGAAGTGAAATTATTTCCATTTGCAAATGATGCGACCTCGTACATGGATAATCTTAAAGAATCTACAACACGGGCGCCTGGGTGGTTCAGTCGCTTGAGGAGTCCGCCTTCTGGCTCAGGTCATGATCCCAGGGTCCTGGGATCGAGTCCTGCATCAGGCTCCCTGCTCACCCTGAAACCTGCTTCTCCCTCTCCCACTCCCCCTGCTTGTGTTCCCTCTCTCACTGTCTCTCTCTCTGTCAAATAAATAAAGTCTAAAAAAAAAGAATCTACAACAAAACATTAGAGTTAATAGATGAGACCAGCGAGGTTGCAGGATATAAGATCAATATTATAAAACTCAATTGTATTTCTACACACGAGCAATGAACAATCCAAAAATGAAAGAAAACAATTCCATTTGCAGTACCATCAAAAAGAATAAAAACACTTAGAAACAAATTTAACAAAATAAGTGTAAGACTGTACCCTGAAAACCACGAAAACCATCTAACAGAAGCTCAAATCCCATAATCACTTACTTCCAGCACCCCTTTCTCAGATACTCCATGGTTCCCCATGGCGTGTGGCTTCTCTCTTGCAGCAAGCTAATAAACCCAATTTGGTTTGACTGCCCCTGTGTCCCTGACGGTCTCCGACTGATGGTCATTAACACAAATGGAGGAGGTTTCACTGAGATTTGGCAGAAACCCTCACTGCCCTACTCCGTGACCTTCAACTCAGTAATAGTGCACATATCTGAAACCCCTTGTGTCTCCAGCTAATTGAGTCACTTCCCCGACCATGCTTGGCTTGGGAGTAAGTTCACAGTGACTCGAATAAAGATACTTCAATGAGGTCCTCTGCATTGGATTTCTTTCGTTTGTTTTCCTAGGAATAAGGATCCCCCCAGACTTTGGTTATCTGATCAGATACATATTGTTACTTGGTAAAATTGTTTTCTAGCTTTCTACCACCTGTTCCTGTGGTCTGTCCAATTGTATATGTGAAACATGTAAGTGTTATATTTAGTTACATAGTTGAGGATTATTTGATCAAAAAAAGGAAAAGTCTACAGGAAGAGAAAGAGCATAGCCCTGACATTAATTCTCAAGCTGGCCCTGGGGGCTGAGGAGTCCTGGGTTCCTCAGACCAGCACCCTTTGGACAAACAAGCCTGGGCTCACCATTAGAAAATCTTATGCGGAAGCAGACTCAAGTGGATATTTGTACACATACGTTCATAGCAGCGTTATTCACACAGGTAAACATGGAAGCAACCCACGTGTCCACTGGTGGATGAATGGATAAGCAAAATGTGATATATACCTACAATGGAATATTATTCAGCCTTTAAGGAAGGAAATTCTGACACATGCTACAACATGGATGAACACCAAGGACATTATGCTAAGTGAGATAAGCCAGTCCCCAAAAGAGGAATACTGAATGAGTCCACTTACATGAAGTACTTAGAAGAGTCAAAATCATAGAGACAGAAAGTAAAATGGTGGGTTACCAGGGGCTGGGGGGAGGGCAGAATAGGGAGTTAGTGTTTAAAGAGTACAGCGGTTCAGGGTTTTTAAAAAAGATTTTATTTATTTATTTGAGAGAGAGCAGGCTCAAGCATGAGGGGGGGGGGGAGCGCAGAGGGAGAGGGAGGGGCAGAGGCAGAAGCAGGTTCCCCGCTGAGCAGGGAGCCCGGCACAGGCTTGATTCCAGGACCCTGGGATCGTGATCTAAGCCAAAGGCAGACACTTAGTAAAAAAGATAAAAAGAAAAAAAAAAAAAAAAAACAAAGGCAGACACTTAACCGACTGAGCCCCCCAGGCGTCCCTGGAGTTTCAGTTTTATAAGATGAAAAGAGGTATGGAGATGAATGGTGACGATCATTGCACAATATTATAAGCGTGTTTAATACTACTGAACTGTACACTTAAATGATAAAGACGGTAAATTTAATGTTACGTGTATTTCAGCACAATAAAACAAACAAACAAAACTTACACGAATTTCTTCTTCAGTCTCGTGTTCGTGTCCTGAGAATTGCTTTGTTTAATTTCATCTGCTCAGAGTCAGGAGGGTTTTTCTTCCTGGCCCACAGTCATGATGATTGGCCTTTAGCCAGAATCTGGAGATGCCAGTTACACAAGCAACCCCCCCCACCCCCCGCCTCATGGAGCATTGCAATTTTCATGGGATCTTCTCAGTCTAAAACTGTGCCTTTCAGTCCAAGCACCTGTGTCCTTCATGTTTTTTCACCGGAATGTCAACACATATGTTTACCTAACTGGAACTGGCATAATTTCACCAGGGACATTTTGAAATTGCAGTAACTACTTTGGGAAACTTCTGCCATGAACAAGATTGTTCATTTGAGGGATGCCTTAGAACAAAAAGGGCAGCTGGGGCACCTGGGTGGCTCCGTGAGTTAAGCCTCCGACTCTTGATCTTCAGCTCCGGTCTTGATCTCAGGGTTGGGAGTTCAAGCCTGGCATTGGGCTCCACACTGGGCGTGGTGCCTACTTAAAAAACAAAATGTATAAAATTTTTAAAAAAGGGCAGAAATCCACATGAAGAGATAGCTTGTTTCATCTATCTAAGAGAAGGATCATTGTGTTTAACAGAGGAGACACCCTTCTCTTCATTTCTGTATTTGGGGATTAAGGAGTGCTGACTTTTAAGATTTTATTTGTTTGTTTGTTTATTTATTTATTTTAGAGAAAGAGAGAGAGCACGCACAGGAGCTTGAGCAGGGGAAGAGCAGAGGTGGAGGGGGGGGGAAAGAATCTCAAGCAAGACCCCTCGACAAGCACGGAACATGTGGGGGTGGGGGGTGGGGGCAGGTTTCATCCCATGACCCTGAAATCACAACCCCAGCTGAAACCGAGTTGGACACTTAACTGACTGAGCCACCCAACTTTTTTTTTTTTTAAAGATGTATTGATTTATTTGAGAAAGAGAGAGAGCACACATGTGTTCCAGCTGGGGGAGGGGCAGAGGCCGAGGGGGAGAAGCAGACTCCCCTCGGAGCGTGGAACCCTACTTGGAATTGATCCCACAACCCCTAGACTATGACCCGAGTGGAAATCAAGAGTCAGCTGCCTACCTGACTGAGCCACCCAGGCGCCCCTATCCCACTATGAATCTTGGCTATTACTGTATCTTGATACCCTCTAGTAACCAACTAAAATATCTTTCAGTATGATCTTCCTTACTTTTTTAAAAATTTAAATTCAATTTAATTAACATATAGTGTGGGGCGCCTGGGTGGCTCAGTCGGTTGAGCGTCTGCCTTTGGTTCAGGACATGATCCCAGGGTCCTGGGGTCGAGCCCCACTTAGGGCTCCCTGCTCAGTGGGAAATCTGCTTCTCCCTCTCCCACTCCCCCTGCTTGTGTTCCCTCTCTCACTCTCTTGCTGTCTCTCTCTCTTTTGAATAAATAAATAAATAAATTAATTAATTAATTAAATATTTAAAAAACAATTAACATATAGTGTATTATTAGTTTCAGAGGTAGAGTTTAATGATTCATCAGTTGCATATAACACCCAGGGCTCATTGCATCAAGTGCCCCCCTTAATGCCCATCGCCGTTACCCTATCCCTCCACCCACTTCCCCAGGTCTGTTACTTTCACCCTGTTACTTTTGACCTCCTATGGACTCCCTCTGGCACTTGAGGAAAAAACAAAACCCTCTTGGGTGTTTTCTCAGACCATGGCTGCTATTCTGAATTTGATTTCTCTCTCTCTCTCTCTCAACTGCGCGCACGCACGCACACACACAGGCACGCACTCATGCACCTGACAAAAATTTCATAGCTGTTCTTTTAAATACCTCTGAAGGTAGCTTTCTTTTTTTATAGGTCCCTTCTGGTACTAACATTTCCCTCAAAAAAAAATTAATCCCAAACCTTGATCTTGTAAAAATTGGACACTGGCCTCACAGAATGCTTCTGCTGAGGTCATGACGACCCTATCAGCAAAAGCCCTAAAACCATGAGGAATGGGGGATGGAACATTTTCTTCTTAGAAACATTCTAGCCTGTTTCGCTGCTACTGGTTAATGCCGCTCTAGAATCTTCCCCTCTAGAGGGCTATAAATTGCCTTTTCCCTGCTGAAGTAAGTGATACATATATTCTCAATACAGTGTGTGCTCCATGAGGGTACTTCGCCTCTACTGAAGCGGAGGCCCCACTTCCACCTGCTGGCTGCAACATGGCCTCAACCTGTCTATTCGGGATAAGTGTTCCAGACATTCAGATACTTAAAACTACCCCCCTCCTGTGGACCATGTTTCCCTGAGGCCATCCAGTGAGGCAAGCGAAAGCTCCTCGGAACTGCCATCAGAAACAGCGTGCTCGCGGTGCCTGGGGGGCTCAGTCGGTGAAGCATCTGCCTTCGGCTCAGGTCTCGATCCCGGGGTCTGGGAATCGAGTCCCTGTGTTGGGCTCCCTACTTGGGCGGAGCCTGCTTCTCCCTCTCCCTCTGCCTGCTGCTCCCCCTGCTTGTGCGCTCTCTCTCTCATAAATAAAATCTTAAAAAAAACAAAACAAAACAGAAAAACACAGCCGGCTCCTTCTTCATGGCGGGTGCTGTTCCCACGGTGGAGAAAGTAGAATTGGAAAAGGTGGTCCCGAACTCGTCTCTGACCTTAGCGGATGTCACACACGACACCATTTCTACTCTAGAAGCCCAGCTAACCAGTTAGCCAGAACTGTCACGAGCCATCTCACAACCTGGGATTTCTTCTTGGCTAGCGAAGGAGAAGGGAAAGGGGGAGGTGATGCTTCAGGGAACACTTATTGCAGAACTTATAGAAATACTACAGGCCAGGTAGAGCACTTTCTAATGAGACTAAAAGAAAAAGCCTCCTGGCTCTCTAGACACCAGCTGGACTTTGGGACATGCTTCCATGGCCTGAGTGTGGTCATCTAGGCCCCGGTCTCTGAGGCTTATTGTGAAGACCAATCATCGTCTTGTTTTTGGTAACTACTTGTGGTACGTTTGGTGTATGGATCCTGTCCAGAGTCTTAAGCAGCCACGGCGCAGCCCTTGTCACGTCAGGGGATTCAACACAAACACATCTAACACAAACCCAAATGCCGTAATGTCTTTCCTTAACTGAGATGCCCCAGGATTCTTGGTGGGTATTCTCCCTCGATGCAATGAGCTAATACACCCAGCTTTGTTGAATCACTGGTGTGTTCCTGGTGGTCTTTGGCTGAAGTCCGAGGACATTATTTACTTAAAAAAATCCAAGAGAACCAGGGCGCCTGAGTGACTCGGTCGGTTGAGCATTGGACTCTTGGTTTCTGCTCAGGTCATGATGTCAGGGTCGTGAGATCCAGCCCCGAGTTGGGTTCTGTGCTCAGTGCAGAGTCTGCTTGATAGTCTCTCTCCCTCTCCCTCTGCCCTTCCCACTCATGCTCTCTGTCTCTAAAATTAATAAATAAATAAATATATTTTTAAAAAAAATCCAAGAAAAGCATCTAAAAAACTTTTAGACCTAATAAGAAAAGTGAGCAAAGTGGCCAGAAACAAGACTGAATGTGAAATTCAATAGCTTTCCTTTACTTAAAAAAGTTTTTTAATGTAATAGAAAAGGACATTTTTCATCATGGTAAGAAAATCCATCAACTTCCTATGATTACCTTGAGCAAGAAAAGTATGAGCTCCACACATTTTTACTGAAGAAAAGAATAAGTGGCCTGAATGAATGGAACAAGATGTTGTGTTCCAGGCATGAAGAAACAACACTGGAGAAATGGGTCCCCAAATTAATCTATATATTCAATTTAACACAAGTAGGATTCTTTTTTCATCTCCTAAATTATGAAATATCTTCAAATGGACAATAATCTGCAGAAGATAGTAATATAATGGATACCTGTGAGCTCTCAACATTTTGTCATTTGCCTCAAAATTTTTTTTCCTTTAAGAAACAAAATATTTCAGGGTGCCTGGGTGGCTCAGTCAGTTAAGCGTCTGCCTTCCGGCTCAGGTCATGATCCCAGGGTCCTGGGATCGAGCCCCACATTGGGTTCCCTGCTCCTTGGGGAGCCTGCTTCTCCCTCTCCCTCTGCCCCTCCTCCCCACCTGTGCTCTCTCTCTCACAAATAAATAAAATCCTAAAAAAAAGAAACAAAATATTTCAGCTCCAGCTAAAACCTACTAGATTAGCCCCCTCTACTCCATTCTATCCTGCCTTTGCCTTCTGACGTAAATGCAATACTGAGTTTATTACTGACCACTCCCTTGCATCTTTTTATTCATTCCTTATGTGATTAGGAATCCGCGAACTTCATATATTGTTTGCATGTGTTTATTACAAATACCGTACTCTACTCTACACAGCAGTCTTTGGCCTTTCTTCTTCTGTGTCATACTGCAGGCTCGAGAATGATCCATGTTGATACATGTGGCTCTAGCTCGTATTTAACTCTTTAGTGAGATATCCATACAAAAAGTACACGTTAGAAGGGTGTGATCTGATGAAGGTTCTTAAACTGAATGCACATGACCATCTCACAAGATGCCTGTGTGAATGCCCAAGGTTGCTGCCAACCTGATCCCCACAAAGTCAGCCCTTGAGATTATAATTTTAACAAAGGGGGCTCAGAAATTGTTGCATTGGCCTGTGAAAATATTCAAAGGGCACCTGTAATGCTGACTGATAATGTGTCAGAAATTACGGTGCGAAACACAACTCTAACCACTATAAGTAAGGATAGAAATGCCAACTTCGCCACTTTCAGGCAGCATAGCCATGGGCAAGCTGCTTTACCTCTTTGTGCCTTGGAGGGTTACAAAAGGAAGTTTCCTCTGTCCCCTCAGAAGGGATCACTGGCACATCCTTCCTCTTCCACATGCTATATTCTGATGACACTGGATTCCCCAGAGATGGCTCCCATCGGTCAGCTGCGGAGGTTGGCCCCAAATGGGCTCCTTGACGCCATCCTCGACAACATCAGAACATTGCTCTCAAAAGGTGTATCCCCAGGGGAGGCTGCCCTCCTCCCACCCACTTCGATGACCTGGGGTGCTGGGTGCTGGGGCTGGCGGAGCTGCCCTGCCCAGTCAGACCCTGTTCTCCAGCTGCCACTAAGAAAACAAAGGAAGTAAGAACACTCAGAGCAGCAACCCCCAAATGCAGGGTAAGAAGTTACGTGTGTCCAACTCTCATGTCTCTCTTGCTTTCTCTCTCCCTCTCTCTGCTCTCTTTCTCTCACTTCTTTGTTCTGACTCTGTCCGCCCGTTTCTCTCCCCCACCCACACTGTCTCTCTGACTCTCCCAATTTTTATGTCTATCTCCCTTCTTACATTTTCTCTTTTCCTATCTTTTTCACTTGTCCTACCATTTCTTTTCGCTTTCTTGGCATCTCTTTCTCTGTATCTCTGTTTCTCTTTTGATATCTCTGTAAACTCTGGCTTCACTTTGTCTTGGTCCCTCTCTTGGGCTCTGTCCCAATTCCTTCTATTCTCTCTCTGCATCTAATTTCCCCGTGTCTCTCTCCCCGGCCTGCCAGGGTCTCTGCCCGAGGCAGTGATTCCCCATCCCACTGTCAGGGCTGGACCCCATCATACTTCCCTGATCCTTTCCATCTCACTAACCCTCCTTGTCCACCAGATATTTCCCCACCCACCTGCCCCACGCACATCACAGGATGGCAAACCCAGGGGCCCCAGGGAGTGTGCCAGCCACCAGCCAGGGAGACTGAAGGAGAGAAATGGGGATGGAGGGCTGAGAGACAGATCAAGACAGATGGAGGCCAACTTGGGGCTCAGGGGATGGGGGAAGGAAGAACCCGAGGGAAAGGCACGAAATCCTGGTGGGAAGCAGGTGGGATTGAATCAGAGATGAGAGTGAGAGAGACAGCCAGAGGGAAGAGGGATGCAGGCCAGGTCCTTCAGCCCAGCTCAGGACTACTGCGCCCCCTGGCCGTCCCTGCGGGTGCCTCCATCTAACACTGAGGGTCTTCCCACGTCCCCACCTGCATTTTTCTTCTTTTTTCTTCACTCTCTTTTTAAAAAAGATTTTATTTATTTATTTGAGGAAGAGCGAGCACGAAAAAGGGAGCAAGCACGAGTGGGGGGGGGCAGAGGGAGAAGGGGGAGAAGCAGGCACCACGCTGAGCAGGGAGCCCGTTGTGGGACTCAATCCCAGGACCCCTGGATCACGACCTGAGCCGAAGGCAGACGCTTCACTGACTGGGCCCCCCAGGCGTCCCCCGACCTGCATTTCTGACTCTCACACAGCTTCTCATTTCTGTCCCTTTTTCATGAATCTCTTGTATGTCTCTCTCTGCCTCCAGCTCTTCCTAAGTCTCCATCTCCCTTCGGGTTTGTCTCTTGGCTTCTATTTCTCTGTTTCCGTCTCACTCCCCCCTCTCCCGGTCTACGGAGACCCGATGGAAACTGCCTGGGGTCTGACCCCACATTTCCTTCTTTGGCTGAGAAGCTGCCTGCGGGCCCAGACCCGACCCGACTGCTCCCCCGTGCCCCGGCTCCAGCTCCGGGGACCTGGGCGGCTCCGGGGACCTGGGCGACTCCGGGCGCCAGGCCCTCCACGGAGGCTGGACACCTCTCACCCGAAGCCGCGAGCCTCGGTTGCTGAGCCGGGTCCCTGGCTATTCACCCCGACACCCCCCCCCCGGAGCCAGCAGCCCGAAGAGCCAGAGCCCGAGGGCCTGAAGGTTGCCGTGAACCGCGCCAAGGCCCCGCGCGTCCCAGGCCTCCCGGGACGGGAGACAGTGAACGGGGTCCTGGGGGGCGGAGGGCCCGCGGGTTTGGGTGCACTTGTGGGGGCGGAACCTTCAGGAGCGGGAGGGGTCGGGGCCTAAAGCCAGCAGAGGTTCGGTCTAGAGGCTGGGGAGGGCCGGGAAGCTGCAGCTGGAAGGGGCCTGTACGAGCCCAGCCCATTTGGAGGGGACCGGGGAGATACAGTAGGGTCGTGGCCTCAGAGAAGCCGGAGTTGACAGATAAAAGTGGTAGGGCCTGCAGGATCCTTAGAGGACAGGGAGGAGAGACAGGAGGGGGCCGGGGCCCGCACATACAGGGCCGTGGGTACCACAGCCGCCTGCGTGGCGTGGAGCCTGTGGACTCGTGCATGGACAGGCTGGGAGGCGCTGGTGGGGAGGTGTTTGATAGGAGCAGGATGGGGCCTGAAATATGGGGGGCAGGGGGAGGGGGGCAATGGGGCCTGGTGGTGAAGAAGGGGCCTTGCAACAGAAGTGGCCCAGAAAGGATCAGTCTGGGAGACCCTGGGCCCTAAACCGACGTGCCCCTGGAGCTCCACTTGAGGCCAGGCCGGGGCCCTGCGAGGGCTGTGCGCACAGTGCCAGCAGCCCTCCCCCACCTTGCTTCCCTGGAGTCTCCAGTGAGGCAGCTGCGCACTGCCTGGCAGCAAGGCATGCAAGCAAGCCGTGTCTTAGCTCTCCCACCACGAAGGTGTCGAGGCTGTTGGGAGGTGAAGGACTCTGTATTTTTATCCCCAGGAAGCAATTTTGTCTAAGGACATCACGTCTTTGTAAAGGCTTGCACAATAAGAGTTCTTAGGTCACCCAGCAGGCCATCTGCACCCCAGTAGTGACAGCGTTGGCCCCATAATGTAGGGGTTTGCATGGAAGAGACAGCGTTTGGGGCCAATGTCCCTCCAGGAAAATCTCTTTCCCATCACGCCCCCACCCCAGGATGAAAACTCCTTTCTGGTTATTTATGGTTGCCCTTAAAGAATTGCAATGCTGAACATCACGGAGAAGCAGCTCTGTGGTACCGAAGAGGAGACCGACACAGGGCATCTTCCTCAAGAAAGCTGGATCTTTCTGAGCCCTACTTCCACCCCTGGTCCATGATGAGGCCCCACACAGGGAGAGGACATTCACAAATGGGGTGACTGGGATCCAGAAAGCCAGAATTCACTGTGAGGTCAGATTTCCCAGCCTTGGCAATGGGGGCATGGGAGGGGGTCAGGGGTGCAAGGTGCAGAACTACCCTCCCTTCCCCACCCCAGTAATCCTTCTGTTCGCTCACTTCTTTCCCAAGCCTGTTCCTCTGTCTGCCTACAATTCATCACTTGGCCCCCACACACCCTTATTCATGTACCTATTTGCATCTTGATTCATTCCCCCTCCTGCTCATTCATCCCACAAACATTCCTAGAGCCCACTCTCTGTGGGGCTCCAAATCCTAGGGCTTCTGAGTCCCTGAGGAGGGCTCTGTCCCTGGTCCTAAGGAGGGGCTCCCACGCGTGGCTCAAGGAGTACAAACACAGGCATTTCAAAACTGGTTTTAAATACTCATCAGGGCGCCAGGAAAAGGGGCTGGGGTGAGAACTTGTTACATGTGAATTTGGGGTTGGGGTGCCCTGAGAGAGAAGGGGACCCATCCATCAGGGCAGCTGGGGTGCCCCACCCCCCACCCTGGGACAAGGGAGCAGAGTAGAGGCCCTCTCTGGAGGGTCCCAGGGCCAACTGGGAGCCAGCCCTCCCTTCGAGGTAGATCATCGGGGAGGGAACGGAGGAGGGGCTCCCACGGTGGTGATGACAGGCAGTCACTTCCTTAGTGGTACTGCTGATAGCTGGGATAGCCTGGGGCTGGGGTACCCTCCTTAGGGGGCAGCTGGCTGGGGTCCTCCAGGAACGGGGGTGCTGGAGAGGAAAGAATCAGGTAAGGGTGAGAGGCGACACACAGGCAGAGCGTTTCACACCTCTCCCTAACCAGCACCTGCCAGGTACTCACCATTGCGGAACTGCTGGGCAGTGTAGCGAGTAAGGAGGATGCCAACACCCTCTATGAGGGCCAAGAGGATGCCCCCCATCATTGCTGAGCCCACCATGGCCAATGGGCCACCTGGGAGAGTGAAGAGGGAGGGAGAAAGAGGTGAGGGCAGGCAGAACAAGGCGGAAGGGGCTAGGGGCTGGGGGCCGGGGGCCCGGGGCACTCACTGCGGGCTGCCAGCACAGCCCCGGTCAATGCTCCGCTGGTGATGGAGTTCCAGGGATCTTCTTTCCCTCGCAGGCGCACTAGGCCGCAGTCGATGGTGGAGAACAGGCCCCCCCACACCGCGAAGCTACCTGCAGGGAGACCGAGGGCGAATCAGTGTTCCTGAGGAATCCCAAAAATCCACAGCTCAGGGTCTAGGGCCTTCCAAGGCCAGAACGCTCTGGCAATGAGTGGGGAGAAAAACCCAGACACAAAGGCAGAAAGAAAACTCCTGGGGGATATTCCCGGACTGCCCCTGTGGCTGCTCCTTTGTCAAGCGATCTCTAACTGCCACCGGCATTCCCCTCACCCCTGTAGGGGTCTGACAAGTGTTTACAAGCAGATTTATCTTTTGCGTAGCTTTTAACAGAGCAACTTTGATCTTCCTAACCATCACACCGAGGTGGACTTCTGATCTTGGTTTAAGGGAGACGAAAACAGGTTATGAAAGCCGGTTAACACTATGATAGTTAAAGTGTTTACTGAGGCTTTGCTGTGTGCCAGGACCTGTGCTAGGCACTGAATATTATTTGACTTCCGAAGTCTTAAATTTGTTAATATTATTAAAGTGCTTAGCAGAGCAACCAGCACTTAGTCAGTCCTCTGTAAATGATGTAAATGACGTAACTTACAAAACAATTTCGGTGGTTATTGCTATTATCATCCCCATGTTACTGATGAGGTTTGGAGAGGTGAAGCCACCAACTCAAGTCATGCATCGGGGAAGATCCGGGGCCTGGATTTAAACTCGGGAATCCACATTCCTGCCCCTCCATATTAAATTATTGGGAAATATCACTGTCCCGGCAGTCCCAGGCAGAGCTGGGGCTAGAATGTGGACCCCTCAATTTGCAGTCTAGAACCACAGGAGTGACCACCCCCAACTCTGCATCCCAACTTCTAGGTCTCTCCAAACCTCTCACCTCCAATCTGGGGGGCTCGGATCCTCACAGCGTTGACACTACCTCTCAATCGGTGCCGAATCCCCTGTGAAAAGTGAGGAGGCGGGGAGTCAGAACAGGAATGAGGCACCTGGCACACAGGGTTTCTATCTCTTAAGAGAGGAACCACGATGGGTCAGGGGTATCAGGAGTACAGACATGAAGCAGGGGCCAAGAACCTGGAGGCTGGGGAGCACACTAACATGGGTGTTCTCAGCCGTGAGATGAGAAGTTCTCATTCATTCAAGGATTACTAGCACCTGTGTGCCAGGCACCATGCTGTGATGCAGGGATGGTGAATGAGACAGGCCTAGCCCCTGCCCTCAGAGCTCACATTACAGTGGGAGACACAGATCCCCAGCAGAGGTACAGATCAACAAGATAGCTTCACACAGCAATACAGATCTTGGAGGAAATAGGATCAAGAGACATGATAATGACTGAGGGGTCAGGAAAGGACTCTAAAGGAGGCGGCATTTGTGCTGAGACCTTGAGGATGAGAACAGAAAATCTGGGCAAAGATCCAGGGAAGAGTTCCAGGGAGTTGAGGGGAGGGACAGGACTAGATATATAAATTGCAGAGACCTTGGCAAATGGATGGCATTTAAAGCCATGACGTTTGATAAGATCTTGGAAGAGGGTGGGCAGAGAGAGAGAAAGAGAGACAGAAAATTGATTAGGTTACATTAAAAGCATTTTCTTAGGCTGTACTCCTTCTGGTTAAACTCCTGTCACTTCCCTGTATCCAGGTAATCTGCCTCTGGGGAAAATCCCTCTGGCTTTGCACATACATTTAGGATTTGGTAAGGATGGTTTTGACAGCATGGCATTTCCACAGAGGAGCTCCAGTTGGGTGGTAGGGGCGAGGGACACAAGGCCATGTTTGCAATTCTCCCCAAACCACAGATCCTGGAGCCAGACCTGACACGCAGTAGGCTAGCAGGCACCATAATGAGTAAGTCAAGGCAGCTCCAAGCAGTTTTCAGCGCAGTATCCCATGTGGGCAGGGCAGGACCCCCGCACTACCCAGGGAAAGCCATGACTCACAACAGGGGCGTTGCGGAAGCCCTTGATGGCCTGGAACACTCCACCGCCGATGACACCCATAGTGAAGGCTCCACCGCAATCGTCCACAATTCGCCATGGGCTGCAAGCCGGAAGGGGAGGGTGGGGTTAAGTGAGCCCCTCTTCCCCCGCCATGTTGCATGGACTCTTTCCAAGTGGGAGAAGCCAAGTCACTCGAATGGGAAGCAGCGTTTCAGATAATATTACTTTCCCCCTCATTTCTTTAAGAAATGGTGCAAGAGGGGAAAAGCATTAGTCTTTGCCCTGTCCACCCCTTCCCTCGCAGCCAACCAAGGAATCCTCCAACTGCTTTCCTACTACCAAAGACTCAATGAACTGATACATGCGGAGTTGGCACGTTTAGATAAGCGTTGTGAAAGTGTTAATTTGCTAGTACTGTTATTAAAGCAGGACGGGGTCGCACTCCCATCTCCGACAATGAGCGCGTCCGACCAAACCCCGCCCTCTTCCCTCTTTTTTAACCGGCCCCAATTGGGAAAAACCAAGAGCAGAGGGTGGGGAGGATTCAGCTCGTCCACAATAGGCTCACCCAGGCCCCGCCCCATTCACTAAAGCGACCTGGGAAAAGCCACGCGTGGTAACCCTGGGGATTTCCGTTCGACAACCGCCACCACCCCCCGGCTGGAATGGATTCGGCCAGCGTGTCGCTTTCGGTTAACAAAGAGGGACTGGGGAGATACGGAGTCAGGGGAAACTTGGGAGTGGTTGGTCCTGCACCGCCTTCTCCAGGAACACGGCAGCGGCCCCTCTTAACGGAACCCAACTGAGAGGAACGAAGCGGAGGGGAGCGGAAGGAGACCACGAATGTCTAACCGTCTCCCGAGTCTGGGACGTGGCGCGGTGTGGCCGGCGCCTCCCCCGCCCGCCTCCCACAGCCGGCCGTGGCGCCGCAGCAACAGTCCCGGGGCCTGTGCCCATCGCCGTACCAAGGCTCCCGAGCGTACTCCTCCATGGCGCCGGCGTCCGGCCGCGCAGTCTGGCTAAACCCCGGCCGGCCACGCCCCCATTGTAAACGCACACAGGCGCTCGAGCGCTACACCTATTCCAGGCCAGCGATTGGGTCGCTTCCCGCCTGTCAGGCCAGGGCCGCGCTCTCATTGGCCATCTGTACCGCAGCCTCAGCGTCGCCCAGTTACTTCAAGCCTCGGGGAGGGAGGACCTCATTCCTTGCTTTGGGGGAAGGCAGGCGTGTGGTACTGGTGATCCTAGCCGCGACAAGAGAGAGGCGGCCGGTCTGACAGCCTTCCACTACTCTCGCGATTGCATTGGTAATGTCGGGGTGGGTGCATTTTTTGCAGCTGGAGGACCTGCTGCACTGTGCTCCCCCGTCCCAGCGCTTTGGTTCCTCCCACCCAGCAGTCTTTGGGGGACGTTGGGTGAGCCCATTCCTGGGGCGCGGGGGAACTGAGCTGGGCCTCTTCGGCGGTGGGCGGAGCCTGGGCCTGGGAGGGGAACTGGGTCCTGAACACCAGCCTCGAGGCGGGGGTCGGTGGGAGTTTGGGTAGCATTGCACCAATCTTCCACCTTTTCGCGCATAGGTTCCATCCAGCCCTCTATTGGTGCAGGTGGGTAAATGGGGGTCCAGATGAGTATATGCTGGGAGGAGGCGCTTGATTTTAGAATCGGGATTTGAATCCTCATCTGAGGTGGGTTTTTTTGTGTGCGTGTGCCTGTCCATCCGTCTGTCTCTAGGTCTGTCTGCTATCCACTATGCCGCTGCCTGTTGCGTTGCAAACCCGCTTGGCCAAGAGAGGCATTCTCAAACATCTGGAGCCCGGTGAGCGAGCTAAAAGCAGATGGGCCTACCATGTGCCAGGCTTGACAGGCACTTCGTTGTTGATGTCGCTGCTCCATACCTAGCATGGGCCTATTGCGCACCAATCAGTGGAGCGGCGGGCATTGTTAACAATATGGCTTCCTGACGTCCATTCCTACCGCGGGCGGGGGTGGGGTGGGGAATACATACTTTATGCTTAATATTGACAGCTAATGCCTTTTGGGGGGCCTATTATATGCCTCGTGCCATCCATCAAGCAATCCGCGAAAGTGATTACAAAGTATCCTACGGTAAGGAT
Source organism: Ailuropoda melanoleuca (assembly GCF_002007445.2). Lineage (NCBI taxonomy): Eukaryota > Metazoa > Chordata > Mammalia > Carnivora > Ursidae > Ailuropoda > Ailuropoda melanoleuca. Next base: position 41,409,870 of record NC_048238.1, read on the forward strand.
CGCTTACATTTTTTGTAGAAGGTAGCAGGATGCTGATACTTTGTTTTACCCTTTTGATTACATTATTTTAGACCTGTGGTGCCAGGCACGATGCTGGTGGTCTATGCCTTACCGTTCACCGTATCAATAGCTGACATGTATTTTGCGCCTAAGTGCTTGGCATACACATTATGGCTAACGGTAGAAAATAATGATAGGATCTATCATTTATGCCTACTGGCTGCTCCTGCTAATATTCACACCTCATTGTCAGTAATAGTAAAAGCTGGAGTCTTTTTTTTTTTTTTGCGTCTGTTTTGGGCTACAATGTGCTAGGCACTGGTAAGTACATCTTATTTTCACCTTATTGATAAATGCCATCTGTCACAAGCTACTCACACAGCCACGCATAGATCTTGTGGTTAATACTGATAATGATCATCGATAATTTATTTTAAGCCTATTGAGTGCTGATGGTATATACATGTTACTAACAATACTGATGATTATAGCCGACAGCTACTTTGGGCCTATTGTATGACGATGGGCAGTGTGCTGTTGCCGACATATACATTTCATTGTTAGTTCTATCCACAGCTGAAATCTGTGGTAGGCCTGCTGAGGGTCATCATGTACCGAGCTGACAACATACGCCTTATTTTACCAGTAGTCACTGACAGCTGCTGCAGGCCTGCTGTGTGTCAGGCCTAGGAACTAAATGGATTCAGAGCAGTGTTTGGATATATCCGTTGCCATCCAGACTTGCTGCTCAATATACAGAATCAGAAACCCCGTATTTGCTAAGCTTGGGAGCTGAATAGATTTGGACATATTTTCAGATAAACCCCTTACTGTTCAAACTCATTTTATCCAAATAGATTGGGATAGCATGGTGTCACATGCTTCCTGAACTCAGGAACTGGAGGATACATTTGTTTTGATGAATCCTTGTCTAAATTCTGAAACCAGATAGGTGTGGGTAAAGTATCAAATCTCAGATCTTATCCGAACCCAGAAATAGAACAGATTTAAGTAAGTTTTTTGGCACATCCCCTGATCTTCAGACACTTGGATTTGGAATGTGATATTCGCCACAGCAGGTGAGACCTGGTGCACACACAGACACACACGTGGTCCATGTGAATTTGAGTGTCTCTCCAGGCTCTTGAGAATCCCTCTGGTCCTTACTGCTTTCCTCCATCCCGCTATTCTGCCAGAACCAGAGGAAGAAATCATTGCCGAGGACTACGATGATGACCCTGTGGACTATGAGGCCACCCGGTTGGAGGGCCTGCCACCTAGCTGGTACAAGGTGTTTGACCCTTCCTGGTGAGCCTGGGGACCTGGGGGGGAGCTGACGTCTGACTTCACCTTTCCTGTGCTGTCCCTGGCCTTGGGGTAAATGGGGAACACAGGGAAGAGGTCTGGGGGTCCTCCCCCCTGGGGTCCTGACATGGGGCAGGTATTGGTAGAGACTGGGGAGACAGGAGTTGAGGCTACAAGGAGAGGACATCTGTGCTGACACTCTTTCCCTCCTCTTCTCTCCCCCTCCCTCCCCCTCCCCTCTCTCTCCCTCCCCCCCCTCCCTCCTTCCCTCCCACTGCCCCTCAGTGGGCTCCCTTACTACTGGAATGTGGACACAGATCTTGTGTCCTGGCTTTCCCCACACGACCCCAACTCCGTCGTTACCAAATCCGCCAAGAAGCTCAGGACCAGTAATGCAGGTGAGTTGGCAGATCCAAGGGCACCTCAAGTGGTTCTGTAGTTCTCAGGGGTCAGGTAAACGATAGTGGATCGGGAAGGGGCAGGTGAGACAGGCAGGTCCAACCCCAGGCGGGGGTGGGGGAGCGGTTTTGAAGGTGGAGGCTGCTGGGGACTGAGATGGAAGGAGGAAGGTCACTTTAAGGCTTTTGTGTCCCCAGATGCTGAGGAGAAGTTGGACCGGGGCCACGAGAAGTCGGACCGGGGCCACGAGAAGTCGGACCGGGGCCATGAGAAGTTGGACCGGGGCCACGAGAAGTCGGACCGGGGCCACGAGAAGTCGGACAGAGACCGAGAGCGTGGTTATGACAAAGTGGACAGAGAGAGAGAGCGCGACAGGGATCGGGATCGGGACCGTGGGTATGACAAGTCGGACCGGGAAGAGAGCAAAGAACGGCGCCATCATCGCCGGGAGGAGCTGGCTCCCTACCCGAAGAGCAAGAAGGGTAAGCTGAACAGCAGGGCCAGGACTCAGGTAAGGCAGGTGAGGCGCCACGGGCGAGCCACGTAAGGGAGGTCCTCACTTTGCTCACACCATCACCTGAACCTGGGGCCCGGGACAAGGTGCTGCAGACCACGGCAGCCATGCACTCCATTTCTTCTTGGGATGCGGGAAGTGTGGTGATCAGGGGCTCCTTGTGCCTCTACCGAGGACCTCACTCTGCCACCTATTTCCTCAGTGGCAAGCCGGAAGGATGAAGAGTTAGACCCCATGGACCCCAGCTCATACTCAGATGCACCCCGGTAAATGAGAACCCCTCATGAGCCCTTCTCTTTCCTCATGACTCCCTTGTGCTGATGACCGTTCCTTTTTTCCTATCTCCTTCCCCCATTTGTCACTTGGAGTGGGGTGGGGGGGGGAGCGGGGAGTGCCTACCACATCCCATATTCCCAACTCCTGACCCTATTTCCTAACCGCCGTCACCCCCAGGGGCACATGGTCAACAGGACTCCCCAAGCGGAATGAGGCCAAGACAGGCGCAGACACGACAGCAGCGGGGCCCCTCTTCCAGCAGCGCCCCTACCCATCCCCGGGGGCTGTGCTCCGGGCCAACGCTGAGGCCTCCCGAACCAAACAACAAGACTGAGCCTCCCTGCCACCCCACTGCCACCAGGGGTTTTTAATAAAAGCTTTTCATTGGATCGTGCCCATGAGGCCTGAGTGCTTCCTTCCCATGCGCTTTTGAGGCTTCCCAACCCAAGCTGGCAAGATGCGAAACACATTTTATTTGCAAAAACTCACCTAAGAAAGTGCGGGAGTGGTAGGGATATGGGGGCGACGGGGGCCGGAGGCCGAGAGGGGTCCTGTCCACACCCTCATTCCCAGAGTTTGGTTGTGTCACCCCTGTGTGGGAGCGAGGGGGTGGGGGGGCCAGGTTGGGGTTCAGTGTCTACCTCCCCCCACCCCTAATACTGATCAGAGTTTGGTCCTGGCTGGGCCAGGGCAAGAGGGGAGAAGGAGGCCAGGCCAGCGTCTTCGATCCCAGCGGCTATGAACCCTTCACCTTGGTGAGCAACCTGTGGTGGGAACGGGGAGGAAGAGAGAAACACAGACAGCTGGGGTGGGCTGGCAGGCGGGCATCCTGAGCAAGCGAGGGCGGCGGTTGTGAGGCTGGTAGTCCTGGGGTTAGTAACAGCGCCCACGCAGACAGTGAGTCCCTGGGGTCAGAAAGCTACACGCGGACTAAATAAATACAACATCTTTATTTGGCATTGGGTCTCCTGACATTTGTTCATTACAGTTCCTTAGAAAACAAACCAAAAAAATCAGAACAAATTGATCAAAAATAAAGATCCAACGACCCTATTTACAATAATAGAGCAAAGACAGCCCAGGCCTCTTCCGCGGGTGCGTGTGCGCACACACACACAAACGCATGCATGCACGCACACACATACACACACACACATCCTGGGAGACAGTTAAGGGGTTAATAAGCTTTGGGGAGTGCAGGGGGCAGGTTCCACATTTCAGCGATTTTAAGACACCCTCACCCTGTCACAGAGTCAGGGTGCCTCAGACAGCCAGTGCGTTATCAAGAGTGTGGTTGGCATCTTTACCCTCCCTCTTGCGATGTCTCGGAAAAGAACCCTGCATCCGCCATCTGACAGTGTCTTAGATTCAATGAGATTCAGCCACTCCAAGGACCTTCCCCCGCCTGCTTTCTCACACCCTGGATCATTAATTATCTGATTACACCACAAATTCCCAAACCACTAAAAAAAAACAGATGGCCCCTACCGCACCCTCCCCCGGAACAGGCGGATGCAAAACATCTCAGCGCCCGCTCCTGCCTCTCTCCCAGGGGTGCCCGCAAGAGGCCCGTTTTCAAGGGTCTCCCGTCAGGGAAGCTGCCCCAAGGCCACACACAAAAAAGACCCGAGCTGCTAACACCACCCATTGTGGTTGTGAGGGAGGCAAGAAGGCCTCAAGCTACAGGAAGCTGAACCCCACAGGCAGGCATCCGTCACTAAGAGAGCTGTAGGATTTTGTCCAATTTGTCCTTACGGAGGTGGAGGGACTGCTGGGAGGGGCTCTCCCAGGCATGGAAGACAGGACACCGCCAGCGCCAGTGGAGGGCAGGCAGGTGAAGAAAGGCCTTGACTGACAATACCACCAACCTGGTCCCCAAAGGGGTTGACTGCGGCAGAGAAGGCAGCTCTCAAAACCCCCTCCAGGGGAGGGGGGGCTCAGTCTGCGAGGAAGGGTTCGTGTGATGCCCCGCCCAGTCCCACGCCCCTCCAGAAGTCTCCATGACCTGGGAGAAAACACTCTTCCAATCCCAGAGGAGCCAGGCCCAGTGGCAGCTTAGGTCCCTGCAGATGCCCAACACCCTCCACCCAGTCCCCCTCCCTGTCACCCCCCACCGCCACCAGCCCTCACTTCACCAGCACTGACTTGGGCAGAAAGGGCTCCGTGCCGAGGTCTCCGCGATGGGAAGACAGCTTCGGTGGCGGTGGCTGCCCTGGAGGCTGCTGGTGAGGGCAGGGCCCAAAGGTGGAGGCGGAGGCTATGGCTTTGGTTGCACCTCGGGGAAGGCTGTAGAGGTAGACGGCACCGATGACCAGCCCAGCGCCCAGGGCAAACAACGGGTCCACGTGGAAGCCGAAGAGGCGGATGGAGGCAACAGTAGACAGCACGATGGACAGGGAGGTGGCAAAGCCCTTGAGGATGTTGTCGGCGTACTTGACGACAACAGCCACCAGCAGCCCACCAAAGGCCTGGTTGAGCACCACGCCCCAGACGGCAGGCGTGTACCCGAAAAAGAAGCCGCGGCGGGCCACAGCAGTGCCCTCGGCCCACCAGAGCCCCACCAGGCCCAGCGCCGTGCCGAAGAGGCCCAGCTGCAGGTTGCGCAGCCACACCGAGCCCGAGCTGCCCTTGAGGATCTTCTCGAAGTAGACGCCCGCGAAGCCTGAGGACAGGCACGAGGCCACGACGGCCGCCAGGCCTGCCCCGGGATTCTGATCCAGCGGCCGAGGGCTCCCGCCGCCGGCCTGCTGTGCCTGGACGATGGCGACGCCAGTGAAGAGCAGCAGCAGGGAGGCCCACTGCAGCCGCGAAAGGCTGCGGTTCAGCATGAGCACGGAGAACAGCGCCGTGGTCAGGATCTTCAGCTGGTACGTCACCTGCGTGCGGCATGCATGCGGAAGGCACTAAGGGCTGTCCCCTCCATGTGCCTGGTGGAGGGACAGGGCGGGGCGGGTGACAATAAAAATACCCAGTCCTCGGCCGCTGACTGGCAGGCCACTGAACAGCCCTGCGGTGCCTCCCAGAAAGTCCACAGCTCCACAAGGAAGTCCCTGGCCACACCCAAGTCCTTGTCCCAACCCCACTTTCTGGCTGTGTGATGAACAAAGCACTTGCCCCGTTTGGGCCCAGACATCACCATCTGTAAAACGCAGCTGTTGTCTGTGAACCAGCTCACGCAGCAGGTGAGTGAACGAGTGACAGGCTCTCTGACGAGGCCAGGGGGGCCTCGATAACTAGGTGCTGATGCAAGCAAATCAGCCATGGTGATGACGTCGGCAAACATTGACACAGTGCTCGCTGTGTGCTAGAGTGGGTCTGAGCACTTCACGTGAATCCATTCAGTGCTCTCACAGATGAAGTGGGCGCTATTGTAATGTCCGATGGAAAGATGAGAAAACTAAGGCACAGACAGGTTAAGTGACTTGCCCGAGATCACACAGCTGGGAAGTAGCAGAGGTGGGACTGGGACCCAGGGAGCCTGGACCCAGAATCCAGACTCTTTAACTATTTTCCAAGGCCGCCTGCAAACAGCCAAAAGCTCGCTTATTGCCAAGCAAGGGCTCTTCCCAGGTATTATTTCTTTTAGCCATCCCAGCATCCTGGTGAGGAGGCATTCCCATTCCCAATTCTCACAGATGCAGAAACGGAGGTTGAGGGAGAGCCAAGGACATTTCAAAGGTGACACAGCCCCAGCTCTTTGCAGCCCTCCCTCATCAGCCTCCTACCTCCCCGACCCCAGCTGGTTCCTCCGAGGCCATGCTGGGCATGGGGCTCACCTGGAAAGTGGCAGCTGGCAGGTTGGAGATGGCAACATACTGGAGGTTATTCTGCAAGGTGTAGATGAGAGAGGGCACCGCGAGCTTGAGTGTGTCCACATACTGCACCAGGACAGCCTCGTGGAGGAAGAGCACCAGGTGCTTCACGTTACCTGGGGTGTGTGGGGTGGGGGAGGACAGCCCTCCTTAGCACTGAAGATCCTCTGAGAGCCAGGACTGGGCCGGGTCCTGTGTCTCCCCACCATGCTCTGACTTCCTGAGGGCTCGAATGAGGTCTGTGCTGTTTCCCTACAGTACAACCACATCTCCAGCAGGCCTCTTGGCTAGCAGTTTCATGGACACCAAACAATCATTCTTAACTCTGCGTCTGAGGATCACAGACTGTATTCACTCAGCTTGCAGTCCACCTCCCTGGCAGGGCGGCCCATTCAGGGCAAGCACTCAATACCCGTCTATCCAAAGAAATCGTCAGCATGAACTAGCTTGTGAAGTAGACGGCTTAGGAGTATGAATGCAAGACTGTTGACCAGAGCGGAAGTCTGAGACTTGACTTTGACACTCATCCTAGCTCTTTAGTGGCCGGCAAGCTGCCTGAGGGCGGGGGCCATGTCTCCCTCCGCTGGGCCCTACAAACAATGACCCCGACAAACAATGATGTGGCTGCCCTTGCCACACGGAAGAGTGGAAGCTGGACTATTAAGCAGCCAAGTCTGGTCGGGACTGGCTCCCACCAATACATGAGAACCCCTTCCTGGAGAGTAAGGCCTCTGCAAAGCTCACCACACTTCTTTACAGTTCATCTTTTCAGTCTCAGCTGAGTGTTGTTCCTGTGTGAAAACCCCCACAACTACTGCACTGGGTTATCCCAGGAACTCGTGCTGACGGCTCGTTCACAAAACCCTGTCCTGGCCCTTCAGGGCAGTAATCCCGGGAGTAATTACCAATCTAGAACTCCCTTACCCCAATTCTCTGGGCCCAGGGGTTTGGGTGTTAGACATCTTCCAGGTGTCAGAAAAATACCACAGTAGACCTAGCAGGCCCATCACATAACATAGCCCACACACAGGGGGTTGGGCACCACAATCACACATACTCGTATTTCTGTGGCGACTTGTAAAAATGTTCACACCAAATATTAAATACACAGATATACAAATAGCCCGGCATCGGGTCAGGCCAAGTTTTACCACAAAACTAATTCAAGAAAAACAAAACAGAACATGGGGGTGGGGTTGAAATTGTGGATCTGAGGGGAAGGCCTGCAGTTTAAGCCTGTGGCTCTGCTTCTCCCCATCTAAAATATCAGCCCCCTGAGGGCAGGATGAAGCCTGCGCAGCTAACAGGGACGGCCGGGGCAGGGCCTGCCACAGTGAGCACTTGGAAGTGTTTCAGAATCAACTGAGAACAGAGCAGATGATGGACCTCGAGGGCACTATGCTAAGTGAAAGAAGTTAGACCAAGAAAGACAAATTATTTCACTGACTTGTGGAATCTAAAAAACAAAACAAACACCAACAAAAATAGAAAGAGACTCACAAGCTCCTAGAGAACTGGTAGTTGCAGGAGGGGAGGAGGGGTGGGAGATGGGCGAAGTAGGCGAAGGGGATTACGAGGTACAAAGTTCCAGTTATAAAAACAAATAAGTCACAGGGATGAGAAGTACAGCATAGGGAACACAGCCAATAATACGGTAATAACCCTGGATGGTGACAGATGGTGACTACACTTAGCACAGTGAGCACTGTGCCATGTAGAGAACTGTTGAGTCAGTATGTTGTACACCTGAGGCTAACACAGTATTACAGTTGACCGGTGAACAACACAGGAGTCGGGGCACCAACCCCTCCCAGAGTTAAAAATCTGCAGAGAACTTTTGATTCCCCCAACCCCCAAACTTAACTCTTAATAGCCCACTGTTGACTGGAAGCCTTACTGATAACATCTAACATTTTGCATGTTATATGTACCACATACTGTGTTCTTAAAGTGAGCTAGAGAAAGAAAATCATAAGGAAAATACATTGTCAGTACTGTATTTATTAGAAAAAAACCTGCATCTAAGTGGACCTGCACAGCTCAAACCTGTGTTGTTCAAGGGTAAACTGTATATGTCAACTATACTTCAACTTAAACAAAAAAAAAAAGAAAAGAAAAGAAAAGAAAGAAAGAAAAAACCAGAACGGGTGGGTTCCCAAACTGCTGCCTCCTAGGGCCCTGGAGCTAACGAGTGGGCAAGAACGTTTTCTTCAGCGTAAATACTGAGAGCGGAGCTGGAACATACATCCGTATCCTTTACAGAGGCAAGGCCTTTATTTATTTTTTTTGAAGATTTACTTATTTATTAGAGTGTGCGTGCACACAAGCAGGGGGATGGGCAGAGGGAAAGGGAGAAAATCTCAAGCGGACTTCCCGCTGCTGAGCACAGAGCCCAGTGTGCTCTGACATCATGACCTGAGCTGAAATCAAGAGTCAGATGCTCAACTGACTGAGCCACCCGGGCGCCCCGGCAAGGCCTTTGTAGAGAAACAACTGGCAACGTTTTAAAGCAGGCCTTTAGGGAGGTGTTGAAAAGAGCAGATAAATCCAACTTCTAGGAAATACAGAGGGTAGAAGAACATGTTAAATGATATCACAGGGAGGCAGCCAGCAAAATCCAGGCTGTCCAAACTCTTCAAGAAATTAACTGCAGACCACAAAAAGCTGGAGAGGAGCCCGGAGGTTAGCAGACTGAGAAGACGCCGACCAGCTGCAAGCCGCTGGCCTTGTATGCACCTGACTGAAACAAATTTCTGAAAACTTTTATGATATTTGAGAAACCACTACAAATGTGAACACTTGACTGGGTATTTGACTATTTTATTAACTTTAAAAACTATGGGTCATTTTTTGATGTATGATTTTTAGATACTGCAGTTGTTTTTTTAAAATGTACCAAAATATTTATTCAAGATAGTAAGGTGGTGGGGGTTTACGTCAAAATACTACTTACTTCATGTGGGACACACTGCAGTATAGTAAGGCGGGGGGTGGGTAGGTAGGCAGACATGTAGACTGGTAGTGAGTGGATAATCACTGATGCTGTTTAATGGCAGAGGGACCATGAGTTGACAACTGATGAATCTGGGTGATGGGTACATGGACATTTTATTATTTCATTATTCTCGAGCTTGTGTATGTTTAAAATGATCCATAATGCAAAGTCAAAGGGAAATCAATGAATCACCCTGTCAGGGTCACCTGCTACCTTGTGGGCACAGACTGTCTCACTCCTACAGTCCACACAGGCTAGCTTCTAGGGCGTTAGGGGTATTAACGTGTGGCTGTAGCTACTCATAGCTGGAGGGACAAGGCAGCTTAACTGCACTTACACACTCCCCAGACAGTTTTAGACACCGTGATACAGTGATATTCCCACAGCAAAACCTCCATGTGGGCATGGGTGTATACACACACACACACACACACACACACACACACACGTCCCACCGCTGACCCCAGTGCAGCCCCTCCCTTGCTGGCTCATACCCCTCTTCTGTGCGAAGAGCAGCAGCAGGCAGGTGAGACCTTTGAGCACTTCGGCCATGACCACAGCAGTGGTGGCAAAGAAGCGGTCCCCAGGCAGTGTGCGGGCGTAGCGGATGCTGAGGATGAGGGAGGCATTCTGGACCACCAGCACAGCTAGGGATATGTATTTGAGGCGCCGGTGAGCTGTGGGAAATGGAACGAGCAAGGGGGAAGAAGGGGTCAGAAGCTGCTGGGGCACAGCCACACCACCACCTTCCCCCTCACTCCTTTCTCAACCCAGATCCTCCTAGCCACTGCCACTTCCTCGCTCTGCTCTTCCTCCTCTATCCTGACCCAGGGAGGGTCCGACTCCCATCTACTTCTACTGCCTCGACAGGCAGGAAGAGCCCCAAAGGAAGAAGTGGGCCTCACCCTGTCCAGACCACACCCAGAATCCTTGCTGAGGTATCAGGAAATGACTGGAGCAGGTGCTGGACACACTCGGCCCCCTCTCTGCCTCCTCTGTGTGAGAAGCAACTCACCCCAAGACAGAATACCAATCACATTCTCAACATTTATTGCGTGCTGACCGTCTGCCTATCGCTGGGATAAAGGATTGATGTGGATTATCTCAGCAGACCCCTATGTTGCTCTGATCTCTGAGTGAGTTACAAGGATTCCATTATGTGGGTGAGCAACCCAAAGATTTATATGAAACGATGCTTCTATTTAATGAGGGGCTGTCTTTTGTAAAGAATGATACCTCATCACAGGGAATGAGACCACTACATAAGGCATGTCCACCCCCTAAAGAACGGTCTTTCTCCCATCTAAGATATTATGCCATCCCCTAACACTAAGAATGGTCTCTCCAACTCCTACCTTCTATGACCACCAGAGCCCCTCTGAAACAGAATGGTTTCACAAACTTAAGAAATAATTCCTCCACAGTCCCTAGGATTGAACCCCCTATAATAAATGGTTACTGCACCAAGAATGGTCTGCTTCCCTCGAGGACATAAGGATGTTTCCCTATACTCCACATGGTCCAGTCATCCTCCCACCACCGAACCTCCCCTACCTCCAGCCAAGGAATCATTCCTTGTTCTACTCACACTCACAACAAACTCTCCCCGCTATAAAGAAGGGCTCCGCAGCCTTAGAACATCTTTTCTCTGCCATGTAAGGAAAGACCCTCCCACTCCAACATACAATGAACTCTACCACCATTAGGAAGGGACCCCCCCCCCAGAACGGTCTTATCTCCTTATAACGGACATCCCAATCCTCAAAATGGACCCTCTAAGTCGGGTAAGGAAGGACCCGCCCCACCCTAATTCACAACAGCCCCTATCCCTTTTTAAGGAAGAAACCACCACCCTCAGAATAGCCTCTCTCTCTTTTTTAAGGAAGAACTTTCCCACCCTCAGAATGCTCTCTCCCTTCTCTAAGGACGGACCCCTCACATACTCAGAACGGTCTTAGTGGTCTTAGCCTCTCCCAAAGGCAATAACCCCCCAGACTCAGAATGATCTCCACTCTCCATCTGCGGAAGGGACCTCCCCCATCACCCTCAGAACGGTCTCTTCCCTGCCTTCCAACACACTCACGGAGAGCCGTTCCGTCCTCCCTCCCCCACACCACCCCCGCCACACACACATAGATCAGTCCATACGGGATGCTCTCTCTCGCTTGAATGAGGAACCTTCCTGAACCCCACAGCGATCCCGACTCTCGCCCGGCCGCCACCTGCTTGGACACAGCCTGTCTCACCCGCACTCGCGGTTCCAGGCTCCAACGCCCCCGCGGAGACCGCCCCTGGCCCAGCCGCCGCGGTGGAACCGCCAGACCCAACCGCTGCCATGTTGGCATCTGCCTGGCCCGTCCCCTCGGCAACAGCAGGGCACTTCCGTGTCCGTCAGTTCCGCTTCCTGGCCTCCGGGGTAGGATGTGGGGCGAGTGAAGGGTTGGCCAGAGCGGTGGCTTTCCTTGTCCGCTCCTGACAGTGAACTTAAGATCGCGGCCTTGGGATTTCCAGATTCCGTCGAAATGGGGAGACCCAACGCGCGGCCGACTCAGCCTCTTGCCATCTCTACAGAGCCTCATTGGTTCATTCCCGTTACTAGACCCGCCTTCGTCTTCATTGATCCCGCTTTCCAGATCACCCACCCATCGTGTGTCCTTCTCTCATTGGTTCGACTGATCCTCTTCTATCCCGGCTCTTCATTGGCACCTTCTACGGATGATCCCGCCCTTTCCGCACCAAAACTCCTGGGTACCTTCGTGGTTGGACTGAAGTTCTTCTTTACCCCACCTCCCGGCGAGGCCCTGCCCCCTGGAGAGCCCGCAGGCGTCTGGGAGGAAAATGACACTGAGGGGGCGGGGCAGGTGAGGGTCAGGCGGGTAAACTAGCCGTTAAAAGCAGAGCAGTTGAGGCCGTACAAGTGAGAAGGCGTTGGGGAGGTGAGACCCGAGAGCAGGGAGGTTAAGCGAGCCCGTGTTGAAGAGGGAAAGGAGTGCGAAGAGAACAGGTAAGCCATCAGGTGAGAGGCTTTCAGGTTAGCTTTTGAAAGCGGGGCAAGAGAGGGTACGTCAAGAGGTGAGGAATGAGAGATGAGAGGGATGAACAAAAGAGCAAGGGAGAGGTGAAAAAGGTAGGGGCAAAACGCGTGACTTACACCCTAGATGTTATTAGGAAACAAGGAAGGGCTGGGAAGGTTTTTGTCAGTGCCCAACCCCGGCCCTCCCTCACCGGTGCCCTGCAAGGCCTTTTCTTCCATGGGAGGAGGGCTTTATTTCCTCCCCCGGGGTTGGGGGGAGGCAGTTTTCTCCGGCCGAGCAAGACCTCTTTGACTGGGGATATGTCCCAAACATTTAGTGCCTACAGTATCTCCAACAGAGCCCTTCTGCACATCCTGGGAGCCACATAAGAGCTGGAATGGGGGAAATCAAGTTTTTCTTTGTGGTCCTGCTTAGAGGAACCCATGAAAGAGCTTTAGGACAGTACCAAAGGGCTAAGTCTTCCCAAGAGCAGAGGAGAGATCCAGCCCACCTCCCTCTTGGCTCAGCATACAGTAGATGCTCCATAATTGCCTCACTGCATCTACAAATGGCCAGTTGCTTCTGATTCTATTGTATTTATCAAATAGTGGGTTTCCTTGCTGCATCTACAAATGGCCAGTCGCTTCTGAGTTTAGAACATGTATCAGATAGTGTGTTTCCTTGCTTCATCTACAAATGGCCAGTCACTTCTGATTCTATAACATTTATTAAATAGTGGGTTTCCACACATGGCTTTTTTTAAATAATCCAGGCAGGGGGAGAAGGAAGAGGAGGACACAGTTGGAGCTCCCCTCCCACCAATACATAAGTATTTACATTTCAGCAACTGGACAATCCTGGCTCAGAAGGATGCAGCAAGAATCCGAAAAAGATGGGGGGGGCCCAGGAGAACAAACAACAAGACTGGTTTCCCCCACCCCATCCCCCAAAAAACCATCCACCCCATCCTAGCGGATTCTGGTGGTGTCCATCTCCCATTCCTTCCCAAATCATGGAAGTAGGGTTCTCCTCACCAGAATAAGAGCACTTGGGATAACAGAGTAGGGTCCCCTCACCAAAAAATAAAAATAAAATAATAATAATAAAAATAATTAAAAAAAAGTCCTGGGATAACAATAGGGCATTACCTCCCCCAGAATAAGCAACCCTGGGCTGAGGTAGGCAAGCAGCTTGACTGAATATAGGACCCTGGGCTAGGGGAAAGGGTCCTTTTGCTAAAGTAAGAGCTGCTGGGGCATTGGAAGGAAAGCACCCTTGCCCAAGTGAGAGCATTTGAACTAAGTGTGTGTGGTGGTAGCAGGAGGTGCCAGTGTAGGGGCTACAACTCATCAGAATAAGAGTCCTGGGGCTCAGAATGGAAGGAACTTCAACCAAATAAACACCCTTAGCAAAATGAAAAATAAGGAAGTTCCCCCCCCCCGCCCTCCAGAATAAGAGACCATAAGTTCTGGGAGGAAGGCTCCTTAGCAGGATTGGGATGGGGAGTGGGCAGACTTGGCTTATGTCTCCTGACCCCTGATCCCCAATCTCTGACCCTAGTAACACTGGATTTTTAATGACCTGTATAACCAGGTCAACAGATGTCCATCTATCCCTGTGGCATGCCATGGGACGGCTATTCCAACTAGTGGGGGCCTGGCTAGGACTAGGGCAGCAGAGGCCAGGCCAAAGGGGTGGGACCCCCCTTGGGGGCAGTGAGGGGTGCATCCTCAGCTGGTGTCTGCATCCAGGGGTCCAGCAGTATCTCCTCCAGTGAGGGTCGGGCAGAGGGTTTGGGGGCCAGGCACCGGCGGATTAGGGCACAGCAGTCTGCAGATCAGAAGCACACATAAGATTAGCAGTCAGTTGGGGACACTAGTTCCTGGGAAGGATGGAGTCCACTGAGCTAGGGCTGGTGAAGGCCTCACCTGGGGACACATGGGCAGGGAAGTGGAGCTCAGCCTCCAGAATCTCCTGGTCCCTCTCGAAGGGAATGTCCCCACATACCATGTCATAGAGGAGGATACCCAGCGACCAGACAGTGGCTGGGAGTGCGTGGTACTGGTGATGAGAGATCCACTCTGGGGGACTGTACACCCTTGTCCCTGCACACAAGCCAGAGATTAGACCACTCCCCAATAATGCCCTTCTCCCACCCCACCCTCCCCAGGAAGTATAGTCCTCTCACCAGAATTAAGAGAACACACTACCTGAGCAGGGTCCCCTAACCAGAAGAATTCTTTAAATATAACAGCAGAGTCTCATCATCAGAAAAAGAACAGTTAAGGTAACAGCAGAGTGGCCTCAACAGAATAAAAGCACTTAAAAATAACAGTAGGGTCCCTTTACCATACAGAAAAGGAGCACTCAGGATAGTAACACAATCCCCTCACCAAGTCTGGGCACTGTCAGAAGATGGACTTTAGCAGAGGACAAGGCTTGAGAGTCTCCAATATTAAAACTCAAGAACCTTATAAAGATGCAATATAGATCAAGGAGCACGGGCCACCCCAGCACTAGAGGTCAACGATCAAGGGACCATAAAGATAAAAGGTACCCCCCCATTGAGATTTAGCAAAGACTTACCATCAAAATCAGTATAGGGTTCATCATGAAGCAGGGCACCCGAACCAAAATCAATGAGTTTGGCACAGCCCCGGCGGAGATCCATCAGGATGTTCTCATCCTTGATGTCACGATGGACAACTCCACGAGCATGGCAGTGCCGAACAGCTGCCACTACCTGGGCAAACAGGCAGCGGCTTCGGCCCTCGCCTAATGGGCCCTGCTCTGTGATGTAGTCAAAGAGATCCTGGGCAGGCAACGGCCGTTCGAGCACCAGCATGAAGCCCTCTGGTGTCTCAAACCAGTCAAGCAGGCGGATCACGCCAGGGTGCCCACCACCTGCACCCACCTTCCATAGCAATGCCACTTCCAGTGGGCATGTGACTGAGTCTGACTGGGGGGAAGGGGAGAGAAAAGAGAACACAGACGTCAGGCCAGAAGCTCTGAGGCTGACTCCTTGCTTGAACTTAAATCATAGCCCCTCAGCCTCCTGACTATATGATCTTCAGCAACCTACTTCCCTCCCTGAGCCTCAGTTTCCTCATCTTAAGGGCTCAAACAGAGCCACTGGAAAAGGTGGTTTGAGCCAAAAGCCGATGCACAACTGGCATATTATAGGAGCTCAGTAAATATTGCAGTAAATGAAAGTCGTTCTTAAAAAAAAAAAAAAGCCTTCTTGGGGCACCTGAGTGGCTCAGTCAGCTGAGCATCTGACTCTGGGTTTCAGCTCAGGTCCTGATCTCATGAGTCGTGGGATCAAGCCCCACGTTGGGCTCCGTGCTCAGCCCGGTGGGAGTCGGCTTGAGATGCTCTCTCCCTCTGCCCCTCCCTCCACTCTCGCGTGCACGTGCATGCATGCTCTCTGAAGTGAATAAATAAAATCTTAAGCACACAATAAATACTATTATTGTATAATGGTTTGTCTGTTTTGTTTACTGACTATAACAGTGCTTGGTAACAGGGGTAGGGCTTAATATATATTTATTAAATAAGTAAAAGCAATTAGTAGAAAAGGACCTGGCACAAAAGGAGCTCTCGATAAATGTAATATTTTGCCAAATGCCTAAAATTGTGCCTGGCACAGAGTAGGTGCTCAATGTACATTTGTTAAGTAGTTGAAAGCGATTAATTGCAAAAGAACAAAGAACTCAATATTATCATGTGATGTTTTGTCACTGTCACTAAACATCTAGAACTGTGTTGAATTCAAGTACTTAGACTTGGAACACAGTAAACTTTGATGATGAAGTAAAACCTGAGACACACAGTGCTCAATAAAAGGCATAAATGCTAGGCGACAAAAGCCGCCCCTCGCAGAAGCCCAGTGCGGGCACAGGGACGGCCAGAATCAGCATTCCTGCCTGAGGTGGGGCCCTCTCCCGGCCAGTCCGCTGACTAGCACAGCCGCAGACCGGTTTTCTCACGGTGATGAAAATTTCGCTACTGCGCAGGCGCACCTTTTCCCTCCGGGTCCCACAGCCAGCGCAGGCGCAATCTCCCCCAGGGTCCGCTAGGGGGCGCGCCCACCCCTACAACTTGCCCAGACCCGCCCTGTTGTCCGTTAGCGTTCTAACGGCCGAAGAGGAGCAGCCACCGTCACCATGGCAACCAGTGACCTATGCCCCTCTTTCCCCACCAGCATGCCCTGCGGGCAGCCCCTGAAACAGTATTTGGAGGGAGGAGGAGAAAGGAGGGTTGGAGGGGGAGAATCCAGGGCCCTAGGGGAGCTGGGGTGAGTCAGAACTGTATGGAGGTGTGGATGTCACCACAGGGGAGTAAACACAGGCCGGTAGGAGTGTTCTCCTCACCGTTACAGGGCCCAGGAAATCATACAAGCCCTAGAAAGACAAGGGGTTGAGTCCATCTTCAGAGATGGCGGCGCCAGGTCAGGGACTCCAAAGATACTCACCAAGGGGGACCAGCCCAGCACACGATTCCGGGGGATCACTTTGATGGCCACCTGGAGAAGGGGACTGAGGTGAGGCGGCCAGCAGACGACCCCCAGATCCCTCCCAGTCTTGACCCTCACCCTAGTCTTTCTGGTGCCAGCCTCGCTACAACACAACCCAAAATGAGTTGGCGCTTTTCACCTGCCCAAGTCCCCATAACCAAGTTCACCTCTCCCATCATCCTTGGCCCTGGATTCTCTCTTCTCAGGCTTCAGGACCCCTCACTCCAGATCCTGGGCTCTGAATTTCCTAATATCCCAAACCCTCAATCTGCCCATCCTGCTCCAAGACACCCCAACTCTGTACTGGGGTCCTAGTCCTAAGGACTCCATGCTGGACATCTGTCCTCGAAATCCGCCAAATCTCGGCTCTGGGTCTCTACCTTCCCACACAGATACACATCCCCTGGATCCCAAGGTCTAGAGTCCTCACGACCCCCACCCCTCAGTCTCACTCCCTGGACCTCCAGCATCCCTGCCCAGAAACCCCCTCCCCGCCATATACCCACCTGGATCGCCACACACACAAACAAGCGCGCGCACGTGCGCGCGCTCGGGCACCCCCACCAACCCGGATCCTGGTCCTCATGACCCTACCACGCACACATTGTCGTTTCATCCTCTGGTCAATCAGCATCCCAGCCTCGGGACTCCTGCCCCCGCCACACACACACACACACACACACACACGCACGCACACACGCACACACCACCCCTGACCCACCCAAGACCCTCGTGGTTGATACCTGGAGTCGGTCCGTGACGCGATGTCCTGCGAAGACCGTACCAAAGCCCCCCTTACCAAGCAGGGGGCCGAGTCTGTACTCGGCCTCGAACGCTTCGCGATCCTTGCCTCCTACGCAGGCGGAGGCGAGGAAGTCAGGGTGGCTGCGTGCTGAGCCCGGGCGCGACCCTTTCCCCCCCCTCCCCCCGCACCGCCCGCAATCACTTCAGCCCGCCCGGCCTAGTCGCGGTAGGGGAGCCTCGCTCACCTGGCGGCGACGTGGGGGTCACGGGGGCCACGGGGAGCCCTTGCAGAGGCTTAGTCAACATGGAGGTGGTGCTGCGCAGATTAAGCCCGCTGAGCCCGCAGGGCGTGGATGCCCGGGGTAGCGAAGCTGGGGAGCCAGGACTTGGGGGCGCCAGGGTGGAAGGCAAAGAAGCTGATGGCCCAAAAGCGCCCGCAAAGCAGCGCAACGTTAAGATTCGACGCGCGCGCCAGCCCCAACGCTACTGTGCTGGGGCACGCGCCTCCCGAGAGAGTCGCCCCGGGCGACAGCCCCGCCCACTTGGCTTTGATCAATCCGGACGCGGCACCTGCTGTACCCCAGCCAATCGGAGCCAGTCCTTATTTGCATACCACCGTCAACGTTTCAAGTACCCCCTTATGCAAATACATGCCCGGATCTTCCGCGGGGGCCGGGCCCGCATGCAAATGTGGGGGGCGCGCGCGAAGAGGAAACCGGTTCTGGGAATCCCTTTGCAGCAACTGCATTTGTTTTGGTTGTTGCGCGGGGTTGTTTTTATATATGTGTGTATGTGTATATATAGATATAAACTTAAAAAAAAATAACTGCACCGCCTCCTTTCCTAGGAAGTTGGTTTGCAGCCGCTGCTTCGAGATTAGCGCAGAGATAATGCCAGGCCGGGCTTCTAAGAATCCGGGCCTGTGGCTACCCAGGACCCTGTCTCCAAAGAGTGCTCCTCATCCAGGACCAGAGCCCTCTAGGCGACCAGCGGCCTCTGCCCCAGAACTGAAGCCTGGGATCCTGGAAGAACCTGTCCGGCTTCCAGGGATGGGTAACCCCCCTGACTACCACAGCGGGAGACGCGCTGGCCAAAGACAGCGTTCCCACGCCCTGAGGCGGAGGCCGGTGGGGTGTTTTGAAGTCCTTAACCTGGACAGAGCTGGCTAGGTCTGGCCGCGAGCCTAGTCAGCACATCTAGAACCTGGAATGGCAGAGGGAAGTGGATCTTGGGTGGGGGTGGGGTGCTACCGAGCCAGAGTGATGGTGGCTTGGGGATATGCTTCCAGATGACAGAGACAAGGACAGAAAGAGCTCAGACAGGTGGTAAAATACCCTCAGTCACAAATTTGGGGAAAATAGTGGATCCTCATGCTGCAGAAGGACAGAGATGCACTCAAGGCACAGAGAAGTACCATGTGATATACACAAAACCTATACAGTCAAGACACACTCATGGAAACTTGTCCTAGACACACATGCAGACATCTACTGTCACAGAGACTGACATCCACTGTCAGGCAGGCGTGCTGCCAGTTATGTCCCGGAATGACACCCACAGAAACACTGTTACAGAAAGACAGGCACTGCTGAGATTCACATGGACCTACTTTGCCATGTGACAATGACACAGAAATGTCTTGTCAGACACACCACCAGAAGTTGTCACAAAGATAATGGCACCATCAGACATGCACCGTCAGAGGAAGACTTGTATTGTCCCAGAAATGAGAGACCTTGAGTCTGTCAAAGGAAGACACACAGATGCTCCAGGGACACACAAGTACTGTGCCAAAGGCAGACATAAATACTTATGGGACAGAGCCACATAGGCAGTGTCACAAAAACAGACGTGGATAGACCCAGACACACACACACCAACAAACATGCAGTGTTGTCACTGAAACTGTCCAGAAATAGCTACTCAGAATCTGTCACAGGAATACAAACGGACATCCACCCCATCAGAAAGAAACCACAGATGCGCTGCCACAGACAGACCCACGCAGACATGCACTTGTCTCAGAAACAGACATAAACTGTCAAAGATAGAGTCCCACACTCACCATCTGACACACCTGGAAACAAGCCCTCGTCACACACACGACTAGACACTGCGAGGTGCATGTGAAGACTTGAACTCACCAAAGTCAAACACACACGCGCGTGCACAAACACCCAAAAAGCAAATACACACATGTACTCCCCCTTATTCATCCAGCATTTATTAGGGGTCTAGTGTAAGCCTGTCAGGCCCTGGCAGGCGTGCAGATATTAGATACACAGATTAAGTCAAACATCACAGCCCTTGCCTAGGAAGTGAATCACAGAGTTATTGGGGAAGGAGTAAAGACATATTTGTGGATAGAGATGAGAATATGGATGGGGTCACACAGGGCTTCTTGGAAGGTGACACTCTACTTATCTTGTAGGACAAGGTTGGGGGCTCAGGATGGGGGGAAGGGCAAATTCCAGGCAGAGGCCAGTGAAATCGGACAGGGCAGCAAGAAGGGGCAAAATGGTGTAAAAACTTCAATGTGAGGTAAATAAATACTATCTGCTAACATTTGGGTTCTCAGAACATGCCAGGCACCATGCCATCAGACATTATATGTTGACCACGTACATTCTCTCTCAATGCTCACAACCAAGAGAGCGTGAGGTAGTAGACATTAATCACTCCTGTGGTACACATGGTGGGACCCCTGAAACTCAGCCTGTGATTTGACCAAGGCCACACAGCTAGAAAAAGCCAGGGTGGGTTCCAAACCAACTCTCCAACATGTGCATGCTTGACCGGTGAATTCCACAGACACCCCACAAGATGGCCACTCAGCCAGCCATGCCTTCACCGGCAGAGCTGGACACACATCCTTCCATAGGGGCCCCATTAGTGAGGCACAGCAAAAAAAACACTCTTGACAAGATCTGGGGGCCAGCCATCCTTCTCTGCCTTGGCTTTACCCCAAGGAAAGGCAGGGGCATGGGTGTCAGAGGACTGGGAACATGAACAAGAAAGGGTTTAAACCATTCCTTAAACCAGGGAGGCCCCTCCAATCAATTCCACTAAACTTACATTGATACGAAGCATCCATTGTGTCTTTCCAAAGCATTTCCGCATCCAAGATCACAAGCCAAGAGCAAACGTATATAGGGAAGGAGGCAGGCAGAAAAGCTGTAGGTTCAGTTCCAGCCCTCAAGCTCCTAGTCCTCTCCTCCCACCACACCCCAGGACACAGGGTGGGCAGGCTACATGTGCCAGTAAGATGGTGCTTTCTTGGTAGGAACAGGTCCAGAAGTTGGTTTAGCAAGCAGTGAATCAAACATGAACAAACTCTGGGCCCACAGACAGACCCTACTGGAGAGCATGCAGCCCTCAGAGGTTAAGCCAAGGCCCATGCCACCACCACCTCTGCCCAGAGGCCCACCCACCCCATGCCCCACACAGAACAGAGGCGCTCAGGGGAAACTGACATTTGGTTTTATTGTGCCAAGGACATTACAGATGCTGGATCTTGTCAACACCTGCAGGGCACGGGTGCCCCATCTGCTGAGGCTGCTCCCATTCCCCACGCTCAAATCCTGGGCGGCAGCAGCCACAATCCTCAAAGGTGCCCCCACCCCAAGATTCCAAAGAGACCGGTGGCGGTGGCAGTGGTGGTGGTGTGGAAGCAGTAGGAATGCAGCGAGGTCAGAGTCTCATTGTCCAAAGCCCACAGGACACCTGCCCCTGCCCCAGCTTGCACTCTAGACCCTGCCCACCTCCACAGAGCTGGAGGCTAGAGACGGCAACCACATCTTTATGCCTCCTGTGCCCCGTGGCCTGCCTGCTCCCAAACCAGAGAGATGCCGCCCTCACAGAGCCAATGCTGTCGTCTACATCATTTTGGATTGGTTGAGTTTATAAGATAAAAGTACATTTTAATAAAGAAAAAATTCAACATTAAAGGCTCAGACATTCTTGGGGTACTAGGAAGGGGAATTCCCATTTCTTCCTCCCACCTCCCCAGCATCATTGTGGAGGTGGGGTGACAAGTATTTCTGATCTTGGAAGGAATGGGGGGCAAGGAGACTTTCCTCTGTCTGAATGTCTCTCCTCAGGGGCTGCCTGGCTGCCAGTTGGTTTGTCTCTGTGTGCCTCTCGCCTACCTTCGGCACCCTTGCCCAAGTCCCCTGTGGAATGCAGGGATGGTGCTGTGCAGGGGGCAACAGGGCACGTCAGCTGGCGAAGACAAGAGTGATGGTGGTGGTGGCAGCGATGAGAGGGGGCGCAGGGGTGGGCCAGCCAGAGGAAAGTGGGAAGGAGCGAAAGGAGGGGAGAGAGGGAAGAAGGCAAGAGGGAAGAAAGCCAAAGAAGGTGGGACGGCACCGGAGGGCAGGAGTGGTGGGGGTTGGGAAGTGGTCTCCAGTCTCTGGGTCTCCATCAACTCTTGTCTGGGGGTGGATCTCTGTGCACTTTGTTTTTCTTCATACTGTCTAGGTATTCCTGTTGCGACACTGCCAGCACCGATGCTAGGATCTCATCATCATCCCAGTCGTTCAGACCTGCTGGGCAAGAGGACGGGGAAAAGGACGATGGAGCACTCCCAGCGCACCTTCTCCTCAGCCTCTGCTGACCCCTGGCTCTGGAGAGATCCCATCCAGGCCCCTCTCCACTTCTTTCTCTACAGAGAAGACTCCTCTGGCCTATGAAATCCCACACAGATCCCTTCTGGACACATCCCTTAGGCTTGAAAAACTCCCTTTACCTGGGGAGATGGCCAAAGGCTCTAGAAGCCCCCTCTCAGGACTTGCTGCTTCTTCCATCTCTCCCCCAACTCCCAGATGGCCCCGGGCCCCTAGACAGAGGAGGCTTACCAAAGGCAGAGGGGGACATCTGCTGAATGAGGGCCCGGCACTCCAGAGCAGGGTAGAGGGACACGAGGGGGGGAGTAGCCCGGTCGGCCCCTGCAGAGAACTGGCTGCTTGTACCTGGGGCAGAGGGACAGTCAGAGGCAGGGGGCCCAGGACCTAGGCAGCACCTCCTAACCCCGGCATGCTTCCCTGTCACCAAGTCACTGACCTGGTGCACAGGGCGAAGGAGGTTTGGCAAGAGCTAAGACAGTGCCTGGGGAAGGGGGCTTGATGCCCAGCTCGGCGTGCAGCTCAGGGTGCTCGGGTGAAGAGGCTGAACTCCGCTGCCGCGGGGAGCGGCTGGTCCACTCCTCCAGGGCACTGGAGGCTGCTGCTGTGGCAGAACTGCATGTGGCGCTGGCTTTCCGGGGCTGCGGTGTGGACGGAGGAGGGGGTGAGGGCCGGTGCCAGTTGTGAGCCTCCTCTGCCCCATCCCTGAGGGCTGGCTCGCTCCCGGCGTCCCGGCTATGACAGTTTCTACATAGGCCACCATCATTCCTAGTCACACAGCAGACCGCAGGATGAAGGCCAGCTCCTTAATCCCCCCTCACTTCCTTGCAGCCAATCTGGCAGGAAACCTGTACCTCCGCCTTCAAAATACATTCCAACTCCATCCCCTTTCCTCATTCCTCCCTAGTCAGCACCGCCACCCACCACCACTGGGACTCCTCTAGTAGCTTCCGCCTCACTGGTCCCCTGCTTCTCCCCCTAACCCCCTAGACTCCATGCTGC
Organism: Ailuropoda melanoleuca; assembly: GCF_002007445.2. Taxonomy (NCBI): domain Eukaryota; kingdom Metazoa; phylum Chordata; class Mammalia; order Carnivora; family Ursidae; genus Ailuropoda; species Ailuropoda melanoleuca. The sequence goes on from NC_048238.1 coordinate 41,433,069, forward strand.
ACTCAGCAATCAGGGGGATCCTGTCCCTCCTCTGCTCACAACCCTCCCAAAGGCTTCTGCCTCACTCACAGTAAAAGCCAAAGTCCTCAGCACAGCCCACAGCCCCTTCTCAATCCGGCCCCACCACCTACCTCTCCGACTACTGCATTCTGCTTGGCCACACTGGCCTCCGGGCCGCTCCCAAATCACACCAGGGGCGCACTCTCCCTCAGGGCCTTGCTCTCGCTGGCCTTCTGCCTTGCCTGGCACATGCACTCAGCTAACTGCCTCAACTTCTGCAAGCTTTTGCTCACATCTCACCTGCTCTGAGGCCTACCCTGACCATACTATCTCATCCTGTTGACTCCTGGCTCCCTTCACCCCGCTCTACGTGTTTCATCTGTCCCACCTCTCACTCTTCTATTCATTGTTTACTGTTTCTTTTGTTTCACTCTGCAAAAATGTAAGCACCTCATGGACAGAGATCTGGGCCTGTCCGGCTCACCAATGTAACCCCGTACACTGAGAACACGGCCTGGCACAGACCTGCAAGAAATATTTTTGTAGAAATTACTCAACTCTTACAATATCTGCAGTCACTCTAAACTCCTTGTGATTCCTCAAACGCCTGCCTGCTCCGCCCCATCCCTGCCCTAAAAATCCAACCTTCCTGTGTGAAGATTGACCAGAGTCCCCATGTCCGCTGGCCTCCCAGCCAGGGTCAAGGGCCTCACTGATGTATCTGTCTCCCTCAGTAGACAGGGGATCACCGAGAGTGGAACAGACCAAACCTAATTTTACATCCTCAGCACAGAGCCTGACACACAAGGACATTCAACAAAAGCTTGTCCCTCTGGAACTATCAATCCCTCATGTCACCGCCAGTGGCTGGCCTCCCTCACTCCTTAAGAGCCTGTTCTGCAAAGGTGTTGAGAGTTCTAAGGCACAATGCCAAGACTAAGGCCAAGATGTGGTACAGAACGGGCTGAGAGCTTCCTTCTCTCCCAGATGTCAAAACTGCTTAATTTCTTCTGCGTGTACAGGGGCAGAGCATGTGAAGTAAGGGGTTCTTGGCCAGGCCAGTGACAGAGTCCAGGACTCACCTGGCTAGGGCCGCGGACTTGGCGGGCCTGTTTCTCCTGATCCCTCAGCCACTGCAGGTAGGATTCTCGAGCCACCTGCTCCTCAATGGCCTCATTTGTGGCTTCCCAGTCTGTGGCCCGCTTCTTGTCTTCCAGCATTTGCTGTTCAATCCATGACTCCTCTGATGTTTTTATGGCATTCTTCATCAGGGACTGTTCTGCAAACTGCAAGGCAGGGAAGAACAGGGACACGGGGTGACACTCTGAACTCTGGCCAGGAGCCAGAACCAGCTCAGGACTGTGGGCATATAGGCCCAGAAGAGAGATAGGAAGGCAGGTACTCTTACTAAGCACCCCCCTGAGCAGGCTGCCTATTCATCAAGAATTGGGGGACAGACAGGCTTCGGTAGTGGGACTTGTCATTCTAAATTCCTATGCTCAGAAGCTCCCAACCCCAAGACACCTTGAGTGAAGTATTATGTCTGGGGAAGCCAGGTGCTGGAACTTAAAGACGCCTCACCCAGCGATGAGTCAGCTTCATAATGCTGAGACCTATGCCCAGATGGGACAAGGAGAAAAGATGACCTCAGAAGTTAGCTGAGTGTGCACAGGGTAAAGGGAGTATTTGGACATTTAAGGGGACAAGAGGATGTTATCATCACAGGAAGGGGTGCTACAAATTGTGGGACATTGTAGGAGAGTGCTTTTCGTCAGGCTATAAGACACAACAGCATTTAAAAAAATGAAGTAATAAAAAATACCAGAGCATATTCTAGGCATTAAATGCAAGTATTGCTCAGTGAAACTTTAACATTATTTTAATGCAAATACACACACTACACACCATGTGTGTATTAAGTTATGATGTAAAATGTAATTTTTTTCCTATGTATAATAGTCCAAAAAGTATGTAAAACTCTATGTTAGAACAAGCCAATTTACAAATGGGGAAAAAAAGTCTAAACACCCAATTTCCTCAAAGAAGATATAGAGATGGCAAATAAGCACATGAAAAGACGCTCAACACCATTTGTCATCAGAGAATTGCGAATTAAAACTGATGAGGTACCTTATCAATGGAGATATCAGTTACAAACTGTAGCGTCACAGAGATACGGATGGTTACATAAGGAGTAGAGAAGCGTATACACATGGGTTAGTATACACAGATCTATCTCCTTGCTCTGTCAGCTGAAAGGGCCTAGAAGCAAGGACACCCCAGTAGCAAGGAGAACACTCAGCACCCAGATCTTGGTTTCTAAAAACATATTCCAATAAAAGGAACCAGGGCTCCTTGGAGAAATGGCTGGTTCTAGGACTGGGGCAAGAAATACACAAAATGAACCTGGAGCACCTCATAGTGCCAGAAAGTAAGAAAGTGCTACAAAATGAAACAAAATAAACAAATAAAAACAACAAAAAAATACCAAAAACCAAAAAACCAACCCACCACCACAATGATGGGGGTATGTCAAAGCAACGCAGGAACCAACCGAGAGCGCTCCCAATAGCCAAAACTGGAACAATGCGAGCATCAAATAAATATAGTATTGGATTATAACTCAAAATATAAAAGTATAAAAGAAATACCCTTGAGTCCCTAGTGATATAAATAAATGGGGGACAAGAGACAACTCTCCCTTGCAGAAGAATTCTACATAATTTATGTAGATACGCTGCCCTCAAGAAGACGGAGCATAACCTCCACTTCTTCAGTGTGGGCTGTACATAATGACTTCCTTCCAAACAGGACAGTAGGGAAAAGGGAATGGGGGGACAGTGTAATTTTACAGTGGAGAAAATCTGACAAACACCACTTCTGCCAGGGGTCAAGTTCAACATCAACAGTCATAAATCATGTTCCCAGTATATACCGTTGATATGATGTGACGAGAATTGTACTTTACCACTGTGATCTTCCTCCCTAAAACCCATAACCCCAGTCTAATCATGAGAAAAACATCAGACAAATTTCAAAAAAGAAACATCCTACAATATACCTGACCAGTACTCCTCAATACTGTCAAGGTCATCAAAAACATGAAAGTGTGAGAAACCGTCACAGACAAGGGAGCCTAAAGAGACATGACGACTTTAGTTAATAATACTGTATCAATATTGGTTCATATATTGTAACAAATGTATCATAGTCATCCAATATGTTAATGAAAGTGAAACTGTGTGCAGGGGGGAGGAAGACACATGGGAACTCCAGACTACCTTCTCAATTTTTTTGTAAATTTAAAACCGTTCTAAACAATTAAGTCTACAAACAAACAAAAAATCCTTACAGCATTCACCTTTTTTTTTTTTGAAGATTTCATTTATTTATTTGACAGAAAGAGAGACAGCCGGCAAGAGAGGGAACAAAGCAGGGGGAGTGGGAGAGGAAGAAGCAGGCTCCCAGCAGAGGAGCCTGATGTGGGGCTCAATCCCAGGACTCCGGGATCACACCCTGAGCCGAAGGCTGATGCTTAACGACTGAGCCACCCAGGCGCCCCAGCATTCACATTTTTTAAAAAGTTAAAAAAAAAATCGAGTGGGACTTGGGTGCCTGGGTGGCTCAGCCAGTTAAGCATCTGCCTTCGGCTCAGGTCATGATCCCAGGGTCCTGGGACTGAGCCTCGCATCAGGCTCTCTGCTCAGCGGGGAACCTGCTTCTCTCTCTCCCTTTGCCCCTCCCCCCTGCTTGTGCTTGCTCTGTTAAATGAATAAATAAAATCTTTAAAAAAAAAAAAAAGAAACGAGTGGGGCACCAAGGTGGCACAGTCAGTTAAGCTTCCGACTCTTGGTTTCCTCTCAGGTCATGATCTCAGGGTCGTGAGATCAAGCCCCAGGTTGGGCTGTGCGTTCAGGACGGAGTCTGCTTGAGATTCTCTCTCCCTCTCCCTCTGCCCCTCCCACCATGCTCTCTCTCTAAAATAAATATATCTTAAAATTTTAAATCTTAAAAAAAACTTAAAATCTTTTAAGAAATCTTAAAAAAAAAAGAAACGAGTGACCGGACCACAAAAAATCATGGACGAATTTTAAATTTAAATATGTGGTGTTACGTGAAAGAAGCCACTCTGAGAAAAACTACATACTGTTATGATTCCAACTCCATGACATTCTAGAAAAGGCAAAATTAGAGTCTGTAAACAGATCAAAGATAAAAACAAGGAAATTCAGAGAAACTGTCAGAACCAAGAAGAGCCAGAGGAGACATGACAACTAAATATAGTAAGGTCTCGTGGATGGCATTCTGGAACAGGTAAGATCATTAGGGAATGACTGAGTCATTTAAATAAAGTATGATCTTTAGTTAATATATCAATATCAGTTTATTAATTGTGGCAAATGTTATATGCTGATATGTTCATCATAGTGGGGAATATGTAAATTCTCTAATCTCAGTAATTCTGTAAATCTAAAACTGTTCTAAAATTAAAGGTTTACTTAAAAAACAAAATTCAAAAAAAACCCCATGTTGGAGGGTGTGTTGGTGTTAGGGTGTGCGTTTCCTAAAATGAGGCAGGGGCACTTTTCTGTTTGTAGGAAGTGAAACCCGAACAGAAGATAGCAAAATCCCCAGAAGATGACTGTTTATGAGAGAGAACGAGAATCTGTCAGCATGTGCTGGAAAATGTACTGCCACCTTCTGAGCACCTCCCAGGCAATGGGCCCAGTTGTTAGGCACTTTCTGTATTGACTGAGCGGCCAACTCACATTACCTGCATAATCTGCCCTAGGTCCCACAGCCAGTAAGTGGTAAGGCCAGGCCTGCATTTCAAGTCTCTGTGATCACAGCTGTCTAGAACTGCCGAGTTTCGGAGGATCCATGTGGGTGCCGAGATACCCAGACCAAGCCCAGATGTGCCTCCATATCCCAAAATGCCAATCCTCAACAGGCACAAAAGACGGGTAAGCCAGCTCAGACACACAAATGGAGACCACCGAAAGAGCTCCGAGAGATCACCTTGGGTAACTCCCTAGTTTTACAGACGTGAGAGTTCAGGGGCAACTCAAGCGACAGGACATTTTTGTGGGCTAGGGCAGAACTGAGACCCCCAAAGGAAATTTCTGGCCTCTCTATCTAGCAGCCATCCTGGGCATGGGGACCCACTTACCCCGGGTTTGAATGATGGCAGGCCTAGCCCCACACCAATGGTGGCCTTGTTGGGATTCACCACTGAATTGTAGTGGATATTCCGATGGTAGCTGACGCGGATGGGTTCATCCTCGTTCTGATGGATCCCATGGAATGTGTTGATTGGTTCTGCAGAGAAAAAAAAGGAAGGAGCATCCACAGTGGGCCGGGCAGGGCAGGCTCGGACCAGGTGCAGTCAGTAAGCCGCTCACCTACCCACCACAGAAGTACCTGTGCTATACTGGTACACCTCCACGGGCCGGTTGTACATCTCAGCCATGGCCTGCATCTCAATGTGGTTGCCATGGCAGTTGTTTTTCCGCTTCCTGTTGATGTAGGTGGTGAAGTCCTCTGTGACATAGTTGGAGAAGTAGTCAGCATTCTTCATCTGCAGAACAGATCAGAGGGTCAGGTCTGTGCGGGGAGGGGATGCACCCACTCTGCCCCTGCCCCGCGGCCTCCGCAATGTCTCACCAGATAGTCCATGCAATGCTTCCGCACAACCTCATGCATGTCCTGGTCTCCATACACCTGGTCAGCTGTGGGGACAGAAGAAAGGAGAAGCGGGGGTCAAGAGCTGCCTCAGAGAAGAGTTTGAAGTCCTGAAAGCTCCTTGGGGGTGGAGGGCTGGGGGCCAGGGAAACTCCTCTTCCTACACTAGGGCCTGGAGTGTGCTTGGCTTTGTGGGCTGGAATGGGGTCATGGAAAAAAGAGGCAGGCAGGACAGTCTTTAAGAATAGGAGAGTACAGGGGCGCCTGGGTGGTACAGCAGTTAAGCGTCTGCCTTTGGCTCAGGGCGTGATCCCGGCGTTATGGGATCGAGCCCCACATCGGGCTCCTCTGCTGTGAGCCTGCTTCTTCCTCTCCCACTCCCCCTGCTTGTGTTCCCTCTCTCGCTGGCTGTCTCTATCTCTGTCAAATAAATAAATAAATAAATAAAATCTTTAAAAAAAAAAAAAAGAATAGGAGAGTACAGGCAATAGGAATGCAACCACAGGCCTCTCAGGCAGATGAGTTTGCAGGGCTTGCCCGGCCACCCAAACAGGTCAATAAACATTTTAAGTCCCCTAAGTGGCCTCGAGCACCAGCAATTCCACACCCCGACTTCACTCTTCACATGAGGAAGCTAAGGCTGGGGGAGAGTTTATGACTTCACCAAGGTCACACAGCAAGTCAGTCTGAGAGATTCAACTCTAGAATACAGTTTTCCTGACTCCTGGGAGCCAGCATGGCCTTCGTAGGTTAAAAATAAATAAAAAAGAAGAAACCATAAAAACTGGGCTCTGGGCCTAGTTCTGCCAGGTACTAGTGAGCTAAACGACCAGAGGCAAGCGACCCAAGTGCCCTGAGCCTCATATGCTTCACATGTAAAACAGGAACAAGCACGTAACTCCCTGGCAGGCCTCTTGTAGGATCAACAAAATAATGGGTATGAGGTGACCAGCACTGGGCTTGGGACAGAATAGTCACTCAATAAATCAGAGTCCCCTACCCAGAGTGGGGCCTGAATGTGGGGTACTGTGAAGGTGACAGAGGTGAATAAAACCCTGCCCCTGTCTGCAAGAAACATGTAATCTAGCAAGAGAAATAAGACACACATGAACATAAGCTTAATTTGGGAAAGGCAGCCTGTGGACCAAATGGTCTAGGTGTCACAGAGTTTCGGTCAAAATAAGAACCAGGCTCCCCTTGCCTTACTTGAGGATCTTCACACATGCCATTTCCTCTTTTTGGAAGCATTCTTTCCATCCTCCTCGGCTGCCTACTTGTCAAACGCCCATGTGTTCTTTAGATAGTTCCCTAGCCCTCCCACCCTCCAGAGCACTTCTATCACCAGATTTATCAAAGGTGTGTGCAGACTTCCTCTGCCTGACCACTCTGACTCCCACTGAGGGCTGAGAGCAAGTCACATCCAAGTCCACCCCAGCTCAGGCTCGATACAGTGCAGGAAATTGGGACCAGTTTGCTGAGTAGATGGACAGGCCGGGGGAGCCAGGGAGTCTTCTCCCTGGGAAATTAAAGTGGGCTTGAAGACGAGGCATGCCTGATGTCCACTGGCTAAGACAAAGAGGGAATTTCCCTTTGTCTCCCCAAAGGACTGTTGCTCTGATGGGATCTCCCTGGGGCACCAGGGCAGGGGCAGCCTGCAGGGAACACCGCAGAGGTCTTCCATGACAGCCAGTCTACCTCTGAAGAATCACCAGAACGCCTTCGCTGCCCTCCTCTTCCCTCCCTTAAGGATTCTGTGAGGTAAGGAGGAAAAGGCTGCTCTGAGACAGAAAATGGGGCCCATGCCTGTCTCACGTCCTTTTGGAGGTGCAGAGACCTGAGGGGGAGGGGAGCTGTGAAGGCGGGAAGGGGTAGCCCCTTCACCCATGTAAACAAGGATGTGGGTTCTGCGGCCACACTCTCCCCCGCCCCCCCCCCCGCAGCACTTCCAGCAAGTCACGTGCCCCACACAGAGGCTGGGGGCCCCCTGCTGCCGCCTTTCTTAGAAGCCAGGACCACAGAGCCCACTGTGGCTGCCCGAGAGCTATTAATGTAGAATGAGCTTGGGGTGCTGAGGAGGCAGTGCTGCCAACAGCTGCAGTAAACAGGAACTGAGATGGCGGCAAAGGGGTTAAACAGGGGCTGGCCTGCCAAGCTCAAGGCGATGGCTGAGATGCTCTTCGAGAGGGATCAACAGGCATTTCCTGGGAGATGGCTCTACCTGAGCTGGATGCAGGATGCAAGAAAATGGAAGAAGGGGGGGACTGGAAAAGGGAAGGGAGCTGAGGGAAGCTTGAAGTACCCCCATTCCCCCGCCATCGGCCCCCTTGCCTAGCAGAAAGGCTCTGCTGCCTCCTAGCTGTGAGGCACCGGACAAGGCCTTTGAGCTCTCTGGGCCACAATGTCTTCATCCATGAAGGGGAGAGTAACTCCTCTTCCTTTCACAGGGGGCTGTCAAAACGAGGGGTAGGGTTTGCCGAATGCCTACAATGTACTAGGTGTTCAAGAAATGAACCTAGGAGCTCCGTTTGTCATGAGTGGACAACGACTCTCTCAGACAGCTAACCATCCCCAAGTCAGTCAGAATGTCACCGGAACCATTTATTAGGCCCTTCCTCATTTCTGTCGCACTTCCTCAGCCAGAGGAAAGTCCCGAACAAGAAGTCTAGGCTGTCCCTCCTCACACAGGCAGGGCTGGCTCTCTACCTTTACTGAACCCAAAGGTCCACAGGCCTACCTTATGTCTGTAGTTCAAATCTTTAGTAACCAAATTAACATCAAATCGATAATACAGGCTTCACAGAACAGGGTCCTTAAATGACTTTACCTACCTACCTACCTGTAAAGTATCCCCTTCTCTCCTCAACCCTAAGATGCACTGATAGGTGGTATTGTACATGCATTTAAATCACAGCTTTTGTTGGGGGTGGGCGGCATGACCCACCTCACTGATTCTAAGATATACTCTAGTTTTGGGGCGCCTGGGTGGCTCAGTCATTAAGCGTCTGCCTTCGGCTCAGGTCATCCTGGGATCAAGCCCCGCATCGGGCTCCCCGCTCAGCGGGGGGCCTGCTTCTCCCTCTCCCTCTGCTTGTGTCCCCTCGCTCGCTGTCTAATAAATAAAATCTTTTAAAAAAATCAGATATAGGGTCGCCTGGGTGGCATAGCAGTTAAGTGTCTGCCTTCGGCTCAGGGCGTGATCCTGGCGTTGTGGGATCGAGCCCCACATCAGGCTCCTCCGCTATGAGCCTGCTTCTTCCTCTCCCACTCCCCCTGCTTGTGTTCCCTCTCTCGCTGGCTGTCTCTATCTCTGTCGAATAAATAAAAATAAAATCTTTTAAAAAAAAATAAAAAAATAAAAAAATCAGATATACGCTAGTTTTGGGATCATCAATGCAGAAGAAAATGTGCATATCTGAACACCAAGGAAACTGAGCAATAATACTTCCCCAATAGGGGAGAGAAGGATCTTTTTTCAATGATATTAAGGTAGGATAACCATCCAGGGCAGGGCTAAAACACAGGAAGTCCTCCTTATTGAGGCAGTGCTTGTCTGACTTTGCTAGCCCCACCTCCGTCCTCCAGAAAGCCCTCTTCCTCCCAAAGGGTTGGCATATGGGACTAGGGGCTGGGCTGGGCTTCCCTGTGGAGGCCAAGGTGGGCGAAAGGGCCCAATGGACCTGCAGAGGTAGGGGAATTCAGAGAGCTTGTTTTGATAGAAACCGAAACTCCTCTTCTTGCTGACGCTGCACTTGTGGGCAATCTGCACCTGCTCTCCCCTCCCAGAGTCCAGCTGAAGGGGGTCCCCCACTATCTCATCTCTGTCCCAAACCCAGAGAGGGCTCGGATATCTTCTGGACAATACCACAATTGGTTCCACCAAGGCCTTTTCACATTCCAATTTATTCCATCTTCACCCCAAAAAGCCCTACACAGGAGGGATAACTGACGTACAGAAATGTGGCAGAGCTGGCCCAAGGTCACACATCAGGGAGGGTAAAGGCCAGGCTCTCAAGGAGTACCTGGGAACTTCAAACACTGATGCTCCAAATGATGTTACCACTACCCCCAAACCAGCTATCGCCTTAGCTGCCTGCCTGCCGAGGACAAGGCCTGAATCTGCTGGAGCCCTGGAAAGGCCTGGGAGTGGGCAGATATTACAGAGAGGACAACATAAACCTTACCTCCCCACACCCTACGTCTGTCCTTTCTCTGAGCATGCTGAGACACGCGCAGAGAAATGTGTATGTGTGTGCGCATGCGCGTGCACACACATACACACACAAAGCTAGCAGATCCTGCAAAAGATGTTCCCTGAAGCCAAATAGCCGTACCATCCTCACAACTACAGAGACCTATTGCATTCAACAAGTAGCTGCCCTTGCTGCTAACTAAGACTAAAGGTTGGATGAGAGGCAAAGCTGTATAAACTGAGGGCTCTCACCTCCTTCCCACCCTTTGCCAGGGCTTAATGGGAGGGAGGAGAGCCAACAGCTCTAACAGACTTGCCTCAATCTCATTCCCCTATTGCCTGGGGGAAGGTCCCTCAAACCCCTCTAATCCCTCCTCCTCAGGCTCCCTAAAATAGTCGCTATTTGCCAAAGAGTTATGTGGAGAAGCAAGACAGGAAAGCCTGGCCTATCTAAAGGAGTTTAATGAAGTATAGGGCCCTACCATTTGTTCTAGAGGCACCTGGGACCTGCCTCCCCGCCAGGTTGCTGCCTGCCTGCCTGCTAGAAGAGCCACAGCAAGCTCTGCTGAGGACAGAGAAGGAAGCCTGCTGTCTGCAGGGAATCTAAAAACAAACCACACAAATGTGTGTACACACAGCAGCAGGGGGAGACAGGAACCTGATCTGTTCCCCACTTGCCTCCTGGCCCCACCGAGGAGATGAGCCAGGAAAAAGGCCTCCCCTGCCTGTCACGCAGCTGTGGTGTGCGTCTGTCCCGTGGCCCCAAATGGTGCACCCTCAGTGGGGGAGACACCCTCAGTGAGAGCAGATAGAACTCAGTCCTCTTGATAGCCTGGTCTCTGAAATGCCCGCTCTTCTGCTCAAGGATTCCTGTGACAAAGATGGGGAAACTGAGGAAGCAAGGCAGAAAGAGCCCAATGGAAACTGGTGCACATGGGAGTCCATGAGATCTTCTCCCTCTGGCCTAGTTCAACCTCAACACCTATGTTCTGACAGTGGCTATGTGATCTAGATAATAGGGTCCTGGCTTTCTCGTTAAGGCCTCAGTTTCCCCATTTATAAAACAGTCAAAGTTAATTGAAGCTCCATCACTCCAACACTGATGGTCCAGGCTGTTTCTGGGCCCCACCATTCTAACATGTACAGCTCCAGCTGGTTCCTCACGGCCCGTGCAGACAGACGCACGTGTGGCCTCCACTTTGCCCACAGAGGCCAGGACCAAGGCCAGAGGTTTTCGCTGAGTCAAAGTCCTATGTGGAAAGGGCAGGAGAGAAGCAGACGCACGTTTCCAGGAGGAGGTTATCTGAGCCTAGCAGGGGCAGGGTGGGCCACAGGATACCTCAGGAACTCAGGCTCCTATTTCCACTCCACCCAAGCCTTCACTGATGCACACAAGTCCCCAACAGGGGGTTGTGGGAGAAAGTAGTGAATACTGGTTCACACGAGGGACTCCCAGACCTCGGAAGCAAAACAGAGGGCAGAAAGCCACCTGCCTCAGGATTCCCAACAGTAGAGGACCACGGGATCCTAGATAGAGGAAGTAAGGCCCAGAGAGGTCAAGGAATATACCTGAGGTCACCTAGCCAATTGACAGCTAAGTTGAGAAGCTAGGGCTTTCCTAGGGTCATAGAAAGAACATGTCCTTTGGACACCTCTGGGTTCCCATGCCAGTTCCACCACTAATGACCCTGAGCATGTCATTTCCCTTTCCCGAGCCTCAATTTTCTCACCTATCTCGGGGTAACAATCCCAATTTTGCAGGTGAATCTGAAGCACCCAGCTGAATGCCAGCAGTCAGGGTCAAAGAACAACACTGTGCCCTCTATGTGTGCAATCCCCCCTCCAATTCCAGCCTTCAGTTATGTGCTCCTACTATGCAATGCATGGCAGGAAGCTAGAACCTGTAGGCCTGCTCACCAGAGCTCAGGGCAACTGCTGCCTGTCCCTGCACAAGCTAGGCTGGAAGCAGAGGGGGAACAGAAAGCCCGAGGACAAAGTCCCCTTCCCAAGCACATGTCCTTTGCACTCTGCCCCAGGGAAACCTACAGATGAGGCCTAAAGACCCAGGGGCCATGTACTTGCAGGGAGTGGCCATGGGGCTTCTGAGGTTTTACAGAGAAAAGCCAAGGGCAGCCCAGTTGGGGGAAATGGGTAGCCATAGTGCCGATAGGGAAAGGCCTTCAACCTGCTGCGGTCAGCTCTTCCTGTAAGCTCAGGCCTTTACTGGAAGGCCCTTGGGGGGTGTCAGAGGGTGTTTGGGGAGGTCGGTTGGATGGACACACATGAAAATATTGCTGTTGAAATGGGTTACTGCACAAGCCAGGTCCTTACTAGCTCCAAAATCTGCCTCAAAGGCCACCTGAAACCAAGGTGCCCAGCTGCATTCTCTTACACTCACTCCAGCAGCAGCCCTGTTTGCCCCACATCTAGCCTGAGGCTTCAGCACAGGGCCTAGCACCTAACAGGCCCTGACCTATTATTTCTTTGCCTTCTTTTGGTCCAAGATGCCCCCAAACCCAGATCTTTCTCTAGGAAACATCCCAGGGAGAACACAGGCTTGAGCCACAGGGGCAGGAGTGGGATTTTCCCAGCCCAGCACACAGTGCACTGCCTGAGCCCCTTCCGCTTGGTAGAACGGGGAGGCAAGCTCCCAACCCACCTAAACTTCTTCTACTCATTCAACACACATTAGTAACTCTGAGACCCCACTGAAAACAGCATTCAGGTTTCATCAATGCTACCATTCCCTGAGGGTCTACCAGATGTCCGGCACCAAAGGGATTTACTGAAGTGATCTCATATAACCATTGTAACTGAGTCTTCAGGCTCCTGTTACAGCCTCGGAAACAGGCTCAGGAAAACGGAGTTGCTTGCCCAAGTTCACACCAAGAATCAGTGGCAGAGTCAGAAGTGGAGTCGGTCCAGGCCACCAGTAGACATGGGGCTAGCCAACAGTGAGAGAATAGGAGACCTTGTAAGGATTCAAGGAGCCCTTCAGAATCAACACCATTTAACAGATGGGAAAATGGCAAGTTTTTGAATCATGGCCAGAAGTAGAAGACAGGGCTTCTGACTCCTACTTCAAGGCTCCTATCAGAGGGCCCTTTTCCCAGGTAGATAGCAGAGCCGCCATGGGAGGGTCAGATCACATTCCCAAATGCCCCTGGACACTAGCATAAGGCCTTAGAACTGCCTGTTGGGTCACCTATTCAGAGCCAGAGGGGCCTCAAAGATGTCGCTCAGACTAGATAGATGTTATTAAGGAATTATGAATATTGTTAGGTAGGATAATGACACCTTGGTTACGTTAGGAAAGAAAGAATTCTTATCTGTTAGAGAAACATACACAAATATTTACAAACGAAATGATCTGACGTTTGGGTTTTGCTTTAAAAATACTCGTCTCAGGAGAGTGAAAAAGAGTGGGCGGAGTAGTGATGAAACAAGGCTGGCCATGTGTTGATGACTATTTTGAAGATGAATGATGTACAAGAGAATTCACTATTCTGTTTTTGTGTAAGTTTAAAAAAATTCTATGATCCCAGGGTGACAGCAGTGTGCTGTGGTTAAGAACATGGGTCTCAGGGGGTGCCTGGGTGGCTCAGTCGGTTAAGCCTTCGGCTCAAGCCCGCATCCAGCTCCCTGCTCGCCAGGAGTCTGCTTCTCCCTCTCCCTCTGCCACTCCTCCTGCTTGTGCTCTCTCACTTTTTCTCCCCCTCTGTCAAATAAATTTTTAAAAATCTTAAAAAAAAAAAAGAACATGGGCCCCAGACTAACCCAACCCAGAGACTCCCAACTCTACTACTATCTGACCCTGGGCAAGTCGTTTCCCCGCTCTAAGCTGCTTTTCTCTTCTGACAAATGGAAACCACAATAGTCCCTACACTTACCTAGCTTGGAGGAGAATGAAAAAGAGTTTCCTTCAGTGTCTGACAGTGCAATCTGTCCCTAAGTAACATTATTTTTTATCACTATTATTGTCATCATTATTACTTTTACACCACCGCACTGCCTCATGACCAAAGGATAGAGGCCAGATACTAACTTGAAGCTGGGGTTTAGAGTCCACCAGTAAACTCTACCTCCAACCCCCTTCTCAGGGGTTACTCCTAAACACTAGAAATAGCTCAGGGGCAGCCCCAGGCCCTTGAAGGCTGAGGCAGAGACTCACCTACAGCCCGGAAGAGACAGGCGCCGTCCTCCTTCATCTGCTTGATGATGAAGCCCTTCTTGTCTCTCAGGGCCTTTTCAAACCAGTGCTCCTGCTGGAGGGAAGAGGTGGAGGTCAGCAACAGAAAAGGCCTGCACCCGCTCCCCAGGACCCTGCCCTCCAGTTCCCAAAGGGCCCAGCTAACTGGCTGAGAGGACACTGGGCAGGGTCAAGTTCCCAGCCCTGCTTGACACCCCATGCACATGGAGAAGGAAGAGACCCTTTCTTTTGGGAATTAGTCATTGTGTGAGCAGAAGACTTGCTCCCAGAAGGGTCTCATCTGTTTTCTGATGGGCCCTGCTGACCATGTTGGGAATCGAATACTGGGCTCCCACAGGCAGCCAGAGGCCCAGACCTAGCAAGTACTGGGGGCAGGGTGGGGCGGCGGGGTTGGGGGTGGAGATAGACCTGGCTGTATCTCAAGGAGTTTCACCAGTTCACCTGGGGACCCTCCAGCCACTTAAGGTAGGGAAGATGTTCAGGATCCCAAGCCCTACGTATAGCTAGGGAATGTCAAAATATATCGTATAAGGCAAAATGCATATGCTGTATGATCTCACTTATAACTAAACACATTTAACGTATATATGTATGTGCATACAAACACATAAAAGTTGCGAAGACCATACAACAAAAATATCCCTAAAAGTTGGTATTACAGCTGATTTTATTTGACCTTCTTCATGAGAGGTATGCAATCCCTTGTCCAAAATTCTAAAACTCAAAAAGCTTTAAAAACCAAAGTCTTCCTCTAACTCATTTGCCATCATAACCTGACCTGAACTGGCAAGAACCTATTTATCCCACTTGGAGGTAAATATTCAAACATTTCCATGCAGAAGCACTCAGGTGTTTGGTTATGAGGTACTACCACAGACCCCACCAGAGGTGTTACATAACACACAGTGAACACACCAGGTGATTTTTCTGAATTCTGAAATTTCTCTAAATTCCAAAACACATCTGACCCCAAAGGTTCAGGTTCAGTGAGCATGTACAAATGTGTATCTTCAGACAAAAAAAAAAAAAAAAGGAGAGATGAATAGGCAGAAAAGAGTATCTTTAGGGCAGTGATACTACTCCGTATGGTACTTTAATTGTGGTTACATGTCATTATGTATTTGTCCAAACCCACAGAATGTACAAAACCAAGAGTGAACCCTAATGTGAACTGTGGACTCTGGGTAATTATGATGTGTCCTACATGGGCAGACTGTAACAAACGCACCACCCTGGTGGGGGAATGTTAATAATGGGGGAGACTACACATGTGTGAGGGCAGGGGGTATGTGGGAACTCCCTGTTCAATATGGGAACTCTTATTCAGTTTTGCTGTGGACCTAAAACTGCTCTAAAAAAATTAAGTCGATTTAAAAAAATAATGTCCACGTGTCACTGAAAACGTATTTTCCATTTCAAAACAAAACCAGAAGCTGCAGACCTTTCCAAGGCCCCTCACGCCCTCTGCTGGCCACCAGAAGAAGCCAGCCTTATCCAGCATCCGGGCTAGGGACCAGAAATCCCCAACCTGCTCCTTTGGGACACCACCCTGCCCAGGGATTTAGAGGACCCGGGCTAACTCTAACTAGACAGAGGGGATCACTTCTCTGCAGGCCACTTCCCCCAGCTCAGGTGAGCGAAATTCCCAGCAGAGTAGGAAGTACAAGGTTCGGAGGCTTTGCGTTCCAACCCAAGCCCTGTCACTCACTTGCTGTGTGATTTCAGGTAAACTACCTCAACTCTCCAAGCCTTAGTTTCCTATCAAATGAGGGATACGTGATCTATCTGACAGAGCTGCCAAGAAGCTCAGAGGAGCTTCAGGGTCTGAAAAGGCTTGGTAAGTAACAGGTCCTCAGCCACAGAAGGGGCAAGACTGGCACAGACAGAGACCACGTACAACTGAGAGGCCTTCAACAAGTCCCACGGGAGTGGCTGGACACTAGGGGGTGAAGAGGGGGGTGATGAGGGAATGCCCAGCAGCCCCACCATTAGGGCCCATACCCCAGGAAGGTGTGGCTGGCTTGCCAGAGATGACAAAGGCACCTGGCGTCCCTTAATGGGCTTCCATGGACAGCACGGACCCTTGTTTGTGCACAACACTCCAGCATGTGCCTCTCACGCCCCAGAGGCTGTGGACTAGCACACTTCAGCCAGCTCCCCCGCCCCCGGTCTGTCCCTGTCCCACAGGGACAGCCATCTCCCAACACCATGGTACCTGTCCCAAACAGGGGTCACCAGCAGAGAAGCTGCAACTGTGACTACAGGCCCACATTGGGCAGAAAGAGAAGTTGTAAAGAAGGGCACACAGCAACCTCCTGCCTTCAAGTGCAAGGGAAAAGGAGACTGAGGGAGAAGGGGATCAAAGAGGAGGAGAGGGGAAACTACTTATTCCTCTAACAAGGGTTTACCAGGCAGCTGCCAAATCAGGCAACGAGGACAGAGAAATGAATCAGACTTGGTCTCTACCCTCCAGAAGCTCACAAACTGCTGGGGGGGGGGTGGGGAAACAGGGAATGACCACACACAAGTGTGCGCAGGGCAGTGAAAGAGTTGAACATGGTGCTATAAAACACACAGGAAGGGACCTAGCCAATCATTAAGGCTGGCACCTGAGAAGAGGGGTCACCTGACAGAAGGATTAAAACACGAAGACCTCCAGAAATGCTTGTTAACTGGGTAAGAAATCACCTCTGGGTGCCTGGCTGTTTCAGTCAAAGGAGCATGCGCCTCTTGATCTTGGGATGGTGAGTTCAAGCCCCACTTTGGGTGTAAAGATTACCTAAATAAATTCATTTTAAAAAATCACTTCTACCACAAAGCACTAGGGATGCCAGAGGCCCAGCGGTGAGTCCAGCACAGCTAAAGTCCTGGGTAGGACTATGCAAGTAAGCAGGGCAGGGCCAGGAAGAAAGATGAACTCATGTTAGCCAAATGCCTGCCCCATGCCAGGTGCCTGATGCAAAAGGTGACTTCATTTAATTGTTCTTACCACAGCCCAGATGGCAATGAGCATTATCCTCATTTGACAAAGACAGAAAGAGCTGGGGTTTGGGCACCAGCAAAGCCTAGTATATAAAGGCAATGGGGAAGGCCTCATGAGCCACAGCATGGAGACATACCTGGCAGCCCATCCTGGGAAAGTCCTCGTTTGTCTCTAAAAATGAAGGAGGCCCGAGCATACCCTTTGCACAAGTAGGGCTTTGGTCCTGGGGCGATCTGGGCCTGGATCTGGAGGCCAAACCATGACCCTCCCGCTGGCTTTGGCACCAGCAGCCTTAAGGGCTTTGGGTCTGGCTGAAACCCTGCCACTCCCTTTGGGGAGAGAAAAAAGGGAGGCTATGGTCCTGGGCTCCAGGAAGAGTTTAGAGTACCAAAAGTCCGTACCATAGTCTCCTCCTTCCCCTGTCTGGACAGGAGCCTCTGAGAAAGGTACCAACTTGGGAGTTGTTTAGGAAAGTGGTCCAGGAAGGAAAGGCTGGTGGGAGAGAGGGACGGGGGCTAACCCTGCCATTGGTAAGTTTAAGCTACATCATCTGGCCTGAGAAACTCCAGACAATGAATCTTACAAGCCCACTGCTGAGCCGGTGGGTGAGTCCCTCCACATCCCTGAGCTTCCACAAGGGGGCTAGGCGAAGCTCTTTGACATCAGGGGATCCCAGGTGCAAGACTCTGCAACCTACTGGTCCAAAGGCCCAAGAGAAGTTGAAGCAGACTGTGGGACCCCAATGACTTAGGTTCCAATCCAGCTCCACCAATTATCAACCATGTGATGAACCACTCTGAAAACTCCAGTTTTTCAGTCCGTGAAATGGGATAACAAGCTTCCCAGTAACAGGGTAGCTGGAAAGACACAAATGTTACAGGACTTTGCCCAGTAGGAAGGCACTTAATGGGTTCTCTTCTCCTCCCTGGAAGGGAAAAAAGAACACTCCTGTAGAAGACCTAATGGTGACCACCCAAAGATATCCGGCCCTAATCCCTGGAAACTGTAAATGCTACTTAGTAAGGAACAAGGGTCTTCAGCAATGTGATTAAGTTAAGATCTTGAGACTGGGAGATCATCTTGGAGTATCTGGGTAGGACCTAAATGCAATCACAAGCAACCTGACACAGAAGAGGAGCCTGCACATAAACAGAGAAGACGGTGTGAAAACAGGCAGACGGAGTGATGCAGCCACAAACCAAGGAAAGCTGGCAGCCACCAGAAGCTGGACGAGTACTGGATTCTCCCAAGAGCCTCTGCTGTGAGTGCAGCCCTGCCAACACCTTGATTTTGACCCAGTGAAACGGATTCTGGACTTCTGGCTTAGAGCACTGTGAGAGAATCGATTTCTGTTGTTCTAGACCACTCAGTTTGTGGTAATTTGTCACAGCAGCCACAGGAAACGAATACAACCCCCTGGAAGCACTCCCTGGTGGGAGGCAATATGGCTCCGTTCCAGTCCCACAGGATCCACCTCTGTAGCAACCCCCCAGGGAGAAGATTAGAATAAAGGCAGCAGGGACTTGGAATTCCCCCTCCAAGTCTGGGAAGCTACTGACCCTGCCTATCAATGAATGAGCTGCCCCTGAAAGGGGAGGGGGCAGGGGAAGATGGCAGCAGGAGTGGCAGCTCTCGGGCAGATGTCTTCTCAGAGCCCAGGGCCAAGAGATGTTTAATATTCTGGCCTTCACAGCTCTGTCCCAGCAAGCCTGATGCCAAGACCATCCCCTCTCCGCCCAAAACACCCAGGAACACTGGCTCAGCTCCATGGGCAAAACACAGGCAACCCATCCAATGAAAAACAGGCGCGCTGCTCTCTAAGGAGCAACACAAGCTCTCCAGGACGAAGGAATGGGAAAAGAGCAAGGCCCCCGAACCTACTGCCGGGCCACTGAGGGAGCAAGGGGGGAGGAAGTGGGTCAAAATGCGAGGATTCTGTTATTCTGCAGCAACAAGAAATGAAGTACTGACGCATGCTACAACATGGACAACGCTTGAAAAGAATATGCTAAGTGAATCCAGATACAAAGAACTGCACCCTGTATGACTCCATTTATATGAACCATTCACAACAGACAAATCAATCAAGACAAAAAGCAGAATAGTAGTTGCTGGGGGCTGAGAGGGGATGAGGGAATTAGAGGATGGTGAGGGTGTAGGGTTTCTTTGCAAGTGACAAAAATGTTCTAAAATTGATCAGATGGTAGGTGCACAACTCTGTGAATACACTAAAAGCTACTGAATTGTACACTTTAAATTGGTGAATTCTATGGTGTGTGAATGATATCTCAATAAAGCCATTAAAATCAAACAAACCCAAGGGCCTATAGCACTAGCAGGGGAGAAGGAAGTCAAACACAGCTTGAAACTTTGCAGCATACCCCCACAAGCCAAAGGGCCTCACCCAAAACTTTCAAAATGGGTGGCAGGAGTGGGAAGCAGGGAATTAAAGAAGAGATCAAAACTAGCTTCCAAGAAATGAGTCTAACCTCCCTCCTCACTATTACCCATTTTAAGGTTGGAGAAACTGAGGCCCAGAAAGGGGAAATGCCTGAAGATACAGACTCAAACCCAGATAGCCTGGGCAGGGACTACTTCCTGCTATAAGACTCTGTCTCCCCGCCAAAGGAATCAGCAGGTTCCTAGATGCCAAAGCTCAGCTGTTACAAAGGATTCCAGGAAGAACCAGATGATCTTGCGGAAACTGCGAGAGAAGAATCAGCCCAACTCCGAGGTGGGCCAGGTCAGGTATTCATACACTCAATAACCCTGGGCATGGGTGGCCTTTTGGGGAAAAAAAAAAAAGAAAGAAAGAAAGCAAGCAGCTGAGAGTTTGCCTAAAGCCATGAAACAGCCAAGCAGATGACCCTGGGGTTTGAACTCAGGCCTGCCCAGCTCCAAAGCCCAAACTTTTTCCACACTACCTCCACACCATCCAGTAGGTCCCCTGACAGGCAACCCCCAAGCTTAATCGCCGTAACACAGCTGGACATAAAACTCACTGTCTGCCAACCCCGAGCCTCACACTGAACAGACAAAAGGGCAAGATGGGGGGAGAGAGAGACAGAGAAGAGAAACCCAGATTTTCCTCAAAAGACACCCACCATTTTCTGTCACCTCCAGGTCCAGAGGGCTTTGGTGTGAGTTCCCTAAAATCCCAAAGCTAAACAACACTTCACCAGCTCCTTACCTGACCAATGAGGAATCGGAGACCCAGAGAATACAGACCTAGCTATTCTGGTTTATCCAGAAAAGCTCCAGCAGAGCCAGAGTGGGAAGCTAGGTATGCTGGCTACAGTGCCAGGTCCAGCTTCTCCCACCATCAGAGTATGCATGACCCCCTCTGAAAATGCTCTGTGGTGTCCTCAAGCTCAGGAGACTTACAAGCCACTCTTTTCACAGGGTAGGCTCAGTAAGGCAGCTATGCCTGGAAAAGGAAACCCCTGACACTACCACCTCCCCAGCACCAGGACCCCAGGGTGCCAAAAGGGCTCCTCAAGTCCTACAGTAGTCACAACATCTGAACAAACAGGAAGTGTGAGTAGTTAGAACAAGGATTCACCATCTGGGCTTCCTCTCAACAACTCCTCTCTTTCCCAGGAGATCTAATGGGCCTTCAAAGCCACGAATGCCCAGGTGACAGTTCAGGACCAAGACTGGAGCAACAGGAAGAATTTCCCCTCTTCTCATCCCCAAATTTTCCCAAGCTGGATAAGGTGAGGCAGGGAGAAGCACCTTATTCTCCTTTTGTCCCAAGAAGTGTGAGGACACGAAAAGCCTTTCCTCTGTCATTGGGAAGATATCATGCAGCAACAGAGCTTTATTTCCATGTTATTATGGGAACAAGTATGAGGAAGGGAGCCTAGGAGATGCAAAGCGGGTGTAAGGAGAGGTCTTTCTAGTCACCATGGCAGCACACAACTTTCTTCCTTTATGTCTTTGGGACCACAGACGTAGCACTTCCTATTTCTGTGGAGAAAAGGCAGACTCTCCCAACCAGGAAGAGAAACAATTCCTGGTCCTGACCCTGTGGGCCCAGAAAATTGATTTTACCTGTAGTAGTAAAGGGTAGAAAGGGAGCAAGGACAGGGTGCTCAAGACAAGGCCCTGGCCCCCGTGAAGTACAAAAAGATTTATCTGAACCAAGGGGAAAAGAAATATGGGTAGAGAATTTCTCTGGAGTGAGGATGTCTCTGGCGAGAAAAAAGCTTGTTGAAAGCAATTCAGGGGGGCGCCTGGGTGGCTCAGTCGTTAAGTGTCTGCCTTCGGTCCAGGGCGTGATCCCAGGGTCCTGGGATCGAGCCCTGCATCGGGCTTCCTGCTCTGCTGGGAGCCTGCTTCTTCCTCTCCCACTCCCCCTGCTTGTGTTCCCTCTCTCGCTGGCTGTCAAATAAATAAATAAAATCTTTAAAAAAAAAAAAGCAATTCAGGAAGCTCAAAACATTTTCCCTGATCCTGGAAATGAGAAGCAAACAGAGCTGGGTCAGGGAGAGACTGAAAGTTATCTCCTAGTTCTTCAGGGGAGGCCTCAGCCGCCACGTCCCCAGTACCTGGCAACCTTCTCATAGAAAGTAGGGAGATCTTCCTGGCCTGAGGGAGGCTCAGGTAAGGAGTTCTTATGACTATGAAGAGCACTTAGGTCTTTCTGTTCAATGGGGGAGGCCTCAGGCCACACTGGAGAAGACCTCATGTACCTCTTGCTGGTGAGAAAAGATCGCCTGGTTGCAGGGTGGTGGAGAGAGCCTCATACCCAGGGGGCTGTGGGAGGGGCACTTAGGCCCCTCCCTAAGGTGAAAGATCTCTTGGCCCTGAGGAGAAGCTTAAGCCCCTGGGAAGAGGCTCAGACTCTTCCTCAGAATCCCATCCTACCCATTTCCCAAAGCGAGTGGGTAGTTCTCAGGATTTAGTTCACAAGTGGTCTGAGGCTCAAGTCTCCAAGGCAAAATATCTTATGTCCCTAAAAGGTCCCTATGACTGGGTTATACATATGCTATCTGAAGTGAGGTGACAGTTAGTACTCTCAGGAGAGACTCTGGTCTCAGGTCCTAAGGTGGGTTGAGTTGTCTCATACACCGAAGGAAAAGTTTGAACTCTTAGGGGGAGACCCAAGACCCTATTCCCTACGGACTTAGGGCCCAAGGTGGAAAGTGTCTTTCTGTTCCTGAGGAGTACCTTAAATTCCTTGAGGGGAAAGTCCAGATCTCATCTCTAGAGACACACCAATCACTGAGGTATGTATGGGTCTCTTGTCCTTGAGGGCAAGCTCAAGTGTCCTTCGAGCAATGGGTCTCAGGCCCTGAAGGCAGACTAAATCCATGGAGAGGCCTCAGGCTCCATCTCTGGGACTCCATGCTGCCCTTGTTCCCTGAAGAGTGGTATCAGGCTACAGTTCTCAGAGCAGGGATCTTACATCCCTGACAAGAAGCTCAGGCCTAAGGCACCTGCGTGGCTCAGTAAAGCGTCTGCCTTAGGCTCAAGTTGTTAAGATTCTTGAGTCCTGGGATGAGCCCCAAGTCCGGCTCCCTGCTCAGTGGGGAGTCTGCTTCTCTCTTCCTATGCTCCTCTCCTCACGCCCCAACCCCCGCACGTGCTCTCTTTCTCAAATAAATAAATAAAATCTTTTAAAAAAAAGCAGCAGCTCAGGACTTTGAGGTAGGGGGTGCTCAGATCCCTGTTGCGGGGAGAGAAAGAACTGTTACGTACCCAAGCTATGTTTCAGTCCTTCATAATGAGAAGGATCTCATATCCCTGTGTTTGTGTGTGTGTGTGTTGGGGGGGGTCTCAGACCAATCCCTGATAAGAAAGGACCTCTAAAGACCTCACCTTGCCTGGGACCACTGTGTGAGGGATATCCATCTCCTGAAGAGTTTAAGACCCTGTTTCTGTAAGCCCCAGTCCATAAAAAAGGGGACCTTGGGCTCAAGAGCCCCAAACAATAAGGCTTATTTTCCTTTAGAATGGTTCAGGCTGGGGAGGTTGGAGGAGAGAAGAGCTGAAGGCCTATCACTTAAAAGAAGCTTAAGCACCTAGAGAGAAATTCAAATTCAGACTCTTGGCCCCAGGGAGGTCTCAGATCACTGAAAGGAAGCATTCACAGACCCCTTGTTACTTAGAAAAGGGATGAATCTTATGTATTTTAGTAGTTTCTGGTCCCTGAGAGTTAGTTTCGGCTCTTGTACCCAAAGAGAAGAGAATCTTATCTCCCTGAAAGAAATCTTATCTCCCTGGAGAAAAATTCAGAAGATCCCCTTCTCTAAAGGAAAAATATGTACACATATATATCAGGCTCTTGATTCTAGAAGGGGGAATCTCAGGCCCTTGAAGAAGTCTCTGACGCCACCGCTGGGTGGTCCTGGGCTGTGTTTCCCTGAGAAGGAGGAGGGGGGTTGTCCTGTATAGACTGTCTCAGACCCCTGAAAAGGGTTTGGGTATCTTGGGGACGCTCAGAATTCCCCTGAGGTCTCCACCTTACCTGTGTTCCCTGGAGGAGTCGTTTTAGACCCTTATCCCAGAGGAAAGGAAATCTCAAGGCACCGAAGACAAACCAAGGTCCCTTGGAGTCATGAGACTCCCCTCTCAGGAGGCATTCCCACCTAATGGTTCTACGTGATGAGGTCTCAGGGCCCGGAATAACGGCTCTGGGCCCCAGAAGAGACCACAGACTCCATCCTTAAATCCGCCATCTTATCTGGGGCTTCTAACCCCCAAGTCCTTGGTGGGGGATGGGGAAGAGGGTGTCTCAGGCCCCGACCCCCCAGAAAAGAATGCCAGGCTCCGGGAGAAGACGTAGGTCCCTCGGGACGATCTCAAACA
Organism: Ailuropoda melanoleuca; assembly: GCF_002007445.2. NCBI lineage: Eukaryota > Metazoa > Chordata > Mammalia > Carnivora > Ursidae > Ailuropoda > Ailuropoda melanoleuca. The sequence goes on from NC_048238.1 coordinate 41,456,946, forward strand.
GCCTTCCTTGGGTCCCTACCCAGTCTGGGGATCCCACCCACCATACCCACAAACCTGTCACCGCCAGCCCATACCTGCTCAACGGTTGCTGGGTCCATAGCCTCGATGCGAGCTGCAGCTGCTTCATACTCGTCTTCACTGTTATAACCCGCGCCGACCTCCTCACGCTCTGGACTGCCCCCTCCAACCGCTCCGACCCCGGGGGCTTGACGCCGCCGCTTGCTGTGGCCCGGCCCCGAGCAGCAACTGCCAACGCCTACGGCTCCGCCCACGCCCACCACCACGCCCGCTGCACCCACACCCGCCGCCGCTGCACCCAGCGCGTCGCCGGGACCGCCGCCGGGACCAACGGGGCCCCCGCAAGGAGGAGGAGGCCTGCTGTGGCCGCGGACCCGCCACAGCGCCAGGCGGCACGGCCAGCGCCCAGCGGTGAAGCGCTCCTGGTGGTCCCGGTAGCGGGCCCTGAGGCGGTGGCGAGGCCCGGGAACGGGCCCCCACGACGCCCGAGTCACGGTCGCGGTCGCCACCGCCCACACCCGTGCCGCCGCCGCCCACGCCCACACCCCCGCCGCGACGCGGCGCCGGGGGCAGCGGCCCCGGGCGGCGGCGGTTCGTTGGCGGGGTCGGCGTCGGGAGGCGGCGGCTTCTTTTTGGGGAGAATAGTCATGGCGGCACCGCCAAGTACCCCCCAGCAAACCCGGCGCGCGGCACGCCGGGAGGGAACCCGGATGAGGGGGCTACTGTGGTGCGCGAAGCACGACGGGATCGGCGGGACCCGGATAAAGAGATTTAAGCACCGGCTCGAGAACCGTCTGTGGCGCGCGAGTCACGCGGCAGGAGAACCCGGATGTGAAGTCCTAGATGAAGGCACCGCGGCGGGATTGTCGTAGCCTTCTCTCCAAGTCCAACAAGTTTATTGCTACGTTCGCTCGTTCCGAACTGGGCTTCAAAGGAAACAGAACCAAAACAAGCACCTCTTCGCCCCGCCCCCTTGCAGGTTCTTGAACTACCGGGTGGGGCCCCGGGACGCTGCGCAAGCGCGCCTGGGCACGGCCCCGCCTCGCCTCTCGCTCGGAAGTACGTGGGCAAAATCTTCGCCGCCGCCACAACAATTGCGGGCACCAACCAATCGAAGCAGCTGCGTGGGATCTCGATGACGCCCACGGGCCAATCAGATGTGAGCGATCGCCCTCCCGTGCCCTCCGTCTCAGATTTCAGTCAAAGTCGGCACTCTCGTTCCTTGCCTTTCTTCTTGTCTGCCCTGTCGCGCTCCTCTCTCCCCGAGGCTCTGACTCGCAGGTGGGGGTACTACGATAGGACAGCGTGGCCGGCCCCGCGCACGACAATTTTGAAAGCGCCTCCCTGCCAGGCTTCCAACTTGGCCGCAGTCAGCTGAACTGACTGGAAAATATCAACACTCCCAGAGCACAGCACTCCCCTGAAGCGTCAGTTCCGGTCCCACCCAGCTGCAAATCCACGTCCGGCGGGGAGGCGGGCGTCGCTTCACCCTGGCCACAGGCCGAGTTCTGCGGTGAGTGGTTAAGAGAAGCCGTCACTCACTTTGGGCCGGCCAGCCCTGGGACAGATGTGCACCGTGGGGACCTTGGGTGTTTGGGAAGCAGACACGCCTTCTTTGGCTCCGCGGCCCTTTCGCCCTCGCGTTGACCTCCCCGCCCCTGTGGCTAGTGCGCAAGCGCAGCACAGCCTTTCCGCCGCCCCCGCCGCCCCCCCCAAACTGAGTTTACCTGGATTGAGCAGAAGTTTATGAACTAGCGCTGTCACCAGCTAGTGCTTTGCAAGGGGGCTGCTAAAATCCCGGGTATTGCGCAGTTGGAGAGCTACAAGCTAATCGTAGCTCTGCCCCGCCTGTCTGAGTGATCTTTGTCAAGTCATTTAACACCCATCCCATCCGCAATTTTTCAAAAAAATTTATTTTTTTAGTAATCTCTGTACCCAGCCTGGAGCTTGAACTCACAACCCCCGAGATCAAGAGTCGCATGCTCTTAGGACTAAGCCAGCCAGTAGCCCCCATCTGCAATTTCTACTCCTCTGTAACATGGCAATGATAATTATGATGTAAGGATGAGAGATTAATGCTTGTAAAGGGCCTAGTGCTGTGTCTGACACATAGTAAGTGCTCAAAAAATTAGTCTGAATGGCAGTGCAAGGAAAAGGATCCCAGGCTTTGGAGTCAGAAAGACCTCAGGTCCAGACCCCAATGGACCGTTACCAACTGTATAATCTTGAGCGAGTCATTGTGTCTCAAATTTGAGGTTACCCATGCAAAACGGGAATAATAATGCCTGCCCAGACTACTTCAAGGAGTAGTTAATGGGGTTCAGATGGGCTTATGATCCAAGAAGTTGTTTTGAGAGGTGAGGGCTTGTTGCCAGTCTTAGGAGTCAAGCCATACAACATGTTGACTGAAAGATGATCAGAAAGCTTTTCTGAGTGCCCTCTAACCTTCTTCCTTCAGATGCTGACCTTGGTTGAAGTTCTTCCCTGAAGAGTGTCAGTTAAAAATGGTATGTTGTGTCTTCTGCTTTGAAGACTTAATGGGAGAGGACTCACGTTTCCTGGACCTACTGTGTTCAGGGCACTATGCCAAATGCCTATGCATGTTATCATACTGAATCGTCTTATGATCATCTCACTTGATGTGTATTTCCTACTGGATGTTTGTCCAGCACTCCATGTCTAAAATTGAATTTAGGATAATCACTGTAGCCAATCTTCACCAGATCCTTTCTATGTGCCTGGCACTGTGTGCTACCGGCTTTGCTGTTCCATTTGGCAGTGAGTGCAGCTCCCCAGTCAGCCTTTGCCCAAGCAAGAACCTGGGAGTCAACCTTGTCTGCTCCCTCTTCCTCAACTCCCACATGCCTGTCAATCCAAAGTCCTGCCAATTCTACCTCTCAAATCTCTTGATTCCCCAACTCTTACTACCACTACATGGTCCAAGCCAGCATCACCCACCAACTGGACTACTGCAAAAGCCGCCTCACCGCCCTTCTTCCCGCCAGGACTGTTTCTCTAGAATCCACTGTCCACAGCCAGAGCAATCCTTCTGAAATGCAAACCTCATGATGATTTTCCTGTTTAAAAGCCTTCAGAGGTCCCCGTTATCCTTAGGATAAAGTCCAAAATCTGTATCATAGCTTCAAAGGCTTTCTGTGATGCAGCCTATCTCCATATCCTTACTCTCATCACAGCCTCACACTCTCCTTCCCAGCTGAACTGAACTAATCTCAGTTCCCCAAGGCCCTGAGCTTGCCCCCTAACCTCTAGGTCATTGCACATGCTGTTCCATCTGCTTGAACCATTTTTATCCTTTGCCTGGCTAACTCCACCTCATTCTTTGGGTGTTGGCCGGGTTAGGTCCTCCTGTCATCTGCATGCTTCTGCAATCCCATCGATTTTAGTTCTATAACACTTCACTGTAATTGCTTAATTGTCCACCCCCCATGCTCACCTCTGTAGATCAGAAATGATGTCTTCTTTGCCCATCGTTGTATCCCGAGGGCTAGCACATGATACGTGGTTAATAAATATTTGGTTAATAAATGATGATTATTTTACAGATTAGCAACCCAAGGCAAGAGAAGGTTTAAGGGACTCTCTCAGCCGGGGATTGGAACCCAGGTCAACCTAAATCCAAGGTCGGTCTTCTCGGTGCTCCACAGCGCTCAGTCACACACTAGCCTAGTGTACCCAGTAGCCCAGCAGAGAGAATGCAGGGGATGTCCACAAGGAAGGGGACCTTGCCAAACTTGAGAGATTCTTTCTTTCTTCTTCTTCTTTTTAAATCTTGAGTTCTTTTTTTTTTTTAAGTAAGCTCTAGGCCCAATGTGGGGCTTAAATTCACAACCCCAAGATCAAGAGCCACATGTTCTATTGACTGAGCCAGCCAGGTGCCCCCGAGATGCTTTTAATTAGGGTTCAGTTTGGAGCCATTTGCTGTCAGGAAGCCCGGGTTTAATTCTCTTCTAACCAAGTGTGTGCTGCTCTGGGTCTCAGTTTCTCCATTTGTGAGTGAGAGAGCTGGAACAGATGATGTCCTAGGGACATGTCTCAAGACTTCCTGCCCTGCCTCACACTGGCTGTATTTCAGCTTCAAACCACCCTCTTTAATTCCTCCTAGATCCCCATCTTCCAGAACATGTCACCAACCACTGACCTTCCAGTACCTGTACCCACACCAGCCCATCTCCTGGTTGAAAGGAATTGAACCCAGAGTACTTTCCACCCGCCAGGCCACCCCAACCTCCAAACCCACAGAGCCAGGAGGTGCTCATCCCATCTCTCCTCTCAGGTTTTATTGACTGATGGAAACTACATCTTTGTCAGCCACCAGCTCCACGGGGACAGTGCTGGGGACAGGGAACCTGAGATGATGCCAGATTTCAGCCTGAGAGCAGACACAGAGTTCTGGAAGGTGACCCAAGAGGGAAAAGAGAGAGGAATATGTGAAAAGGCTTTGTGGGGGAGGAGGAGGACGAGATCAAGAAGTTCCTCCTGCCCCCTACAACTCCCAGAGTTAAGGAACCCAGGTCAGCCCCTGATGCTTCTGGACTCCTGCCCAAGAATGTGAAATCAGCTATGATCTCCAAGCACAGCCCAGCCCTCGCTGGCTGCTAGGCTCTTATCGCAGTCGGTCCAGACCCCAGCCCCACCCAGGCAGGAAGCAAACCAGAGGAGGAGAGAGGAGGAGTCCTTGCTGGGGGCCCCTCTGATTAGGGCAGATGTAAACGCCGCAGCAGACCGGGCAGAGGCTTTGCATAATGTCGGCAGCAGCTGCTATTGCTAGAGTTTGCTGGGGGCCCAGCGGAGGATGGGGTTGCAGAGACCTGTTTCCAGCAGCCTGGAAAAGGGAGTGATGTTTGTGCTATCTGTGTGTATTGGGAGAGGCAGCCTGACCCCTGAGCCAAGGCGGGGGGTGGGGGTGAGGGGGTGGCAGGTCACTGCTGAGGCCACAGCCCATGAAGCCTGTGGTTGCATTCCAAGCTTCAGAATCAGGGAGTTATCAGGCTCAGTGGAAGGCGGGGACATCTCCTAGAGGCCAGGTCAGAGGCGAAGTTTCTCTTCCCTGAACCCCCAAACCTCCACAGCCCAGCCAGAGAGAAGAGGGAATCTCATCTCTCTTTCTCAGGCCGGAGCTCAGATGTCAGGTGGGAGCCCCGGGGGCCCAAGAGGAGGAGCATGCAGGAGGCCAGCTAGGGGAGAGATGCCAGCCCCAGCATGCTGGGGCAAGGAGGCCAGGGGGCCTGAGGAAGCCCAGCACTTCAGCGCCCCCTGGAAAAACTGTGGGGTGGGGAAAGTTTCCCCTTCCCTGGCTGCTTCCCCACCAGGTGAGCTGTTCCATCAAACTCCATTGCATAGTTCTCAGTGGGGGGCAGAAGGGGTCCCCAGGCCTGCCCCTCCCTGCCTCCCCAAAATATGGCTTTGGAAAGGAGTCCCCAAGAATCGAGAGGGCCCTCTGGACGGGTGGACCCACCCCTCACAGGGAAGAGATCTTGACAGTCTCCGGGAGGAGGCAAGGGGTGCCCAGGCTGGAGTTCCTGAGGGTGCTGCTGGCCCCACCGCCACCACCAGGGGAGGAAGGTTGGCTCTCGTCTGGGGTGTTGGCAGGAGGGGTAGGGATACTGATGATGGCAGCCACAAAGTCCCGGCTGTCACAGTTCAGGTCGAGGTTGTCATGGGGCTTGGCATTGAGGCTTGAGCGGCTGTGGATAGGGGTGGGGAGATGGAAGCTTCTTAAAAGGTCATCTTAATATTTGCCACAGCAATCGTGACATTTATTGAGCACCTATGGGGTCCTTGGCACTGCACTAAATGTTTTGCCTGCATCCTCAATTATGGTGGTATCCAGTGAGGGCTCTGGGGTCAGGTGGTCCTCGGTTTAAGTCCTGGTCTCACTTTGCCCCCTCTAAACCTCTCTTCTCTCTTTCATCCGTAGCATGGGAATAACAATATTTCCTACCTCACAGGGTCGTTGCGGAGAACTAAATGAGATAAGAAGTGCTACAAAGTGTTCAGCCTGGAACATAATGAACACACATGGAAATAACAATATTTCTTACCTGATAGGGTCACTGTGGAGATTAAATGAGATAAGAAGTGCTACAAAGTGTTCAGAATAGTGCCTGGAACATAATGAGCACACATACAAAAATGTTCTCCATTACGGTTACTCCTTAAAATGCCAAAATTCTCACAACGCTCCCCTGTATGATCTACACAACCTGGTCCCTGTTCCTTCCTGATTTGGCTTCCTACCACTCTCCCCCCTCACTCCACTCTACTCACAGGAGCTTCCTGGTTGTGTCTCTAACACACAGACCCACTCCTGCCTCGGGGCCTTTGCACAGGCTGTTTGCTCCCTCCCTCACCTTCTTCAGGTGTCACCTCGGCAAAGCCTCCCCTGACCACACTATTTAAACTGCATCATACCTTGTTCTATACTCTCTGTCCCCCATCCCTCATTTATTTTTCTTCTTGGCACTTAACACACCTCATCGTCTGTGTGTTTGTTTATTAACTGTCTCATCCTACTGGAATATAAATTCCAGAAGGTCAGGGTCTCTGTTCTCTTCGCTGCATAAAGTGAACCCAACTCCTAAACTCCTACAGTGAACGCCAAAGTACCTAAAAGAGTGCCTGGCATATAATAGGTGCTCAATAAATGTTTGCTTAAAGAACCAACAAAGAACAAGTTCCAGACGAGAGAAGCCCAAGCTCCCAGCATAGAGGAGTTTGGGTTCGAGCTTGGCTTGCTGGGTCTGACGTCATGACATCTCAGATCCCACCCTCCCCCGCCAGTCCAAGCTCTGAGCTTCCCCCGAGGGATAGCCAGCAGGTGGGGGTGCTTACCTCTGAGGGGCAGGGCTCCTCCGCAGCCCTGCCAGTGTGTCCAGCTCCTGCATGCTGCCGCGACTGACCGAGGCCGTGGAGTTGGCAAGGCGAATGGCACGGCGCTTGGCCCTGCGGGGGCAGCAGGAGGACAGCAGGGTGCTGGACCCCACTGCCTGGGAGGACACGGAGGTGCTGCGGCTGGTGCGGCCCCCCAGGGAGACAGCACCCAGAGCCTCGCTGAAGGTTAGCTCATCCGTGAATTCATGGCACTGCCGGCAGAGGGGAGGGACGGTCACGAGGCAGCACACGGGAACTGACCCCACCCCCTAGGCCTTTGCTTAGGCCACGCCTTCCTTTCTGGAAGTCTCTCTGGCTTCCCTTCCCTTGCACACCCTTCAAGCTGTATTGGGGCCTCTTCCAGGAAGCCCTGAGGGATTTCCACCATTTCCACAATTAGTAGTGAGCCTCCCATCCCAGGGAGGGAACTGGCTTGGCCGCAGAGGAACGCCCCTCGTTCTGCCACACCACCTCTCCTTAGGCCTCACCGTTGTCTTCTCTAGACAGTGCAGGAGGTGGTGATGTTGTTGCTCGAAAGCAGAACGGTTCCTGACACACAGCGCCTGTTCCTCCCCACTGCCACTGTCCTGGGTTGGATGGAGCAGAGGGATGAGGTCGGAACCTTCCTCCTCCCGTCACTGCTCCCCCCCCAACCCCAAGGCAGGCCCCTCCCCACCTCAAGGCCCCCGTTCTGCTTGTACTGCAGGAAGGCATTGGTGGTACCACTCTTTGCCAACCGGATCCTCGCCAAGCGCACCTTCTACAGAGAAAGGAAGAGACAGAGGGTCAGGTGGGTAGACACAAGAGTAGACTGGCTTGGGGTGTGGGGAGCAGGAGGCGCTCGGAGGGAAGAGGCAGTTACCTGCTGTGCTCGGCGCTTGTCCGCACGCTGGTTCTGGTGGTAGATGCGGCTGAAGTTGGACACGATGACCGGCACAGGCAGCGCAATGACCAGGACCCCGCTGAGGGAGCAGATGGACCCGAAAATCTTGCCAGCAATGGTGCTGGGCACCATGTCTCCGTAGCTGGGACCAGGGAAGGGAAGCCAAGGTCAAGAAAAGTGCCCACCCACCCCTCAGTCTCCCACTCCATCCCATCCAACCTGACGCACTCTGCGACCCCGGCCAGGCACTGAAACTCCCTGAGCCTCAGTTCCCCGCTCTGCAAAATGTGGGGAAAGACCTCCCTGGCCACCAGTGGGGGTCCAATGAGAAACTGGCCCTCGGCCCCTACCATCTGCTGCCCCTATCTGAGTTGCACACCGAGCATCTGAGTCAGCTGGAAATCTATTAATACCAAACAGGGGAGAAGGAGGAAAGTCATAGGCAGTAAATATAGTCTCCTGGGGAGAGAGTCCCAGCACCACAAGCCAGCCGAGGGGTTCTGAGTCCTGAAGCGGTGCTCTGTTGGCTTTCCCTTCATCTGTCTTACCTTCTCTAGGTGGGACTCCTTGTTAGTACCCCAGAAGAAGCCTTGAAACTGTCTTCCTATGAAAAAATAGGGGGGAGCCTTAAAACTCCCTTCTCCTCTCCACACCACCTCCTCTCCCATGGAGATGGAGCAGTGCCGATCTTACCAACTCATTTCACAGGGTTGGGGTGGGAGGACCAAAGCTCAGGGAGGTTCCATAGCTGACTTGGTCAAGGTCACACAGCATACTTTCACTCCGACCACGGGGACCAACTAGATCCCCTCCCCTCTGCAGTCCCAGCCTCTGCAGTCCCAGCCTCTAGGCCTCTGCTCCATCCACGTCCCCCTCCCCCCAAGGATGGCCGGTCCCTATTTCTTTGTTTTGACTCATTTAAAAGTGTCTCCAACTTGGCCATTTCTGGTCTGTGATGTGTCATCTCAGACTGTGTCCTCAACTCTGAGACGCAAGCAGCTGTCCACCGTCCCGGGGTTTTTGTGAGGACTCACTAGGGTAAAAGGCACCCAAAGACCTAGTTCCAACCCACTCTCAGGGCTCAGTGTTTGTAGGTTGATCCAATTACGAACCTCCAACCAGAATTAATTTCTACTCCTTAGAAACGTCAAAGCCATTTTCCTGTACCTCTACTAAAGCCCGAGCAAGCCCAATTCACCCATTTAACAGATCCTGAGCAGCAACTATACACTTAATCCCAGCGATGGAAATTTAGAGAAGGAGCGCGGTATCTGCCCTAGACAATGTCTTTAAGAACAACACGAGATTGTTGATTCCATTTGATGCCTTTATCCCAACTGTTCCCTCTCAAGAATTGACACTAAAAAAATAATGCCAAAAATACCTCGACCTGGAAAACATCAAGGAATCACAAAGCCACAGAGGTAATACCCCATACGGCCGATGATTCTGAAGGTTTGGGAGACATGGGTCCTTCAAGGTGGGAAAAGGAGGTAATGGAAAGCCAGTACCTAGGTATCCTACACCAGAAAACTTTCAGAGAACTTTCACAACCATGAGGTCACGGAATCCCCTCTAGATGATGAAGGGATCGTCATTTCTCATTTGACACAGCAGGAAAACGGGCCCAGAGAGAACAAGACCGACAGAAAGAGTGCAGCTAAGACAATCCTTGGAACCCAAGTCTCCTGACCTGGGTCTCCTGAAAGTAAAGGCATCGTCAGATCTGCGAGGGATTTGGAGATTAGTCCACCTCCCTCCGTTTTTAGAGAAGAGCAAACCGAAGCGCAAATCGAGAAAAAGAGATCATTGATCTAACCTCCTTACTCTTACAGAGAAAGGTGAGTGTAACTGATCGGGCAGCTCCCAACACAGGGTCTGCACTCACCCAAGTGTGGTCATGGTGACAATGGTATACCAGAAGGCTGCAGGGATGCTAGTAAAGTTGGTCTTGTTTGTGCCCTTCTCAGCATAAAACATGACAGTGGCGAAGATGATGATGGCCATGGTAAGGGAAAAGAGGAGAAAGCCCAGCTCAGAGGCACAGCTCTTGAGTGTATAGCCCAGAATCCGCAAGCCCTGCGAGTGCCTGGAGAACTTGAAGATGCGGAACACCCGGAACACGCGCAGGGTGACGAAGGCGCCGGAGACATCCTCGTTCTTGGGCACAAAAAGCCCGATGTAGTAGGGCAGGATGGCCACCACGTCGATAAGGCTCATGACACTCCGCAGGAAGCGGCACCGGCTGGGGGCGGCGAACAGCCGCAGGAGGTACTCCCCCGTGAATATGAGCACGCAGGCCGTGTCCATGCAGAAGAAGGCCAGGGGGAAGCGGTCGCCACAGGGCTGCTCCCTCGGGGACCGCCGCGCGGGGCCGCGGCACGGGATGGTCTCCACCACGTTGGCGATGACCGACACGGCGATGAAAAAGCCCGTCACGTAGTAGAAAACAAGGGCCGCGGTGCTCGTGTGCGGGTTCTCGAAGGCCCGCCAGAGCCGCTGCCGCAAGGAGCTGCCGGCCGGCAAGGCTGGGCCATCGCCGGCCTGCTCGGCCTCCTCGTCCTCCGCCAGGCGCTCGGCGTTCTCCTTCTTGCGGTCCCGGTACTCTTCCAGGCAGCAGTCGCCCACGAGCTCGGGCACCAGTCCGTAGAAAGCCAGCTCTTCGTCGAAGGCCTGGATGCACTCTTGCCGCGGGCAGTGGAGGCGGCCCGTGCGGTAGAAGTTCAGCACGTGCCGGAACATGTCTGGGTCACGATCGAAGAAGTACTCGCCCGAGTCCGCGTCATAGAAGAATTCCTTCTCTGAGCTGCCTAGCAGGGTGTCTGGGTAGCGGTCCAGTGTGTTCTTCCAGGTCTCGAAGCGCCGGCCACTCACGTTCACCACCAGAACCTCGTCCCCTCGAGACGCCTTCACCCCCGGCGCGGGGGGCAGGGGCTGTTGGGCCAGGGGCAGCCAGCCCACCGCGGCCGCCCTCGCGAAAGGCAGCCACGTGGCCACGCCTGCCGCCATCCTGCCACGCCCCAGGCCCACGGAGACTTGGGGGGGTGGCCTTTAGGAGAGTGTGGCTGTCTCCAGGATGGTGGGGGCTTGGAGAGGCCCTGGGCCACTCGCACAAGCAAACTGGGGGCGTCTACAGAGGCCGAGAGGAACCAGGAGGAACTAGAGAGATGGGCAGGGGCTTGGGGGGCATTTAGAGGGTCTGGGGGGACTTGGGGGATGTCTTGAGGGACCTACCGAGAAGGGGCCAGGGGACATGGAGAGGAGTAGAAAAGGGGTGCCTGGAGGGGCCAAGAAGGATCTGAGGGAGTGTTCAGAGAGACTGAGATGGCTCTAGAGGGGTCAGCGTGTGCCTGCGAGACGTCTGGGTGTCTAGCGGGGCAAGAAACTCTGGGGAGTTGTCCACACTCTCAAGAGTTCTGAGGGAAGATGGGGCTGGGACCCCTTAGTGGGCTTGGAGAAGGGACAGGGGCAGCCAGAGGGGTAGAAATGGGACCAGAGGTGTTTAAAAGAGGCCGACAGTGTCCAGAGGGGGGTTCTAGAGGGGCCAAGAAAAGTGAGGCGGGTCGTCCACACCCTCAAGACTTCTGGGGAAAAGATTAGGGGATTGGAGCTCCCTCGTGGATCCAGGAAAGGGGTTTGTGCACAGAAGAGGTGGCTATAGAACTAGGAGGTTGTAAAGAGGCTGCGAGGTGTCTTGGGAGTGCCTAGAGCTGCCAAGAATAGCCTGAGGGGGGTGTCTACACTCTACAGGAGTTCTGGGGAAGGAAGGTGAGGTGGGGCCCCCTAGAGGGGCTGGAGAAGGGAGTGGGGCATCTAAAGGGGTAGATATGGGGCTAGGTTATTTTTCAGAGACTGAGAGGTGTCTGGCAGCGAGGGGTGTGGGGGGTCCTGAGAAAGTCTGGTCCACCCTCTCAAGAGTTCCAGGGGGAAGGAAAAGGGCCTGAGGAAGCCCCTTGGGGCTCCCTTGGAAGTTGGGCACAGCCCCAGAGCACCCAGAGGAAGGCTAAAGACTAAGATAAGAGGAGAGGGGGTCCCCCCTAAAATGGGTTGGAGAGTACGGTGGGGTGTTAAAGGGAGTTGGGTGTGTCTCCAGGGAGGGGGGCTGGTGGGCCTTGCGGGAGGCGGATGGGGAGGCCGGGGCAAAGCTGCGTCCCACCGTCAGGGGCTGGCCTGGGGAAACCACACCCCGAGGGGCTGGCGGTGTGTGCCGGGCAGCGGCAGTAGAAGCGGCGGCGGCGGCAGAGGAGAAGCAGCCAGAGCCAGGCCCGGGAGAGGAGAAGGCAGCACAGGCAGGGGGAGGGGGCTGGGTCCCTGGAAGGACAAGGTCCGGCAGAAGCCCTGGGGACTATCCCAGGATGGGCTAGGGCGTGGGGGCTGGACCAGGGAAGGACAAGGACAGCACTGTTGGTGGCCCCCTCCCCCTCCCCAAAGGGCCGTCCTCACCTGTGTCCCCGCTGCAGCAGCGGCCACAGCAGTGGGGCTGGGGGTACCAAACACCGGAGCTCCTGCCCCCCTCTGCAGAGCTGCCCGAGTTCTCCTCCTCCTCTGGTTCTTTCTCCCCGCCCCTCTGAGCTTGCCGGGAGCTGGAGAGAGAGGCAGGGAGGGGCCTCGTGGCTCCCAGAGCCCCCTCCCCTAGGACAGCCTGAGAGGGACCCTGGGGAGACTCCGCCTCCTACAAAGCTGGTTGGGCCTCAGTCGCGTCATCTGGAAAATGGGGGTGGCAGGGAGCTCTGCCAGTTCTCCCCACCTCCTTCCTGGACTCCCCCCTCTTCCTGCCGCTCCTACCCCCCTGCCCCCCAGGGGCCCCCACCCCCACCCGTCTGAATCAGCAGCACTTAGCAGATCCGATCGATGGGGAGGCGTCTGTTAATGGCCCCAGAGCGGAGTGCCATGGGGAATGATGCAGCGCTGTGTCCCCTCCCTGCCCCCATGCTGGAGAAGGGGGTGGATGGAGGGACTGGTGGGGGGCATTTCTCTAGATGGTCAGGCCCCCAAAGCTGCTCCCTGGAGGGGGTGCATGGGTTAGAGCCCAGCTCCGACCAAGACTGTTGTGGGACTGGAGCACCATCCCGTTTTCAGACAGGAAATAGGGGGTAAGGGGTGTGGATGAGGGTAAGCCAGGATGGGGACAAGCCTGGGCCCACCCCCATACCAGGTTCTCTCCCAGGCGGGCTCCATTCTGAGGGGCGGTTGGCCTTATCCCTCTGCATCCAGGAGCCTTAATTCATGCCACTTCCCCTAGAGGTCTCTGTTGCTGGGTGGCATTGAGTACTGGGTACTGAGTGCCTCACACCACGGATGGGTTCGAACCCCAGCTCTGCTACTGACTTGCTGTGTCCTTGAGCAAGTGACTTGCGTTGTATTCACAGCTGTCAGATGGAGAGTTACCCCAACTTGATAATGTCGTGGGGGGCATTAAATGGAGTGACGTGAGAGGGGGTGGCACAGGGCATGGCGCACAGGGGAAGCCTCATTTTAGTAATTAAAGGTGTGGCAAGGGGGGGAGCACTAAGGGGGGACCAATTTTCCCCTTTCAATCAATCTACCCACCCGCGTAATCCTAGTTTGCTCACTCATCACACTCCTGATTTGTCCGTTTCTCCATCCCTCCACCCGCCCACCATGCACCTATCCATCCAATTCTCCCACCCACACAACCCAGTGCTCTACCTATCCCTCCACCCACCCACCCCCTCATCCATTTGCATATGCACCCCATCCACCTATTTGCCACCCTATCCTCATGTACCCCCGGCACCCATCTCTCTGTCCATCCCTCTGTCCATCCGTAGCCCTGCCCATCACTTACTTACCTACTCTTCACTCTTCCTCATCCAGCCATCCATTCTTCTGGCCACCCATCTGTCCACTTACATCCCTGACCTATCCATCGTATCCATTTATCCACCAATCACCGATCCATCCACCTGCCCATGTATTTCTCAACCTCCCCCATCATTGATCTGTGCAATCTTCCACTTATTTATCCATCAGTCCATCTAACCACTTATGTATCCTCTCATCTGCCCACTCTATCCACACCCATACCCCACACACATCCACCCACATACCTATCTGTAAATATTTCTGTGCCACTCAGAGGGGTGGGCCCACGGTAACTGGAGACAGGGGGCGGCTGGGGGGAAGGAGAGTAAAATTGCAGGCATAGACCTCGCTCCCCATTCCAATGGTGTGACCTCCCCATCCCCAGCACATCCCTCCCGGTTGGAAAGAACGAGAGTAGACAGTCGGTGGGTGGGCCCATCTGGCCAGATGGTATTTTGGCTGCAGCCTTTACACACACACACACACACACACACACACACACACGTTGCTAGAACGCCGAACACGGACCGCGCCCCACCCAAACATCCCCAATCCCAAATGCAGAGTAGCCAGGCTTCCAGACATAAATTAAAAAATAAAATAAAATAAAAAAGAGTTGGTCTCTGGGGAGGGAGAGCTCATGCAGAGATGAAGGCAAAGGCCTCTGGGAGCCAGGGCCAAGAAAGACAAGAAATCCCCGCCCCTCCCCTCAGGATCCCCACTCCCCGAGGGCTTCTGCCCCAAAACAGGGTCACTAACACCAGCCATCAGGCCTCCAACCCCTTTAATGTCTGTCTCCCAACCTATCTGATTTTGGCCCCATGTTCCCACCACAGCCCAAGGGAATGGTGTCCTGGCGGGGGAGGGGGGAGTAGGCGCAGCCCGCAGATCTTTAGCTGGCTTCTCCCGGTTCTAGGTCTGGGTCAGGGGACCCCACGCACTCCTTGCTGAGCCGCACAATTTCCTGGGAGAGAACTTCGATGTCCTAAGAAACAAACAAGCCATCAGGGGCCAGGGAAAATAGCAGGGGAAGCTCCCTCACCAAGCTTGGGGTGTCATCCTTCTCACCTCATTCATCAATGCCCAGCTATGTCTAGCCTGGCACAGGAAGGTATCTGGAGAGGCTCACAGAGCCCCAGCAGTGGGCTGGGCTTGGAAAAGATGTGTGTGTGTGGGGGGGTAGGGAGCCTCCCAGGTGAGGGGGACCTAGGGATATGGATACGGGCGATCACCTGCTGCGTGCAGGGCCACTGGGGGGTACAACCCGCCCCTTGCCACCAGCTTTTCTACTAAATGGTGAGCTCACTCCTCAGAGGCAGGGCCTGGGTCTGCAACCTTTCTGACTCCCCCAGACATGGGGGAAATATTTGGGGTGGTAGGATGGGCAAGCAGACGTGTGGGTGGATGCATGGGGGGACCCATGATAGGCAAACGGGCAGGCAAAGGAACAGTCCGGAGGATGGGTGGACGACAAGAGGTGGACAGGCAGGTCACTGGGCAGTAAAAGGTAAGAGAAGGGGCGACTGATGAGTAGGTATGAGAGAGAGAGGGGTATGTCAGGAAATGGGTGGAAAGACACGGGGCAGATGATTAGATGGGCAAGCAGGGTGGGTTGATGGGTGAGCTGGGTGAAAGTGTGCGCAGACAGGTGAACGGGTGGGTGCATGGACAGAGGGACGAGTGAAAGGCACAAGGGGGAGTAAGTGAGTTGATGAGGATGGGGAGGTATGGATGGAGGCATGGTCAGGGAGAGGGGTGGGAGGGTCTGGGCGCTGGCAGATGACCGGGCCGTGTGGCATGGGAGGCAGGTGGCTAGACGGACAAGTGGGTAGGCTTGTAGGCCACACTCGCCTTGTGCAAGTGCATATTCTTCGTGAGCTGCTCCTCCAGCATGTTCTGGAGCTTCTTGTTCATCTCCCGAAGGTTCTCGTCGCCTGGCTTCACCAGGTCTCTCAGGACGCTGCCCAGCCCGCTGCGGTCCGTGTGGCCTGCTGCCACAGATACATCTGCAAGGGCTCAGGCTGAGAACCGCCCCTTCAGCAGAGCCGGAGGAGAGATGACAGAGACAGGGTAGCGAAGGGGGAAACAGAGAGTGGGAGCAAAAAGTAGGGGGGAGAAGCCGTGTGATGTAGGGGGCAGAGACTTTGCCATGTGAAACCTGGCCATCGCTTACTAGCTGTGCGGCCCTGAGAAAGGGCAATAATAACCAACTCGCAGAGCTGGAAAAAGGACTCTGCATGCAAAGCACAGAGCACACAGCTCTCAGCATGCATCAGTCCGTGTTATTCTAATAAGGGAAGAACAGGGATAGGAGAAGGTGTGAAAGAAAGGAGCAAAAGAAACAAAGATGGCGCGGGGGAAAAAGAGGAGAGAAAGTGGGACGGGGAGAGGAAGATATAAGGACCCCCGAAGCGGTACATGTGCAGAGGATGAAAACTTCTGGAGGAGACACAGTACAGACAGGCAGTAGGAGCAGTGAGACGAGTTGACGGGGTGCGGCAGAAAGAAGAGATGGGGAGAGGAGATGAGGGAGAGAGAGGGGACAGACAGCCACACCGGAGAAAGGAGAGTGGAGCGATGACAGAGACCCAGACAGAAGGGAAGAGCCGAGGTAAGAGACAGACACACAGGGGATGGGCCTGGCCCACTCTCCCCTCCAGCAGCCGTGGTCTTGTCAGTACCTTTGCTGAGTCGCAAGAGGAGAGGAGACAGTGGGGAAGGAGGAGGCAGGTCAGAGGCTGGATGGGGGGTGAGGCTGGGGAGGAGGCACTGACCGATCCGGCTGTCCATGACATAGGTCTCGATGATGGCGCTCTTCCGGCAAAGGTCCTCCGCCATGGAGGCGCTGCTCACCTCCAGGTGCTTCACCTGCAGGGTGGCCCGGCACGTTCACACATAACAAGGGCCCCAGCCACACATCCCCCCTCCACGCCCCAGCCTCCCCTCCAAGGCTGTGCCAAGTGAGGACAGGCAGGCAGACAGCACCTTCTCCTCCAGCATCCATTTCTCTTGCTGCGTCTCTGCCAGGCGCTGAAAGAGCTCAGCCACTTCCTCATCTGACAGCTCTGCTGGCCGTGGAGGCTGGGCCTGAGGGCTGCTCGATAAGGACTGCAGGGAAGAGGAGGGGAGAGGCTGGCCCAGGCTCAGTGCTGTCACCTGCCCCAGATAGGATCAGGGGCCAAGAGGGAGCCAGGGCGGGGTGGGGGTGGGCTCTGCAACAGGGGCTGTAGGCCAAGTCTCAGCACCCACGGGGACTCTGGATCTCCTTTTGCCTAAAGGGGGACATAGGAACCACTACATCATTTCCTTATTGAGAGGATGCAGGGAGAGCCTGTAGCAAATGTGATCTCATTTCCAGTTGACAGGAAAACTAGAGGACAGAGGAACAAGCTAAACGATACCACTAGGAAGCTAGCAGGAGAACCCAAAAGGTGGGATGCTTTCTGTAGGTCAACTGGCTGGTTTCTTCTCCGGGTTGGGGGTCATGAAAAAAAAAAAAAAACGGATAGACTCGAGAGACTTAAAGGACATAAACCAACCAGATGTGACATGTGCTCTGAAACTGAATGCTAGTTTCCATAAAACCATCAATCAAGGACATCTGGGGGCCAACCAGGGAAATCTGATTAAGGCCAACGTACTAGATATGATGAAAATTTATGAAATCGGGAGGATAAAGATCAGCTGAACAAAAACAGGATACTTATAATCTCACTTAGGTTTAAGAAAGAGAGGGGCGCCTGGGTAGCACAGTTCGTTAAGCATCCCATTCTTGGTTTTGGCTCAGGTCTTGATCTCAGGGTCATGAGATCGAGCCCCATGTCGGGCTCGGAGCTCCGTATGGAGTCTCCTTGAGATTCTCTCTCTCCCTCTCCCTCTGCCCCTTCCCCCACTTGTTCAATCTCTCTCTCTCATATAAATAAATAAAATCTTTTTTTTTTTTTTAAAGAGCAAGATCTAGAAGGGTGTGACCCAAGGGTTCATAGTGGTGATCTCTGGATGGTGAAGATGTGGTTTCTTTGGATTAAAAAAAAATCTTTGCTTGTGTGTGTTTTTAAATTTTTTCTACATGGCACACATACTACTTATGGAGTAATAACAAATGATTTGTAAATAAAAGTGGCCGGCCAGGAAACTGACACAATAGACGACAGTAACAAGTGAAAATTCCAAGTTGGAAAAAAGGACCTTCTACCTGGGTGAGGCACCTGCTATGAGCTACATTTTTTACGCACCAAGAAAGGTGGAATTAGCTCACAGAGGAGGGAACAGAGGGTCAAACAGAATAATCTGCCTAGCCCCCATTTGACAATCTGAATCTGAGTTGGCGAGCTTAGAGAAAAGTTGGTAAGAAAATGCGTGTGCTGGGCCCAGAGAGGTAGATGGCTGCAAGGGAGGGCAAAAGGAGGGCCCTAGAATTGGGGCAGAAGAAGCTGGACTGTCGACTCTTCTCTGCCCCTTACCCTGGCTGGAACAGTCGAGCTCTCCTTCTCCCGCAAGATCTCCCGGTAGCTGAAGGAGGAGACGCTACTGCTGTCCCCAGTCTGGGTCCGGCTGGGTGAGTTCATCTCTGAGAGAACCAGCTCCTCGAGGCCTTGGGTAGAGAGGGAAGAGAAACCTGAGCCCCAGTCCCCCAGGGTCCCAGGGCAGCGACTGGCAGGAAGAGGCAGAAATAGATTTGACAGAGATGGAGAGAGGCGAAGTGACGCTAGGGCATGGGGAAGGGGAGGCAGACAGTACGACAGGGAGAGGCAGAAACGGAAGGAGGAGCCACCTCTCTGGGCACACACACCCCAGAAGAGAAACAAAGGTGAAGAGGCTGGGAGAGGGCGGGCAGTGTGGACACCTATGGGCATAAAGGGACGTCCACACTTGGACTTGGGGTATGCGCAAAGAGGATCGACGGCTGGGGAGAGCACAGGGGCAAGACCCACACGCAGAGAGAAAACCTGATAGGCAGTGAGCCACAGCAGACGAGAGAGGCCAACAGAGACCAGGCATAAGGACACGAGGCAGCAGAGACAAGAGAGGGAGAGAAGATGGAGACAGATGTGTAACCGTGACCCTAAATCCTCATTTCATCTAACAGACAAGGACAATGTACGGCACCACCAGTGGACTCTACTTGTTGATTCGTACATTACTCTGTAGCAGAACAGAAACCAAACCCCTCTCTAAAGAGAGGTTACGGGCGCCTGGGCGGCTCAGTTGGTGAAGCGGCTGCCTTTGGCTCAGGTTGTGACCCCGGGGTCCTGGGATCAAGCCCCGCATTGGGCTCCCTGCTCAGGGGACAGTCTGCTTCTCTCTCTACCCCTCCCTCCTGCTCATGTTCTCTCTCTCTCTCCCATACTCTCTCTCTCAAATAAGTAAAAAAAAATCAAGAGAGGTTACTTCAGGAGACAGAATGCCTCAGGGAGACAGAGACTGGGTGAGAGATGGATCCATTTTTGCCATGTCACGTAAAGCAGGCTCACTGAACTTGGCCCTCCACTCCTGCAGCTGCTTCTGGGCATCAGGGAGGGGCGCCGACGTCCCACCCCAAGGATCTCCAGCAAGAGCCGATGGCTTCAGGGGGACACGGGAGCAAGTTTCCTCAGAGCCTGTGATACGGGAGACACACCAGAGCCTCACTGCTGCATCAGATCTATTTATTTAAACATATTTATAGGCCATTTCCTTCTTTAAAAAAAAAAAGTCCAAAGCAACTCAAGGTTTTTAGTTGCACCCTCTGCCCGAAGTGGCAGAAAGAACATGGATTCTAGCTGTGTAGTGATAATGCCGCAGTGCTGCTGTCCCAGTGTAAGTCTGTCTCCCAGCTCAGCCGGGAGCTCCTGGAAGACAGAGTCCTGGGGGGTTTCCTATCAAGGACCGTGGATGTGAGCATGGGGACTCAGTCCGCATTTGCAGAATGAGAGAATGGCTACAAGAGATTTGGAGACACCAGGTGAGGTGTGGGGATGTGATGAGAGGGTTGTGGGGATCCAGACAGAGACAGAGACAGAGAAGAGAGAGAGAGTTAAAGGGACAGAGAAGAAAAAAGCAGCAGGAGAAAAGGAGAGAGAACGAAAGCAGGGAGAGAGAAAGACGGACAGAGAGAGAGATGGCAGGAGGCGGCACAGAGAAACTGAGAGGAGAGACACAGAAAGAGGTAATTCACAGAACAGGATGAACAGAGGAGAGACAGACTGAGTTCAAGACGGACAGAAAGTGCAGGAGAGCCTGGTGGAGCGAGGTGCAGAAAGCAGCTCTGGCCCTCGGGGCCCAAACCCAGTACCCCCGCACCTCGCCCCTCCCCTGCACCCCGGCGCCCCTACCCTCGAGGTCCCTCACCAGAGCGGCTCTTGCTGTTGGTCAGGATGTCCTGCAGCCGCTCCTGCAGCTTATCAGCCCTCTTCCGCTCCAGGTGCAGCTGCCGCTTGAGGTCCTTGAGCTATGGGGGACGGGGGGAAGAGGCTGGCTGAGGCCCTGTGGTCCCACGGGCGCGGCGGGGGGAGGCATGCTTGGCCATCTCCCCATCATACCGCAGCACTGCCCTTCTTCTCCAAGATCCGCTGCCCGTCCACCGTGTCCTTCACCTCCTGCGGGGCACAGAAAGCAGGGCTGGTGGCGGCCGGAAGGGCTACGTGCGGTGCCCTACCTCCCCAGGCCAGGACTCTGCGCAGAGACCCTGGGTGTGTCCGGGACGGTGTGGGGTGGGGGAGGAAAAGGGACCTGTTTCAGGTTGCCGATGGTCTTCAGGTGACAGTCCCGCTCCTCCTGGGCCTGCCGGAGCTGATCCCGCACGCCCTGTAGCTCCTCCTCCTTGCTCTGCAAACCAGGGGGCAGCTCAGGCCTCTGCTCGGGAAACCTCTGATCTCCCTCCAGCCCTCCCCCTCGGGAGAGAGGAATGCGGGTGCTGTGGGCACCTTCAGCTCGCTAGTGTGCTGCTCCCGACACTGCTGGAGGGTTTCCTCTTGCTCCTGCTGCTGCTGCTGCAGAGATTCCTACGAGACAAGTGTTGGGTCCGGCCACACCCCTCGCCCGAGGACGCCACGGCCGGTGAGGGGTGTGATGGCAGCACGGGCCTGCGGACAGGCAGGGGCCACTCCTGCAGGGGCCACCGCTTGCCCTTAGGTGGGACACGGGAGCGGCCCATCTTGGGCTGCGCTGTCTGCGCCATGGACCGACGTGCGCATCTGATTTGATTTGATTTCACAAAACGTAACACGGCACTCCCTGCATGCCAAGAATGTTATAGAGATTTTACGTCCATGGACTCGGTTTATATACTCTCCCCATAATACCTACATGGCGGGTACTAGGCTGTCCCTTCTGTACTGATGAAAAACCCGGGCGGCAGGCCAGGAGAGCTGCCCACAAGGAGCAAGTGGCCCAGCCAGGACGCAAACCCAGACAAACGACCGCCTCCAGAGCCTGTGCTCTTCACTGCTGCGTGACACTTCCTCTTAGGTGTGATGATGAGTTTTCCCCCACAAAGTCCTCGTTCGAATAAAATCAGGATATTACAGTAATTTCCGGACAAAAGCGGTTTCAGAAGGAAGGGATGTCATTTCCGATCTGCACATGCGGCATCCCACCTCACTGATCCCCTCTGGAGGGCTGCGTGGAGCTGGCGGGGCTGCCCGAGTCCAGAGCGTTTTTCAGTGAGTTCCGGGGCCTGACTACTGCCGGCCCCCTGGTGTGACATGGGCGCGCCCCCCTGCCCCCCCCCCCGCCCCGGTGCCTCATCAGGCACCAGCTCACCTCAGCCTCCTTCAAGCGCCGTTCAAACCAGCCCTTGGCTCCATCCATAGAATGTACCTGAGCTTGAAGTTCTTCCACTGTCTGCTGGAGATTCTCCAGCTCGCGTGTTCGGGCCTGCGAGAGGGGAGACGGTCAGGGCAAGGCAGGCGGGCCCCTCGCCCACGCCAACCCTGGACCCATCAGCGATGCTGTGCTCCCCCAGTTTGAGAGACCAAAGAATGGCACCATCCACCCACCCACCTTCTCCTCGCGGATCTGCCCACGAAGCTCCTCCTCCTGGCGCTTCTTGTCTTCGTGCAGCTCCCGGAGCTCGCGCTCATAGCGTGCACGCACCCCCAGCACCTCCTTCTCATGCCTTAGTCGGACCGCTCCCAGCTCTTCCTTGTGCTGCGACTTCTCCTGCAGCGTCTCCATTGCCAGCTCATCCAGCAGGGCCTTCCGCTTCTCGGCACTCTGGAGGCAGGAGGGTGCCCGTCAGCCTCCTCCCTCGACAGTAGACAGGGCCTCCCACCCTCTCCCCAGGCCCAGGGAACGGCCCGATGCTGCCTCCTCCCCGTTCCCACAGAACTAGCTAAGTCACTCACCTACCCTCATGGCCCTGGTCCTTTTCCATCCTTTGCTGTTCCTGCGTGGTGTTTCCCATCACCTGCTCCTTTCCCATGGACCAGGGCTGATCCCTCCGCCTCCCCCACCTCCCCATAGGATCCCTCCACCTCCCGGATAGCCGATAGCCGCCTTGCAGAGCTGCCCACCTTCCGAGCCTCCTGCAGTTCCTGGGTCAATTGCTCCTTCTCCTGCCCGATTTCCTGAAGTTGTTCCAGGAGCCGACTATTGGCACGTAAGGACTCCTAAGGAGCGGACAAAGGAGAGGAGTTTGATAAAGAGCCTAGAGGAGGTGATGGACGCCCGGGATACCTCTGGTGGATGGGTCTCCCTTAACCCCAGTAAAGTTGGTATTGTTCTCTCCGTTTCTAGATGAGAAACATGGCAAACGTCGCTAGCGGCTCCCCAGCGTTCTATTCATTCTCCCCTCTGTCCCTAGCAATAGATTTCGTAGCTGGACATAAGACTGTCGAGCGGACTCTTCCCTGCCTCCCTTGCAGTGAGGTGTGGCCACATGATTAATTTCCGTATGCAGAAGTGGTAAGCATGAGGTAGGTCACACTCATAAAGGAAAGGAGCATGCTGGGCCCTTCCCTCTTCCCTCCTTCCTTCCAGATGGAAAACAAACATGATGAAGGGGGGCCCTGGGCAAGCATCTTGGCTACCAAGATAGAAGTCTTGCGTTGAAGGTGGCAATGTAGAAGGAACGTGGGTCACTGGTCATGGCACAGCCATCGTTCCATCCCTAGACAACCCACCTGGATTCTTCCATGAGCGAGAACTAGCCTTCTATCTTATTTAAGCCACTACAATCATGGCTGCTACCATGGACTCAGAATGGCTATCGTGTCTATCTGACTCATTGTCAGTGAAGGAGAACAACATGGTCTAGGACACAAGGTGCTAGTAAGTTAGGAGACCAGACTGGAACCCAGATCCTCCCGACTCCACAATCACCCCCCAACCCCCGCACCTCATGAAGGGCTCCCCTGAGCCTGCACGAGGGAACTGGGAGAAGCCAAGCCAGAGCCATTGATGTCACCTGCAGTTGGGAGTTGAGGTCATCTTTCTGTCCCATGAGGTCCTCATACTCAGTCTGCCGCAGCTGCAAATCAGCTGTCAGCCCAGCATTCTCTTCCCGGAGCGTATTGAGTTCTTGGGTCTTTGCTGTTTGGATCTGGGATGAATGGGGATGATGGGAAGCGGAGTGAAAAGGGCCCCCCCCCGGGGGCCAGCCACAGGGTTTGAGCCTCCCGGTTCCAGGGAGACAAAGAGGGAGGTGGGAAGAGAGCCAGGAGGAAAGAGAAAGAATTTCAAAGGGAAAAGAATGAGAAAAAGAGATCAATGGGGGAATGGATAAAGTAGTCTAGTCATACAGCGGAATAGTAAACAGAGAAGAAAGAACAGACCAGTGCTACATATGGCTGAGCCTCACAGGAAAGAAGCCAGGCACGAAAATGGGTGTCTGATTCCACTCCATGAAGTTAAACAACAAGTAAACTAATCTATGTCGCTAGAGTCGGAGGAGTGGTTATTTCTGGGGAAGTATTGATTGGGACGGGGTCAAAGGGGCCTCCTGGGGGTGCTGAAAACGCTCTACATCTTGATCTGGGTGATAGCCATATGGAGACAGACAGACAGACCGACAGACAGATAGGATTCAATGAATGTACACTTAAGATGAGTACAATTCTTGTACTTTACCGGAGAGAACCTAGAAAATGCAGGAGAAGCAGGGGTGGGTGGCCAGAGAGAAGAGGGGTGGAAACCATCGGAAAGAAAAGCTGAGGGGGCGCCTCAGTCAGTTAAGCGTCCGACTCTTGATTTCAGCTCAGGTCATGATCTCAGGGTTGTAAGACTGAGCCCTGTGTCGGGCTGTGGGCTGGGCATGGAGCCTGCTTAAGGTTCTCTGTCTCTCCCCCTCCCTCTGCCCCTCACCGCACTCCCCGCCTGCTGCTCCATCTCTCTCTCTCTCTCTCTCTCTCTCGAAGAAAGAAAAGAAAGGAAGGAAGGAAGCAAGCAAGCAAGCAAGCGGAGGATCAAACAGAAACAGAGGCAGGAAAGTGGCATGAGGTCCAGATGGCCCTGCCCTAATGAGGGTCAGAAGCAGGAGATGAGAAATCGGAGAGGGATCAGCAAGGGCTTCCTGGTATCCTGTACCTGCTCCAGGGCAGCCAGGCTGGTCCTCAAGGCATTGTTCTCAGCCAAAAGTCCTTCCACTTGTTCCTGCGCATCTGCACTCTGGATGGACACCTGGCCCAGCCCCACGCCAGGTGAGAGTGGGTCCAGAACAGCGGGGGACAGGACTCACCCGCAGCCAAGAAAGAAAACACACATGTGCACGCGCACCACGACCAGGGGGAAACAGGACCCCTGGGGCCTTCCCTGCCTGTATAATACCGGCTGAGGCTGGCCCGCCATTCGCCCTCCACCTTGCAGAAGCTGCCCAGTACCACGCACCTGATCTTGCAGGGCTCGCAGAGCAGCTGCATGCTCCAGGCGCTCCCCCTGCCGCTGATCTCTCAGTTCCGCCAAGCTCTGTAGGGACCAGGGCAGGGGAGACCATTCCAGACCTCAGCTTCCCCTGAGGTGCATATAACCCTACGGACTCCCTCTCTGACCACCTGACAGCATGTCCCCAGCACTTGAGGGTCGCAGATTACCCAGCCATCAGACTCAGTCTCACCCAAATTCTAAGTCATTACCCCCAGGGGTCTCGGATCCCATATTCCGGGTCTAAGAATCTTAGAAAAACACCTAGGCTCTTGGGGATTTCAAACTCACCCCACCCCCATCTGTAAGAGGTCTCACACTCATCCAGGTTCTAGCTCGGAGGCCCCAGGAGCCTCAGACGCGCTTAGCCCCCTGGGACTGCAGCTTCACCCAGACTCCTAACCCCAACACCCACAGGCTTCAGACACACTCCATCCCTGTGTCTCTAGCTCCCAGGAGTCTCAGGGTCCACCCAAACTCCTAGCCCCAAACCCTAGAGGTCGCAAACTCATACAATCTCCTAGTTTCCAGCTCCTGGTGAGGTCTGACTGACCACCACCACCACTACCCCCACCTGCTACTTCTGTCCCCAGTCTCTGGGGATCTTCAGACCCAGGTAACTGAAGACCCAGCTTTACCCACACTTCTGTCCCCAGCTCTTAAGGACCTTAGGCCCACAAACCACCGTATCCCTTAATCCAAGGGATCTCAGACTCACCTGCTCTAGGGGGAAGCCCAGAGGCTTTAAAATCCCCTAGCCCCTAACCCTCGGGAGACTGAGACCCACCTAGACTTTTGCTTCAGTCTCTGGATGCCTTAGGCTCACCATTTTTTTTTTTAAATTCACGGCCTCCAGAGGTCTCAAGACCACTTAGCCCAAATGATCCAACTTACTAGTTGTCTCAGCCCTCCAAACCAGCCCCCATACCCTGAGGGCCTCAAATACAGTCAGCCTCCAGGCCCACCTGTCCGCCCTTGTATCTATCCAGCTCCTACAGGTCTCAAAGTCCCCCAACATCCAGGGAGTTCAGGCTCATTCCAGCCTTGGTCCCAGTCCCCAGTGATGACAGATTTCTCCAGACTCCCGTCTGTAATCCCCTAGAGTTTCAGATTCATCTGAACTTTGGCATACAGCCCCAAGTCCTTAGCCCCCCTGAGATCTTTGATTCACGCACACTCATAGGCCAATTCCTAAGGCTCTCGCAGCTCCCTAGTTTCCATTTTCCTAGCTCCTGGGGGATCTGGGACCCATCCGGCCCCTATATTTCCAACACAGGAACTATTGGATTCCCCAACTAGTCTCCGCAGACCTCAGGGTTCCCTGGACTCCCAGCTCTGGCCTCTACCCCAGCAATCCCAGAACCCAGCTGCTCACCTGATTGGCAGCCTCGAGTTCCTGCTGCAGCTTCTGAGTGCGAGCCAACTGGGCTTTGAGATCGGCTTCCTTCCTCTGCTGCAACTCCTCAATCTTATTCCTGGGGGTGATGGAGGGCACATTGACCATGGCCTGAGGCCCTATCTCCCAGCTCTGCCCCTGTGGTCTTCAGGTAATTCTGCTGGGCACTGCCCCCACTGTCTGCCCACACACCCACCCCTGCTAGTTACCGGCTGTCATTGAACAGCGTCTCCTTTTCTGTCTGCAGACGGCAGAAACTGGACACAGAAAGATAGACATAAATGCATCAGTTCCACAAGTCAATCCCCTCCCCTCCCGCTGGTCCCCCCCAAACACCTCCCTCCACCTCGGGAAGAAAAGAAATTTACCTTTCTTGTTTCTTTTTCAGTTTCTCAGAGAGCTGGGGTGGGGGACGGGGGTGCAGACAAGTGATAATGTATTAATAAAGACAAAAATAAATTTAGTATTTATAGACACTTCTCACCAAGTCCTTTTCAGAAGCTGGAAGTTACTTATGTTACCTTGTGGAATCCAAGAAACAGTCCTGAGAAGTGAGGACTACTGGTTTTACAAATGGGGAAACTGAGTCTCAGGAGGGTTAAGTAGTTTGGTTGCCCAGGTGGTCAATAACAACAGCATGATCTCCACCCAGCTGCCTCAGGCTCCAACAGCCAGCATTTACACCCCCAACATATGGACTGACAGCCACATCATAGAATGGCTAGGGCAGGAGGGCCTGGAAAGCAGGATCATGACTAGACAGTCATGGAGAAGCATGGCAGATGGGGAGTGGGGAGGGGCAAAGTCCAGGGAAAGCTCAGCGGCCCTACCTTAGCAAGTTCCTCCTGCAGCCTGGATGTTTCAGCCTGTTTGGAGCTCTGCAGGGAAGGATGAGGGAGGGAGTTAATATCAGCAAAGGGGGAGGTGAGGCCTGTGCCTTCCCCTGCCCTCCTGCCTCCCTAACCCGTCAGCCCACGAGTTGGTGATATCACAGACATCTCCGTGGGACCATAGGCAGAGCTAGGGTATCTGCCTGCCTCCTGACACCCTGGCCCCAACAGACCCAGGTTCACCTCCAAGCCTTGCAGTTGCTCCCAGAGCAATCTCTTTTCTTCCTTCTCCATTTCCCACTTCAACTCCACTTCTGCCAGTGGCATGGGGGCCAGGACAGTGGGGGCTGGGCCCCCGGGGGGGTCCCCTTGGCCTTCACTGGCAGCTTGGGTTCTCCCGGCCTCTTTCCCATAGCGCTCCTGCAGGGCTGGTGGGTACAACAGAAATATATGATGGATGAGGTGGTCTCTGAAGACCCTTGCCATGCCTCAAGTAGATGGAAGAGTTGGCCTTGGATCCCTCAGGTAGAAGAGACTCGGCCCCAAATGACCAAAAGCCAACAAAACAAAGGCTCAGCCCCATCCACACTCCTCACAAATCTTTTAAGCTCCCCCATCCACTGGAATCCTGTCTACAATCACGCCAGCCCCAGCTAGTTTCCCAAGCTCTACCCCCTATCCCTCTAGCCCTCCAAGGTGATACCCACCATCCTCCACCCCCCTACTTACAGCTGAATCCTATAATCTCCTAATCATCAACCAAATTTACAAAACCTCCCTCCTGATGACCAAACTAGCACCCACCACGCCACAAGCCCCAGCTGCTCTCCAAACATCCCCACGCTGGGACCCTCCCACACTCTAGCAAGCCTTCTTTGAGCCTTCCTCCCAGACCCCACTGACAATCTGGGCTCAGAGTCTTCCGAAAGCTCTTTCATTCACTATCTCCATTTAGCAAAGAGCTCCTTTCTGATGTTCCATCTGCTGATCTGTAACATTTGCTAGGTACCAGACACCGAACTCAACTCAGAAAGATACCATCTCTTATCTCAGCTCTACTGCAGTCTTGCACGTGGGGGACATCCCCACAAGCACCCAACAGATGAGGAAGCTTTGACTCAGAGGTGAAATGGCTCATCCAAAGTTATACACTGGTTCACAGCAGGGCCTCATTCGGAAGCCTTGCCCCTTCCCCCAGGGGGAAAACACCTTACTCAATCCCCAAGGTCCCCACATCCCCAAGGAGGGCCTGCTTGCACCTGCCACATTTTTCTGCAAGGCCGTGTTCTCCGCCTGCAGTCTCAGCAGCTCGCCATCCACAAGACTCCCAGCTTGGGCACTGCCTGCCCTGGCAGCCCCATCCTTCAGTTGCTGGTTCTCCCGCTCCAGCTGCTCCATCTGGCTGCAGAGCTGAAGAGGGGAGGGGTGAGGGAGCAGACAAGCAGAGGATCAGAACAATATTGGCTGCAATATACATAGCACTTGCCTGATGCGCTTTACAGTTGATGTAATTCCCATAACACCCCTGCATTATGTAGGGGGCCATCGTTGCTCATTATCCCCACTTCACAGATAAGGACACTGAGGCACAAATGTCAAATGACTTCGAATTCACCCATCTCTTAAGACGCTGCGTCACAGGAGATGGAGGCCACTGAGGGCAATTTTCTGCTTGCCCAATCACAAACTCACAGTTGCAATCCAAGACCTCAGGCAGGCTCCTACTGGAAGCTGCTGGTCCAGGATGTCAGCATCACAAATAGCCCCACGGCCAGACCTCCTCTGTGAGGGCTGGGTCTGTGTCTGGGAGCCTAGGTACCACAGACAGCTTTCGGGGCATTTCCAAAGCCAGCTCTACCCACAGCCCCTCATCGTCAGCCCTCGGCCTTGGAGAAATATACAATGCGAGTAAAACTAGGCCAAGCCCCTTGCTCAGCTCCTGGCTAAAAGAGTTCTCAGACTGGTCCTGACAAGATCCTTTGTCCCCAGGGCACCTGGGTGGCTCAGTAGGTTAAGCGTCTGCCTTCAGCTCAGGTCACGATCCCAGGGTCCTGGGATCGAGCTCCAAATTGGGCTCCCTGAGCAGGGAGCCTGCTTCTCCCTCTGCCTGTCGCTCTACCTGCTTGTGCTCTCTCTGTCAAATAAATAAATAAGGGGTGCCCAGGTGGCTCAGTCATTAAGCCCCTGCCTTCGGCTTAGGGCGTGATCCCAGAATCCTGGGATCGAGCCCCACTTTGGGCTCCCTGCTCTGCTGGGAGCCTGCTTCTTCCTCTCCCACTCCCCCTGCTTGTGTTCCCTCTCTCGCTGCCTCTCTCTCTGTCAAATACACAAATAAAATCTTTTAAAAAATTAAATAATGGGGCGCCTGGGTGGCACAGTGGTTAAGCGTCTGCCTTCAGCTCAGGGCGTGATCCCGGAGTTATGGGATCGAGCCCCGCATCAGGCTCCTCTGCTGGGAGCCTACTTCTTCCTCTCCCACGCCCCCTGCTTGTGTTCCCTCTCTCGCTGGCTGTCTCTATCTCTGTCGAATAAATTAATAAAATCTTTTTAAAAAATTAAATAATAAATAAATAAAATCTTCAAAAAAAAAAGATCCTTTGTCCCCATTTTCAGATGAGAATACTGAGGTTCACAGAGAATTTTTATTTTCTTGCTTGGGATATTTTCTACCCAGAACACTATTCCTTTCATCCAGTTCTTCACATGACTGGCTCCTTCGCATCCTTCAGCACTCTGTTCAAACGTCACCCTTGAAGTGGTATCCCCAACTCAGAAATTCCGAAATCTCTCTAGCACAGCACTCTGTTCATTTCTTTCTTACCTAGTACTAATCACAATTAAATTGACCTGGTATATTCTTAATTTCTTAAAGCTCTGCAAATGTTTGGATTCTAAATTGTGATTGACAACTATACTTTGCTTTGTAACGTAGGGTCACAAGCACAGATTCTGAAACTAGCCCACGTGGATGTGAACTTCTACTCTGCCATTTATTAGCCATGTGACCTTGAGACAAATGACTTCATCTCTCTGGGGCTCGGTTTTCCTCATCTGCTTACTAGGGATCTTAATAATATCTCGTTGGCCTGTTTTAAGAATAAATGAGTGACTAACATAAAGCACATCGAACAGGACCTGGCATGCAGTAAGCACTATAGAACTGTCAGTTATCTGTACTATTATTTTCTTTTCTTTTTTTTTTTAAAGATTTTATTTATTTATTTGACAGAGAGACAGCCAGTGAGAGAGGGAACACAAGCAGGGGGAGTGGGAGAGGGAGAAGCAGGCTCCCAGCGGAGGAGCCCGATGTGGGGCTCGATCCCAGGACTCTGGGGTCACGCCCTGAGCTGAAGGCAGATGCTTAACGACTGAGCCACCCAGGCGCCCCTGTACTATTATTTTCTTAAATTTTTATTTTATTTAAGATTTTATTTTTAAGTAATCTCTATACCCAATGTGGGGCTTGAACTCACAACCCCAAGATCAAGAGTGACAAGCTTTTCTAACTGAGCCAGCCAGGCACCCCATTATCCTTTTTAATACATTATCTTTCTCCCCATCCTACATCCAGAATATAGGCTACCCAAGAGTGAGGGCCAGGTTGTGCTGCTTACAGCTATCTCCAGAATGCAGAGCACACCGGGGGGCTCAATAACTATTTGCTGAAGGAAAAATGGAGCTGAAATATCTTGGCAAGTAAGTGGTGGAGGCAGGCCTTGAACCCAAGTCTCTCTGTGAGCACTACCAGTTCCCAGGAAAAGGAAGGGGAGTGGGAAGGAGGTTCTATACCTGGTCCAGTGCCTGGCCCAGGGCAGGTGCTGAGAAACACAAGTTGGATTGATGGAGGAATGCCTGCCCCTGCCTCATCCTAAAAGAACCACGATACCATTGAGGCTGGAGGCAGGAAGTAGTGAGAAGTGAGGCAGCAGTGAGGTCAGCTATTACGTGAGCACCAGGGGCTCTGAACAGTCAGGGTCAAGGACCCACTCAGAGCTATTGCTTAAAGGAGTGATGTGATAAGGCCTGCAGGTCAGGACAGCCTCTAGGGCATTGGCTGATAGGAGAAACTAGAAGTGAAGAAACCAGCAAGAAGGCTATGGGAATAGAGCAGGTAAGAGGTAGTAAGGGCTGAGGCAGAGCAGGGCCACAGGATGGATCTAAGACTTCTAAAGAGTCAAAAAAATATTTTAGTGAAAAAATGAATCAGTAATAATAAAAGGATACTATTAGTAACTAATACCTAGGACACCTGGGTGGCTCAGTCAGTTAAGTGTCTGCCTTTGTTCAGGTCACGATCCTGGGGTCCTGGCATCAAATCTTGCATTGGGCTCCCTGCTCCGTGGGGAATCTGTTTCTCCCTCTGCCCCTCCTCCCACTCATTCTCTAAATCTCTCACTCTCTCAAATAAATAAATTTTTTTTAAAAGTAGCTAACACCTACATAACCAATACTATGTACAAGGCTGTTATAAGTTGTTTACAAACATTAATCCATCCAATCCTCACAAAAATCCCTGCAAGGCAGGTACTGTCATTATCATTTCCAATTTAAATATCTGGGAACCAAGAAGCAGACAGGTCAAGTGACTTGCTCAAGGTTACACTTAGTAAAAAGTAGAGCCAAGAGTTTAGTCTAGGCCTTTTAGCTCTTAACTATTAGTTGTCAAATCATATCTCCTGACATTGTACCTGTTTAAAGGTTGTTTTCATATTTTGTTTTTTAAGGGCTTAAGAACTATATTCTCACATGGAGTCCTGGAAATACCATTTTTATTGCCATGAGAATTTTTTCCTTAAAACACACTAAAACTGTACAGACCATTTTTTTTGTTTGTTTGATTATTTATTTATTTCTTTGTCAGAGAGAGAGAGAGAGAGAGAGAGAGCACAAGCAGGGGGAGCAGCAGGCAGAAGGAGAAGCAGGTTCCCCGCTGAGCTAGGAGTCAGATGTGGGACTCGATCCCAGGACCCTGGGATCATGCCCTGAACCAAAGGCAGATGCTTAACCAACTGAGCCACCCAGGAGTCCCCCTTAGAAACTTCTTGACCATGGACACAGAAGATAGATGAGGAAACAAAAGATAATATCTCTACCTCCCTAGTAGGTTTAGGAATAGCCAGGACACTAAAATCAGTGAGGAGATAGAATTACCCAATCTGGGATGAATTATCTAGAAGAACTAGAACTCCAGGCTCAGGTCAGATGAAGGGGAAGGAAGAGAAAAGGGAAACAGCTAGGACATCTTTCTATTTCATGCTAAGCATAAGAATTTTACCTAAGACCCTCCAATAACCTGGAGCTCCCTAGCATCACCTACCAAATATATACAAAGGGACTTGAAGCTTAAAGAAAAGGTGTGATTTGGTCTGGGACCAGCTGTCCTCAGGGCTTGCAGCCTTCTAATCCCAGCACAGCGAGCGGCCCCATTTGTCAAATCACTGCCCCCCAGCACAGATCCGGGATCTGTTTCAGCACCATGGACAGTGATCCAGGGCCAGCCTCTGTCCAACCATCTTCAGCAGCCCTCTAGCTTCAGCCCAGGGGGCCGCTACCCCTCCGATCCCACTCAGCTATCCCAGACACCAGTACCTTGCTGAACTCTGCCATAAGTGTGCTGTTCTGCAAACGAAAGTCCTCCTCCTGGCTATGCAGCTTTGCCTGTAGCATCTCATTTTCACTCAGTAGTCCCTCGACTTCCTGCAGTGGTAGACATGGGCCAGGTCTCGAACAAGGGTAGAAAAGGACAGAGACGTGGGGCAAACAAACAGAGAGGGAGAAAATGATGGGGGGGGATCGTTGGGTACAGAGAATGAGATGGGTGAAATCAGGAGATACAGGGAAGGAGAGAGACAGACATGGGAGGGTAGAGAGAAGGGAAGATGGACATGAGGGGAGAGAGGGACATGAGGGGAGAGTGGGAGGAAAGAGTGGTAGATAGAAACAGGTGAAAGAGGAGGTAGAGAGAGATGGGGAAAGGGAGACAAATAGGGAAGGAGAGAGGGATGGAGAAGGAGAGATAAAAAAGAAAAGGTAGGAAGAAAGAGAGATAGGAACAGAGAGATCAATGGGAGGGAGAACAGAACAGAGGGAAGAGAGAGGGGACCAGGGAAAGAAATGAATCAGGAAGCAACAAAGGAAATGGGGGGGAGAAACAAGGAGGCAGAGAAAGAAAGGGAAAGAAGAAAAGAGAAATGATGGCAGATAGGAACAGGTAAGGGAGAGGAAAAGGTAAGGTTGGGGAGAGAAGCAACAGTCAGAGAGGAACAGGAAGACAGGCAGAGACAGACTCAGAGAGAAGGCCAGCCAGAAAGGGAGAAGGAACGATGGAGAGGTCGGGGGTGAGACAAACACAGGAAAATAAAGACAGACATACAAACACAGGGCAGTGAGGTAGTCACAGATGCAAGTGCACACACAGAGAAAGAAAGGCCAGTACCAGGAGATCCCAGCATACAGAAATATCGCCCCTCAATCTCCCAGACACATTCACCCACCATGGGTCCCCTTACCTGAGCTTTCTTGCTCTTGCTCAATGCCTAAAGGTGAGGGGGGGTGGGAAGAGAGATAAGGTGAATGGAGATGGAATCCCTCACTAGGATATGGAGACACTGTGGCAAGTGTCAAAGGGATACAATGATGACACTTTGGGGGATGGGAGCATCTTCAACCACAAAACTTGCATGAAATTTGTAGTCCACGGGAAGGAAGGAGTGAGTGAGTGAGTGAGTGAAGGGCATCCTGCTTACATGTTTTCCTCTTAGCTCTTGAGACTGTTCATGAGTCTTAGTATTAAACCCTTCATGGGCTGGGTTTCCAGGCTCAGAAACTGTGGCTACATTGCTACGTCAGTCCAAACACATCTATGTGGATCCCTCCATGCACCATGAAAACTGCTGCTCCCTTGTTTGGGCAGCTGAGGGCATTGCCACTTTCTGCAATCAGCACCCTACCAAAGAGAAGCCCAGCTTCCTGACTGCCAGATTTTCTGCATTCTGTATGCCTTCATCTAACAAATATTTATGATGTGCATAACATTTGAGCTAGCGGGGGACAGAGCAGTGAAGAAAGAGACAAAAGAGGGACCTGAATGCCTTGAGGGGCCGTAACAGGTTATACACTACTTCATCTTCAGATGATCTGAGAAGTAGGTCTAGTCTCACTTGACCAACAGGACCAGGACAGGGATGGGAAGTGGGAGCACAAGGCAGGAGTGTGAATGAAGGACAGAAGGCAGATTCAAGGCAGATTCACCTATAGATGTGACTATTTAGTTAGAAGTTACTGAAAGAGACTGAGTAATTGAAATTGAAAATGCATTAAGAATAAATTAAAATTAATCAATAACTAAGCAGGATTAGATAAAATTAGCAAACTAAAGAGACTTCCATGAGAGCTTTTTGAATGACTGATGACAGCAGGTAACATTAGGCCTGGTTCCCTGGAGGTGCTCCTTGGATAGATGAATGAGTCAGATGGTTACAGGGAAGCATGGGTGGGTGAGTGGGTGGAGGGAGGTACCTTCTGAGCTTTGCTGAACTCCTTATCCAGATAGGCGACCTTCTGTCGAAGACTGGTGAGCTCTGGTGTGGGGAAAGCAGGGAGTCTCAGCCTCAGTCAGTGGCAGGAAGCCAAAAGGTCTTTCTGCCAGGCCTCTGAGGTTTTCCCCCCTGGCCTGTCCCCCAAAGCCACCCCCACCTAATGAGACCCTCTTGGCTCACCAACGCCATTCTTGCGTAATTCATCTGAAAGCTGGTAGTTATCTGTCCGGAGTTCCAGGAGCTGAGCCTTGGGGGAAGCAGAGAAGTTTAACGACTTGGTTAGGAATGTGCCCCCATTTTCACCATGAGGGAACCAATGCCCTGGGCCCCACGGACCCTGCCGCCCTTGCTGTGCCTCTCCAGCCACTCCTTAAGACCTATGCACACTACGTCCTAAATGAGCCTCCAGCCCCTCAGCCCATGTCCCACCTTCTCCAGCTCTACTTATAACCACAGCCAGCCTCACTCTTCTATCCCTCCCACTCTTCTATCCCTCTGCACTCAGGCCATAGACATAGCACTGATGCAGTCAAGTTCTTGCTCCCATGTGTTCCATGGCTCCCCACGCCCACAGGATAAAGTTCTCCCTCCTCATCCTGGCTGACCTCATCAGACACTAAACACTGTTCTATCTTTCTGTTGCAGGACAGTATTGTCTATCTTCTTGGCCAGACTTGGAGGGCTCTGAGTATAGGGGACAGGGACCTGTATTCCTCCCTCTTTTCAAGGGAAGAGGGCCTGGTATTCTCCTGTTCAACTTACACTAAGTTGGGGGCTGCCTGGGGTCCTCACCCCCAAGGCTCTCAAGAACTAACCCCTTTCAAGAATTAAGGGAAATTGAAATATGGGCCACTCCCAATAGCATACCCCTTCCTAACAGCCCTGTGGCACACTGAGGCCAGTTCTTCCCAGACCTACTGTCCCTTACCCCATCAGGATCTTTCCCTCCTCCCCTGGCACCAGCCTTCACCCCCTGGTGGTCTGCTTAAGGTTAAAGGGCTTGGCCCCTACAGAATCTTTCCTGCCCCTGTTACTCTACCAGATCTAGTCATCTGTCTCCCCATCTTGATCCAATTTGTACACCCTTGGCATCCACATAGAAGTCCTATCCATCAGAGCCAAATGGTTTTTCCCTCACCCATGGTCCAATGAAATCAATCTTCCTCATTCAAGGGTCCCCCACATCTCTCAAGAACTCCCCAGTCATGATCCAATGGGATGGCCCTACATCCTTCAGGGTCTCTCCTCCACAAAGCCTTGGGTTGGCCAACTGGATTACTCTTACTCACTTAGAATCTCCCCTCAAAAGTTACAGGTTGTAACTTCCCCTTTCACGGTCCAGTGATCTCACCCTTTCACCCTAAGCGTTCTTCACACAGGAACAACTGTTTTCTCTCATTCAAGGATCGATGGATAACCTATCCTCACTCAGAGTTCCTCCTCTCCTCCCAAAGGATCCTACTCAGGGCTTCCCCACTTTCAGACGCTCCCCACACACAAAACCAACGGTCTTCCCCAATAAGGAACTCTCTCAACAAGAGCCTCCTCTGGCCTTGCATCCCAACTCAGAGTCGTCCCCAAAAGAATCGAGTGGTCCAGGGTACCCAATTGGGGTACCTCCCCAAAGTCCAGTGATTTCCCCTCTGTGTGGTCCAAGATATCACTCTTTAACCTCTTGTGGTCCTCTCTCCAACAATAATTAATGGTATAATCCATTCGGGGTCTTCTTCACCCCAGGCCTAATAGGATCACCCCTAATCTAGATCCAAACGTACCGCCCCCTCCTAGGATCCACTACCAGCACTCTCACACAGGATCTCCACCTCCCAGGAACAATGACAACATGTGGGGTCTTTCCCCAAATCCCTGGCACAGTGGTATCTCCCACAAACATTTCCACCTTTCCACCGGGTAATGGTACTGTCCTCTCAAGGGCTCGCGCCACCATGACGCAAATGGCCCAACGCCTGCTTCCTTCCTCTCCAGGCAAAATGGTTTCGCCCTCTCAGGATCTCCTCTTAAAACCCAATGTTATCACCGATCCACGGTGTCCCCTGTACGGGCCCAAAGGTCTCGTCCCCTCCAGGTCTGAGTAAGGTATCGCCCACTCTAGGACTCTCTCCTCCACCCACAAAGCTAACAGACTCCAACCCCTCAGAGCCCAACGGTATCTCGGAATCCAAGAGTCTCACCCCTCTGAGCCTCAGTTTCCCTTCTCCAGACCAACTCCTTAAACTCAAGGTCCACCCCAACCAACCCCTTCTCAGAGCCGGTAGCACGATCTCTCTCCACCCCGCCCCCCGTTGCCTATCGCGGTGGTCTTTCCCCGGCGAGTGGCACCTGCATCCGCTGAAACTCCTCCTCAGACAGAGCTTGCGCCATGTTCCTCCCCCCCACCCCCCGAACAGGCTCCTGCGCAGACGCGGATCGTCCCTCCCGTCAGTATTAGGGTTGGATCAAACCACTGGCCAGGAATGGAGGGGGAGGAGTCTACCCCAGAAGTTCAGTATTTCGCAGACGGAGAGAAGACAGTAAAACTGACAGGTCAGGTGAATTGCAATTCAATGTTTTACCGCACACTAGGTCATCTGATCTGGCTTTTGAGCTCTCATAGACCACCCAGTATGATGCGACACTGTGGCATCCCTATGTCATGGGTGGACTCGTTGCTAGGGAAGTGTTTGCCAACAGAAAAATCACCCTTCCGCCGTACTCCTTCAATGAGAATGGTTGACTTATAACCCTAGAAATGAAAGCGGAAGCTTGGCGCTGGTCTTGTTCCCGCCCTCCTCCGAGTGACCCCAGAGGGAAATCCCGCCTCTGGTGAAGCCCTTGGCTTTTTTTTTTTTTGGGGGGGGGTACGATTTGACGCCGATTTTTTTAACATGACGCCGGACATCCTGTTAGGTAAAGGGCCTAGCCATAAATAAATGTAAAATACCCAAGAGGAAAGAATGGCAGTGAATCAAACGAAAAAGCTTCGTTTAAAAAACAAAACAGGGGCGCCTGGGTGGCACAGCGGTTAAGCGTCTGCCTTCGGCTCAGGGCGTGATCCCGGCGTTATGGGATCGAGCCCCACGTCAGGCTCCTCTGCTATGAGCCTGCTTCTTCCTCTCCCACTCCCCCTGCTTGTGTTCCCTCTCTCGCTGGCTGTCTCTATCTCTGTCGAATAAATAAATAAAATATTAAAAAAAAAGAAAGCATGTTTAGAGACATTATCAGTACTAGCATACTCTCTAGTTTCTTTATCTTTCTTTGGTGGGGGGCGGTAACTTAATTTTTATAACATTTTAAATGTACCCAAAAGCAAGAATGGTACAAGGAAATTTCAGGTACCCTTTACCCAAATTCATTCATTGTTTACATTTTACCACCTTTGCTTTATCATTCTTTCTCTCTATATAAACTTCCTGAAGCATTTGCTTCAGTATTCAGTGGTGGTTTTCTAACACCACATTCCTTTGGTATTTATTAGTTGCTATTCTACCGTAAGGAAGAGTTTTCTCTTCTTCCCCATTTATGTATGTATATCTGTACAGACTTATTTTATTCAATGAATTATAATCACTAACACTATTTCCTTTGGTGCTCAAACTGTCCCAGATTTGACTAGTGGGAGCTCCTTCAAGTTGACTTCGGTGTCCTTTTGACGTGCCCCTGTTGTTTTGGGGTTTTGTTTGTTTGGGGTTGTTTTGCACTTTCTCCTTGGCACTATAAGATGCTCCAGACTCACCTTATTCCTTTTTTTAATTTAAATTCAATTAATTAACATAGAGTGTATTCCTAGTTTCAGAGGTAGAGTTTCATCAGTTCGTATCACACGCAGTGCTCGCTACATCTCGAGCCCTCCTTAATGCCCATCACCTAGTTAACCCATCCCCCCACCCCCCTCCACTCCTGCAACCCTCAGTTTGTTTCCTAGAGTTAAGAGTCTCTTATGGTTTGGGGCACAGTCGTTAAGTGGCTGCCTTCGGCTCAGAGCGTGATCCCGGCGTTCTGGGAGGCGTTCTGGAATCGAGCCCCGCATCAGGCTCTTCTGCGGGGAGCCTGCTTCTTCCTCTCCCACTCCCCCTGCTTGTGTTCCCTCTCTTGCTGGCTGTCTCTCTGTCAAATAAATAAATAAAATCTTTAAAAAAAAAAGAGTCTCTTATGGTTTGTCTCCTTCTATGATTTTGTCTTTTCCCTCCCTTCCTCTATGATCCTCTGGTTTCTTAAATTCCTCGTATAGGTGTAATCAAATGATAATTGTCTTTCTCTGACTGACTTACTCCGCTTAACATAGTACCCTCCAGTTCCATCCACGTCGTTGCAAAGGGTAAGATTTCATTTTTGTTGTTGTTGTTGGCTGAGTACAGACTCACCTTATTCTTTTTCAGCCCCAGTTGACAAAGTATTCATTGCCACTAGGGTGTAATTGTTTCTAGGCCCTCTCAGTGTACAAAGCTAGGAAATATATGTATGTATTCTAATCCATCTAACCATACATATCTATTTATATATTTTGCTAGAGGTATCTATATTTTGAAAACATAAATTCATTACTAATACTTTACATTTCAACCCACCAACACAAAGTTCATTCTAGTTGTCTCACTTTCCATATTTGTAAATCCCTTCATCAATGGAAGAAACCTCTCATTATCCACAATAAATTTGCTTATTTGTGTAATCATATAATACCCATTAGGTAACCAGAATTGCTAAACCATAAGACTGCAAAAAACAAACCTACCAACTAGAGGTCAATATAGTTGTTTTACAGTCTCTTGTCTTTAGGCTCATGGCACTCTATAGTCAAAATACTGGGTTTAACAAGCTTCAATATTTGATGCAGTTCCTTTTGTCTTTAATCTGATGATAGTCAAAACACTGTGCTCAACAGCTACTTGGGTTAGTTCTCCTCCTCGTCCTCGCCCCCTTCAATTAGGCTGAGTGATTCATTTGAAATAGTCAGATTCCTTTGTTTCTGTTAGAATTCCATTTTGCCCCTCCCCACCGTTGTTGAGGTAATCAGTCTACTTACTGTCTGGTTTAGCCTTTCTGTGTTTCTTTTTGCTCAAATGAACAGATACATGTATATTATTTATCATACATGAAGGGTAGCATGCTTTGCATTTGTCATTTGATACTATATCTTGTCTCTCTCGCAGCTACAAAGTACCCCATTTTGTAGATGTATCATAATTTACGGGCTCTCCTATGTTTGCCCATGTAGGTTGTTTCCGATATTTTGCAATTATAAATAACGCCAAAAAGAATGCCCTGTACATGTATGTAATTTTGTATTATCTGAGGTGTGTCTTTAGGGTAAATACACAGAACGAGGATTGCCGCATCAAAAAGTGCAGATGTAGTTTTGTTAGGTATCTCCAAATTTCCTCCCCAAAGGGCTGTTCCAATTTCATTCCCACTAGCAATGCACTTGACAACGTGTTTTCCCACAGCCTTCCCAACAGACAGTATTGTCATATTTTAAAGTTTTCTCTGATCCAGGGGCACCTGGGGGGCTCAGTCGGTTAAGCCTCTGCCT
This sequence comes from Ailuropoda melanoleuca, assembly GCF_002007445.2. Taxonomy (NCBI): domain Eukaryota; kingdom Metazoa; phylum Chordata; class Mammalia; order Carnivora; family Ursidae; genus Ailuropoda; species Ailuropoda melanoleuca. The sequence goes on from NC_048238.1 coordinate 41,496,697, forward strand.
TTGGCTCAGGTCATGATCCCAGGGTCCTGGGATTGAGGCCTGCATTGGGCTCCCTGCTCAGCGCAGAGCCTGCTTCTCCCTCTGCCACTCCCCCTGCTTGTGAGCTTTCTTTCTCTGTCAAATAAATAAAGCCTTTAAAAAATTTTTTTTCTCTGATCTGAGAGGTGAGAAATGGTATCTCATTGAAGGGTTATTTGCCCTCATTTTCATAGGGATAAATAATTTGCCTGCCGGGGGAAGTGTTTTCAGCCAGAGCTCCTTTTTACCTTTTGTAATTTCATGAACTTTATTGAGATGCTCTCCCACCCCACACCATAGAGTTAAAAGATAAACTAAAGCATATTAAAAATTTTAGGAGTTTATTTGAGCAAAAATCTATTTGAATTAGGCAGTATCTAATCTAGCAGATGGAAAAGAGCCCTGAGAGGCTGTACAAAATGACATTTATGGCCAGAAGGGAGCAGGATTAAGGACATTTTCTAAGCAGAAAAACCCAGGTTGGTTATTGCAAGGTTACTTCCCTTTAGGGGATGGCGGAAGTTTGTCAGAAAGACTACCAAACTAGTGCTGAGCGGGTGATTCTTGATTGACTGGTGTAAGAGGCCATATCTGGGAAAACCAAAACTGTAATTAAGTCTTGGTTTGATGATGTGGGGCTTAGCATAAGCAACTCCATTTTGGACCTGTTGTCTTGTTTGTTTGTTTGTTTGTTTAACAATACATATACTTGGGGCGCCTGGGTGGCTCAGTCCCTTGAGCGGCTGCCTTCGGCTCAGGTCATGATCCCAGGGTACTGGGGGGAATGGCAGAGGGAGAGGGAGAAGCAGACTCCCCACTGAGCAGGGAGCCCAGTGCGGGTCTCAATCCTCAGGACCTGAGCCAAAAGACAGACCTTCAACCAACTGAGCCACCCAGGGGCCCAGTTCAGAGAGTTTTGACAAATGTATATAACCTTGTAACCACTACCAGAATCAATATATAGACCATTTTCACCACCCCCCAAGAGGTTCCTTTGCACCCCTTCCCGACACCCTCCCCAACTCAGGCAACCACTAATTGACTTTCTGTCACTGTGGATTATATTTGTCTTTTTTAGAGTTTCCTACAAATGGAATCAGACAGTATGTACTCTTTTGTGTCTGGCTCTTTTCACTTGGCATGATGCTTTTGAGATTCATCCAACTTGCTATGTGTATCAGTACTTTTTCCCTTTTTATTGATGACTAGAATTCTGTAGTGTGGATATTTCACAATCTGTTTATTCATCCTCTCGGGGTAGTTTTAATTTGTGTTTCTCCAACTATGAGTGAGATTACAAATTTCATATATTGAAAGGCCATGTTAATATCCTTTTTAAATGTATGAATTCTCTGTTCACATCTTTTGCCCAATTTTCTATTGGCTTTTTTTTTTTAATTTTATTTATTTATTCGACAGAGAGAGAGACAGCCAGCGAGAGAGGGAACACAAGCAGGGGGAGTGGGAGAGGAAGAAGCAGGCTCATAGCACAGGAGCCTGATGTGGGGCTCGATCCCATAACGCCGGGATCACGCCCTGAGCCGAAGGCAGACGCCTAACTGCTGTGCCACCCAGGCGCCCCTGGCTTTTTTTTTTTTACCTTTCTCCCTCAATTTTCAAGAGTTCTTTGTACATTGAGGATACGAATGCTTTACTGTGATAGATGTTGCATGCATTTTCTCCCAGATTGTCAGTTGGCTTTTGACCTGTTTATGATCATAGGATCTCGGAAATAGAGGTATGTATGCTAACCCCTGTATACACACGTATCTATAATGGTTTCTGTATATATCCATCTGTACATATTTTAAGACAAATATGAATTCATACTGATATTCCAGTACCACATGGTTCATTCTATCTCTTCGTGCTTATCTATGTCCTACCACTCCAACCATGAGAAACCTGGCTCCAACCATCCATCACCCATTTACTTAATTTTTCAATTGTAGTAAACACATATAGTGATACCAGAATTGTTAATTTGTAACTCTGTGGGAAATAACTTTACCAAAATTGAGTTAAATGCTTTTCTATGGTTCCTTTTGTCATTAACATTGGAGTTCCCAGTCAAAGGACCATTTTCCAAGGTTACTTAGGTCAGCATGTCTTCTCCCGCCCCCTTCAGTGAGGTCATGTCATTTATTTGTGATAGAGTTAGATTATGTTGTCATAGTCTGCATTCCATCCTGGGATTTCCTGACCTCCTGGTTGATTTTTTTTAATTTTCATACATTAAGATTCATTTTTTGTGCTGTAAGGATCTGTGGGTTTTGACAAATACATTTTAAAGTTTTCTTCACATAGATTGTTTTTCACATTTCTTGTTAGGTTCCTTCTTAAGGTATATTATCTTCATTGCTGCTATTGTAAATGGGGTTTCCTCTATCATTATATCCTCTAACTGGTTATTATTTGTATATATGAAGGCTATTAACATCTTTTTTTAAGATTTTATTTTATTTATTTATTTTTTAAAGTTTATTTATTTTTAGTAAGCTCTACGCCCAACGTGAACCTCGGACTCACAACCCTGACATCAAGAGTTTCATGTTCCACCAACTGAGCCCTCCAGGTGCCCCATGAAGGCCATTGACTTCTTTTTGTTAATTTTACATCCCTCCACTTGCTGAATACTTTTATTGTTATAGTTTTATCATTAATTCTCTAGGATTTGCCAGGTACAAAATCATATCATCCGAAAATAAAGATACCTTTATTTCCTCTTTTCCAGTTAGTGTACCTCTAATTGATTTCTCTCGTCTAATTACCATTTTTCTCTAACAGGAACCAGAGCTCCTTGTTGAAATGGTTGATTGCAGGGCTGGGGCAAGGAAAGTACAAGGTGAATCTGGAGCACCATCCATTGAATGAATTTGAATTTAAAAAGAATCCATGAGGGACACCTGCGTGGTTCAGTGGGTTGCGCATCTGACTTCTGGTCAGGTCGAGATCCCAGCCTCCTGGGATTGAGTCCTACGTCCAGCTCCTTGCTCGTTAGGGAGTCTGGTTCTCCCTCTCCCTACCACTCCCCCTGCTTGTGCTCTCTCTCTCTCTTTAAATCTCTCTCTGACAAATAAATAAGTGAAATCTTAAAAAAATAAAGAGAATCCATGAGGGGTGCCTGGTTGGCTCAGTCAGTTAAACATCTGCCTTCCGCACAGGTCATGATCCCAGGGTTCTGGGATGGAGTCCTGCAACAGGCTCCCTGCTCAGCGGGGAGTCTGCTTCTCCCTCTGCCCTTCCCCGCCCCCCCATCCCATGCTCATGCACTCCCTCGCTCTCTCTCTGGCTCTTGCTCTCTCAGGAAATAAAATTAATAAATAAAAAATCTTTTTTAAAAAATAAAAAGAATCCATGAGCTCCGAGGCGCCTGGATGGCTCAGTCAGTTAAGCATCTGCCTTTGGCTCGGGTCATGATCCCAGGGTCCTGGGACTGAGCCCTGCTTCTGGCTCCCTGGGAGCCCGTTTCTCCCTCCTCTCCAGCTGTGCTCTCTGTCACCATCTCTGTCTCTCTCTCAAATAAATAAATAAATAAAGTCTTTAAAAAAAAAGAATCCATGAGTCCCAACTAATCTAAATAAATGAATGGAGGACAAGGAAAATCTCCCTTATAGTGGATTGCCAACTACTAAATGTAGAAGAAACGATGGAATTAGAAAATCACTATATGGCAAACACCACTGTAATCATTGTTTCAGGCATGAATCATCAATGGGTGCTAAAACCAGTGGGTGAAAGTATGATGAGGGGCACTATCTTTACATAGCATTAAAGGATCTCCCCACAAATTACTTCTTTTTTAAACTTTTTAAAGGATTTTATTTATTTATTTATCAGAGAGAGAGAGGGAGAGAGAGAGAGAAGCACAAGCAGGGGGAGCAGCAGGCTGAGGGAGAAGCAGGCTCCCTGCTGAGCAAGGAGTCCAACTCCGGACTCGATCCCAGGACCCTGGGATCATGACCTGAGCTGAAGGCAGACGCTTGACGGACTGTGCCACCCAGGCGCCCCCCCACAAATTACTTCTTAATTATAATGAGGAAAAGGGTAACTTTAAGGTGGAGAAGGCCGGTGGACACCACCTTCACCAAGAGGACATTAACATCATCAATATGGAGACAAACTGGTATTTCCAGCCTCCTGATGTGATGCCCTGAGAAAGATGCTTCACTTCTGTGGTGTTTCTGCCAAAAATTCAAACCCGAATCTAATCATGAGAAAATATCAAGCAAACCCCAACAGAGGGACATTCTACAAAATAACAGTTTGTACTCTTCAGAAATATCAAGGTCATAAAAAGAAAAACAAAGAAAAACCGAGGAAGTGATCCGGATTTAAGGAGATTAAAGGAACATGATAACTGAAAGCAACGTGTGATTCTGGATTGAATCCTGTACCAGAAAAAAAGGTTTTTATTTTACTATAAAGGATGTCAGGAGTGCATGGGTGGCTCAGTCGGTTAAGTGTCTGCCTTTGGCTCAGGTCACGATCCCAGAGGGAGTCCAGGGATCCAGCCTGCATCAGGCTTCCGGCTCAGCAGGAGCCTGCTTCTCCCTTTACTTCCCACTCTCACTTTCTCTTGCTCTCTCTCGCCCTCTCTCACTCTCAGATAAATAAATAAAATCTGTTAAAAAAAAAAGGATGTCAGTGGGACAATTGGCAAACTTTGAATAATGTCTATAAAATAGGTAACAGGATTGTATCAGTATTAATTTCCTGATTACGATAATGATACTGTGGTTATATAGGAGAATGTCTTTCTCTTATATATCTTTGTACAGGAAGGAGTTAACACAGTGGCCCGAGACTGGCTACCCTTACAAAGACTTGATTGCAAGGCTAGCCCTTGACTGGCATCTGGAAACTTGGCTGATAAACAGTTCCCTACACTGATATAAAAGTTTTTCTAAATGATAAGAATGGTTCACTGTGCCAAACCATTTGTAAAAACAATGTGATTTAGGCTGAGCACCCGCATTCCTTTAGGGAGCCTGGAACTTTGGTACATGCTAGGTAGAGGGTGGCTAGTAACCATCCCCCAGCGAAAACATTAGGCACTGAGTCTCTAATGAGCTTCCCTGGTAGACAACACATCACATGTGTTGTCACAACTCAGTGCTGGAGAAATTAACTGCATCCTGTGTGACTGCCCTGGGAGAGGACCCTTCCAAGCTTGTGCCTGGTTTCCTCTGGACTTCAGCCCATGTCGCTTTTCCTTTTGCTCAAGGCAGGTGGGCAGCCTAAGGAAGTCTGTGCAAGGATTTTGCCAGATTCCACCTGTGTCCTTTTTTCTTGTTGATCCTGTCAATGGATCTATCCTTTCAGGGCAAATACTCCTTAGCTAGGAGTACAACTCTATGCTGAATCTTCTCAGTCCTCCTACTGAATCACCAAACTGGGGGATGGTCTTGGGGACTTCTGACCCAAATGTACACACATACACAGAAAGAAGGAATGATAAAGGAAAGTGGCAGAAATTTAACATAGGAGCATCCCAGTGAAGGGTATACAGGGATTGTTATTTTGCAACTTTTCTGTAAATTTGAAATTATTTCAAAATAAAAACTTTAAAATGGAAAATGAAACCAGATCTGTATCTTAAGTGGGTACATTGCTTATTGCTGGAAGTATATCTACCTTCAGGCCCTCTCCGTGAACAGAAATACACACACACACACACACACACACACACACACACGCGCACACACACACACACACATTCTTTCTCTATCTTATCTAAAATCTTGAGATCATCTTGTTACCTCCAATTCCAATTCAATACTTCAGGGTACATTCTTCTCTTCCTCCATCCATATTTATAACTTCTTTCTTATATTTGTAACTCCATTAGTTAAGTAACCTAGCTCCCATTGTTTCTAATATATTTACATGTTTTCTGAAGCCTAGATTACACAAAAGGGATCTTTGGAATTGTTGACCAATACCTCTACAAAAGCAAATCTATTTATTAGAGATTAATATTTATTTATAGGCATTTTAATTTTTATTTATTTATTCTTATTTTTTTAAAGAGAGAGAAAGAGGGACACCTGGGTGACTCAGTCACTTAAGTGTCTGCCTTCAGCTCGGGTCATGATCCCGAGGTCCTGCGATCGAGTCCCATGTTGGGCTCCCTGCTCAGCAGGGAGTCGGCTTCTCCCTCTCCCTCTGCCCCTCCACCCCCCCAGTGCTCCCCCACCCCAGGTCGTGCTCTCTCTCATTCACGCACGTGCTCTCTCTCAAATAAATAAATAAAATCTTTAAAAAAATAAAGAGAGAGAGAGCCGGGGGCACAGAAGGGCATAGGGAGAGGGAGAGATAATCTTCAGCAGGCTCCATACCCAGTGTGAAGCCCAATGCCCAGCTTGATCTCACGACCCTGAGATCAAGACCTGAGCTGATATCAAGAGTCCCACACTTGGGGCGCCTGTGTGGCTCAGTGGGTTATGCATCTGCCTTCAGCTCAGGTCGTGGTCCCAGTATCCCGGGATCAAGCCCTGCATCAGGCTCCCTGCTCAGGAGAGAGCCTGCTTCTCCCTCTTCCTCTGCCTGCTGCTCTGCCTGCTTGTGTGCTGTCTCTCTCTCTCTCTGTCAAATAAATAAATTAATTTAAAAAAAGAGTCCCACACTTAACTGACAGAGCCACCCAGGTGCCTCTACAGGCATTTTAAAGGTAAAACTTCCATACAGTAAGATTCACAAATCAAAATTCATAGCATTCTGACAAATGATCAATATATTCAAGTAGCCCATACCCTTATCAAGATATAGACTATTTCATCACCAGTCAATCCCTTCCCCCAAGGGGCAATTACTGTTCTGAGGGTTTTTTTGGAGGGCATGTGGATATTCAATTGTTCCATCATTTCTTGAAAATATTATCCATTGCAGGGATGCCTGGGTGGTTCAGTCGGTTGAGCGTCCAACTCCTGATTTCAGCTTAGGTGGTGGTCTTGGGGTAATGGGGTCATGGGATTGAGCCCCAGGTCAGCTCCATACTGGACCTGGAGCCCCCTTGAGAGTCCCTCTCTCCTTGCCCCTGCTGCTCTCTCTCTCTCTCTTTCTCTCTCAAAAAAAAAAAAAGGAAAGAAAGAAAGAAAGAAGAAAGAAAGAAAGAAAGAAGAAAGAAAGAAAGAAAGAAAGAAAGAAAGAAAGAAAGAAAGAAAGAAAGAAAATATTATCCATTCTGCACTGCCTTTGCACCTTTTTCAAGTCAATTGAGCAGGGTGCCTGGATGGCTCAAACAGTTGAGTGACCAGCTCTTGATTTCAGCTCGGGTCATGATCTCAGGGTCCTGGGATAGAGCCCTGCGCCGGGCTCCGCACTCAGCATGGAGTGTATTTGAGATTTCCTCTCTCCCTCTGCCTCTGCCCCTCCTTCGTCTCTCTCTCTCTCTCTCAAATAAGTAAATAAATCTATTTTTTTAAAAAAATCAATTGACCATACATGTGTGGGTCTATTTCTAGAGTTTCTATTTTCTTTCATTGATATATGTTGCTGTCTGGACACCAATACCACAATGTCTTGATTGATAGAGCTCTACAATAAATCTTAAAGTCAGGAAGTCCGCCAAATTTGTTCTTGCTTTTCTAAGTTGTTGGGTTTTTTTAAGTTTTTTTTTAAACTAATCTCTATACCCATCATGGGGCTTGACCTCATGACCCCAAGATCAAGAGTTGCACGATCTTCCAACTGAGCCAGCCAGGCTCCCCTCTAAGTTGTTTTGGTCCTTTTTCACTTCCATATGAATTTTAGAACATGTTTGTCAATTCTACAAAACAAAACATGCTAGGATTTTGACTGAGATTGCATTGAATCTAGAGATCAATCTTGAGAGAATTGACATCTTACTATACTGAGTCTTCTGATCCATGAACCTGGTTATCTCTCCACTTATTAAATCTTCAATTTCTCTCAGCAAAGCTTTGTACTCAATGTACAGGTCTCGTACTTCCATATTTTTTATGCTACAATGAATGTTGTTTTATTTTATTTTTTTAAGATTTTTATTTATTTATTCGACAGAGATAGAGACAGCCAGCGAGAGAGGGAACACAAGCAGGGGGAGTGGGAGAGGAAGAAGCAGGCTCATAGCGGAGGAGCCTGATGTGGGGCTCCATCCCACAACGCCGGGATCACGCCCTGTGCCGAAGGCAGACGCTTAACCGCTGTGCCACCCAGGCGCCCCATTTCTAGTCTTCTAAGAGCTTTTTAATTTTTTTTTAATTTTTAAAAAAGATTTTATATATTTATTTGACAGAGACACAGCAAGAGAGGGAACACAAGCAGAGGGAGTGGCAGAGGGAGAAGCAGGCTCCGCGGGAGCCTGATACAGGACGTGATCCCAGAACCCTGGGATCATGACCTGAGCCGAAGGCAGATGTTTATCGACTGAGCCACCCAGGCACCCCTAAGAGTCTTTTTTAAAAATCAGGAATGGATGGTGGATTTTCTCAAATGCTTTTTCTGCAGTTGTTGAGACAATCACATGGTTTTGCTTGCATTCTTAGAGTAAATTCAAATTTGTCTTGATGTATTCTCTTTTGCATATATTGTTTGGTTTGATTTACTAAAATGTTGCTAAAAACTTTTGCATCTCTGTGAAGGATACTTGTGCATACAGTTGACTCTTTTTTTAAAACTTTTTATTTATTTTTTTAAGCAAGTTGTATGCCCAATATGGGGCTTGAACTCACAACCCGGAGATCAAAAGTCACATTTTCCATCGACTGAGCCTGCCAGGTGCCCCTACAATGGACTCTTGAACAATGCGGGGGTTGGGGCACTGGCCCCCTGCACAGCCGAAACTCCGCATATAAATTTTGACTCCTCAAAACCTTAACTACTAATAGCCTGATGTTGACCGGAAGCCTTACTGAGAATATATGAACAGCCAATTAACCCATATTATGTATTACACATCATACTCTTACAACCAAGTAAGCTAGAGAAAAGAAAATGTTATTAGGAAATTCATAAGGAAGAGAAAAATACATATACAGTACTGTGCTATATTTATAAAAAAAAATACACATATAAATGGACCTGTGCAAGTCAAACCCGTGTTGTTCAGGGGTCAACTGTACTTCTCTTATTTTTTTAAAGATTTATTTATTTATTTGAGAGAGAGAAACAGACAGACAGCACAGGGGGGAGGGGCAGAGGGAGAGAGAATCTTCAGCAAACTCTGCGCTGAGCACAGAGCACAATGTGGCACTCGATCCCATGATCCTGAATCATGACTCTGAGATCACAACCCCAACCTGAAACCAAGAGTCAGAGACTCAACCAACTGTGTCACCCAGGTGCCCCAACTGTAGTTTTCTTAAAATGACATTCTCTGGTTTAGTATCAGAGTAATGCTAGTCTCATAGAATGAGATGGGGAGTATTCCCTCCTCTTAAATCTTCTGGAAGAATTTGTGTAGAATTGATATTATTTCTTCCTTAACTATTTGGTAGAATTTCCCAAAAAAGGCATCTGGGCCTGGAATTTCCTTTGTGGGCAGATGTCTCATTACAAATTCAATTTCTTTAATAGATACAGGGTTATTCAAATTATCTATTTCTTCCTGAGTGAGCCTTGGTATTTTGCATCTTTCAAGGAATTTGTTGCCAGAATTATTGTCATAAAGATGTTCATTTTATTCCCCTATTTATTATTCTTTTTAAAAATCTTGGTAAAATATGCATAACATAAAACTTACCATTTTAACTATTTTTAAGCATATAATTCAGTAGCACTAAATAAATTCAGTGTTGTGTAACCATCACCACTGTGTATTTGCAGAACTTTTTCATCATCCCAAACAGAAACTATGTACCCATTAAGCAATAACTCCCCATTCTCCCCCAACTGCCAACCCCCAACCCCTTTTAACCTCTACTCTACTTTCTGTCTCTGGGAATTTGCCTACCCTAGACAGCTCATAAAAGTGGAATTATACAATACATACAATCCTTTTGTGTCTGGCTTACTTTACTTAGCATAGTGTCCTCAAGGTTCATCCATGTTATAGTATGCATCATAATTTTACTTCTTTTTATGGCCAAATAATATTCCACTATATGTATCTACCACATTTCATTTATCCATGCATCTCTTGATGGACACTTGGGTTGTTTCCACCTTTAGGCTATTGTGAATAATGCTAAGAATGTTGGTGTATGGGGGCGCCTGGGTGGCACAGCGGTTAAGCGTCTGCCTTCGGCTCAGGGCGTGATCCCGGCGTTGCGGGATCGACCCACATCAGGCTCTTCTGCTATGAGCCTGCTTCTTCCTCTCCCACTCCCTCTGCTTGTGTTCCCTCTCTCGCTGGCTGTCTCTATCTCTGTCANGCATTGGGCTTCCTGCTCGGTGGGGAGTCTGCTTCTCCCTCTCCCTCTGCCCCTCTGCCTTGCTCACGCTCTCTCGCTTGCTCTCGCTCCATCTTAAATAAATAAAAATCTTTAAAAAAAAGAATGTTGGTGTACAAGTATCCCCTATTATCCTTTTAATATCTGTAGAAACCGTGGTGATGCCCCCTCTCTCGTTCTTGATATTGGTCACTGATGTCTTCTCTCTTTTTTTTCCTGATGAATCTGGCTAGAAGTTTACCTTTACCAATCTTCTCAGTAATATTGGTTTCCTTGATTTCCTTTATTGTTTTTCTGTCTTCTATGTCACTGATTTCCACTGTGACCTTTACTATTTTGTTTCTTTTGCTTATTTTTCTAGTTTCTTTTCTTTAAGGTTTTATTTATTTCTTTGAGAGGGAGAGAGAGTGAGAGAGAGCACAAGTGGGGTGTGGGGTGGGGAAGAGGCAGAGGGAGCTCAACATTGGGGTTCGATCCTAGGACCCTGGGATCATAATCTGAGCTGAAGGCAGATGCTTAATGGGCTGAGCCACCTGGGCACCTTAAATCTTCCTTTAATATAGGCATTTTTGTACTATACATTTTTTTAGAAGATTTTATTTATTCATTAATGAGAGAGAGAGAGACAGAGAGAGCACAAGCAGGGGGAGAGTAAGGGGGAGAAGCAGACTCCCTGCTGAGCTGGGAGTCCAATGTGGGGCTCAATCCCAGGACCTGGAGATCACGACCTGAGCCAAAGGCAGGCGCCTAACCATCTGAGCCACCCAGGCACCCCATGTACTATAAATTTCTAAGTATTGCTTTCGTTGCATCCCATACATTCTGTGATATATTGTTTTCATTTATTCAGTTCATTTTATAATTTTCCTTTATAATTCACTTTATAATTTGCCTTTTGATTTCCTCTTTGACCCATAGGTTATTTAAAGATGTATTATTTCGTTTCCAAATATCTGGGGACTTTCTAGATCTACTTCTGTTACTGGCTTCCAATTTAAGTCAATTTTGGTTAAAGATCATAGTATGACCTGAATCCTTTCAAATGTCTTCGAACGTGTTTTGTGGTTCAGAACATGGTCTATCTTTATAAATATTTTATGTGCACCTGAAGGAAATGTGTATTCTGCATCTGCTGGGTGAAATCCTCCATAAATGTCAGCCAGATCGAGTTTGTTGATAGTTCTGTTCCATTCTCTTACGTCCTTACTGATTTTCTGTTTACTTCTTTTCTGTCTGATCGTTCTATCAGTTATTGAGAGAGGAGTGCTGAAATCTCTGATTTTATTCATGATTTGCCTATCTCATTGCAATCCAATCAACTTTTGCTTCATTTATTTTGAAGCTCTGTTATTACTGACGTAGTTGTGTTTAAATCTACTATTTGTTTTCTATTTGTGCTATTTGTTCTTTGTTTCACTCTCTCTCTCTCTCGCCTTCTTTTGAATTTACCTTTTTTTGGAATTTTTTTTTAATTTTTTGAATTTTTAAAAAATTTACTTATGATACTTTCTTATCTCCTTTGTTGGTTTATTAGTTATAACTGTCTTATTTTAGTAGTTGCTTTAGCATTTATCTTTAACTTATTTTTAATCTTTACCTTATTATAGTTTACCATCCAATGATAGTGTATTATTTCATGTATAGTATAAGAAACTTAATATATACTCTTTTTCAAGATTTTATTTATTTGACAGAGAGAGAGAGAGCAAGCACGCGCGCCAGAGAGCCCAAGGGGGGAAACAGCAGAGGGAGCCAGAGAAGCAGTCTCCCCACCAAGCAGGGAGCCTGACTTGGGACTCTATCCCAGGACTCTGGGATCATGAACTGAGCCGAAGGCAGACACTTCACCGACTGAGCCACCCAGGCGCCCCTATAGTATAAGAAACTTAAAACTGTATATTTCCACTTCTTTCCTCCCAACATTTGTGCTATTGATGGCCATATATTTTATTTCTACGTGTTTATTTCTACATGTGTTTCTCACAGTATGGTGTTCTTCCTCTGCCTCTCTCTCTTGCTTCAAAGTTATGTTGCCTTTCAAAGGTATATAAATAGTAAGAAAAAAGTCTTTATGTTTACCCATGTAATTACCAGTTCTGGTGCTCATCATTCCTTTGTGTAGATCTAGGCTCCATATGGAATCATTTGCTTTCTGTCTGAAGGACTTCCTTTAACATGTCTTATACTGCAGGGCTTCTGGTAATGAAAGATTTTCTTTTTTTCTTCCATATTTGGGTAGCTTTTATTTGGAACTCTTTATCATCAGAATTATATGTTAACATCTTTTCAGGTTTTGTTTTAATATATTTTTATTTTATTTTATTTTAAAGATTTTATTTATTTATTTGACAGAGAGAGACAGCCAGCGAGAGAGGGAACACAAGCAGGGGGGAGTGGGAGAGGAAGAAGCAGGCTCATAGCAGAGGAGCCTGATGTGGGGCTCGATCCCAGAACGCTACGATCACGCCCTGAGCCGAAGGCAGACGCTTAACGACTGCGCCACCCAGGCGCCCCAGTTTTAATATATTTTTTAAAGATTTTATTTATTCGTTTGAGAGAGAGAGAGCACGTGCACAAATAGGGGAAGGGGCAGAGGGAGAGGGAGAAGCAGGCTCCCTGCTGAGCTGGGAACCCAATATGGGGCTACAACCCAGGACCCTGAGATCATGACCAGAGCCGAAGGCAGACGCTTAACCATCTGAGGCACCCAGGCGCCCCTATTTTAATATTTTTAGCTTATTTATTTATGTATTTATTTTGGGTAATCTCTATACCCAACTGGGACTCAAACTCACCACCCAGAGATGAAGATTTGCATGCTCTTCCACCTGAGCCTGCCAGGTGCCCCTTTTTGTTTCAATGTTTCAATTTTTAAATGTTATTCTTTTTTTCCCCATCAACTTTCAATACTTTTATTGAATTGTTGTCCAGTATTTTGTTCTGTATCCTGCCCCCTGCCAAAAATAAAAGTCTGATACCGTGGTTTTATATTATCATTCCTTGAGTACCTCTGCAGATATATACCATTATCATTATGTTCATTGATCCTATTTGCATATCAGGTTTCTATCTGGAATCATTTTTCATGTCCCCAACGGAGACAATTTAAGATTTTCCCTTAGCTCTATAAACTCTGTTTTCGTTCTCCAAAAATATTTATTCTTGCCTGTATATATGGAACGTAGTTTTGGGGGCTCCTGGGTGGATCAGTCGTTGAGTGTCTGCCTTTGGCTCAGGGCCTGATCCCAGAGTTCTGGGATCTAGCCCCACATCAGGCTCCTCTGCTGGGAGCCTGCTTCTCCCTCTCCACTCCCCCTGCCTGTGTTCCCTCTCTTGCTGGCTGTCTCTCTGTCAAATAAATAAATAAAATCTTAAAAAAAAAAAGAAAAGAAACATAGTTTTGGGCGCCTGGGTGGCTCAGTCGGCTAAGCGTCTGCCTTTGATGTCCCAGTGTCCTGGGATTGGGTCCTGCATTGGGCTCCTTGCTCGGCAAGGAGACTGCTTCTCCCTCTCCCTCTGCCCCTCTCCCCACTCCTGTTCTCTCTCTCTCTCTCAAATAAATAAAATCTTAAAAAAAAAAAGAAACATAGCTTTGCTGTTTATGGAAATCTAGGTTTAAAATTTCTTTTCCCTCAGCGTGACAAGGATATTATTCCTCTGTATTCTGGCCTCCATTATTGCCATTGGGACATTATCCATTAGGCTGTATTCATTTGTAAATAATCTAATAATCTACCTTTTCTTTCTTTTTTTGTCTGTTTCTTTGTTTATTTTAAACAGTTTTTGGGGCGCCTGGGTGGCACAGTGGTTAAGCGTCTGCCTTCGGCTCAGGGCGTGATCCCGGCGTTATGGGATCGAGCCCCACATCAGGCTCCTCTGCTATGAGCCTGCTTCTTCCTCTCCCACTCCCCCTGCTTGTGTTCCCTCTCTCACTGGCTGTCTCTATCTCTGTCGAATAAATAAATAAAATCTTTAAAAAAAAAAAAAATAAAAAAAAAAAAAATAAACAGTTTTTAATTTCAATTCAATTAATTGACATATAATGTATCATTGGTTTCAGAGGTAGAGGTCAGTGACTCATCAGTCTTGTATAACACCCAGCGCTCATTACATCACATGCCCTCCTTAATGTCCATCACCCGGTTACCCCATCCCTCCACCCCCTCCTTAAATGTTATTCTTTTTTAACAGCTTTATGGAGATGTAATTCACATCCCATACAATTCACCTATTTAAAGTGTATGATTCAATGATTTTTTAGTATATTCACAGAGTTGTGCAATCATCAGCACAATGTTAGAACATTTTCATCATCTCAAAAAAACTCTTAACCCATTAGCAGCCACTCACCATTCCCCTCCAACTCTAGGCAACCACTAATCTACCTTCTATTTCTATAGATTTGCTCTTCTGGATACATCATATAAATGGAATCACACAATATGTGGTCTTCTGTGACTGGCTGCATTCATTAGGCATAATGTTTCAAGGTTTAACTATGTCGTAGCATTATCAGTACCTCATACTGTCTTATCGCTGAATAATGTCCATTGTATGGGTATACCATATTTTATTTATCCATTCATCAGTTGATGGACATTTGGATTTTCACTTTTTGGCTATTTCTTAAAAAGATTTTATTTATTTATTTGTCAGAGAAGGAACAAGTGTGCAGGAGCACAAGCAGGAGAGCGGCAGGCAGAGGGAGAAGTAGGCTCCCCACTGAGCAAGGAGGCCAATATGGGACTCGATCCCAGGACCCTGGGATTATGACCTGAGCTGAAGGCAAATGCTCAACCGACTGAGCCACCTGGCATCCCTTGGCTATTATAAACAATCATTTTTAAAGTCTTTTTTCCCCCCTGTGTATTTCATTTTGCATAATTTCTATCATTCATTTTCAGTAATCTCTTCTTTCAGAATGTCTAATCTGCCATTAATTCCAGCTAGTGTACTTTTGACTCAGGTCATGATCCCAGGGTCCCGGGGTTGAGCCCCACGTCAAGCTCCCTGCTCTCCGGGAGCCTGCTTCTCCTTCTCCTCCCTGCTCGTGCTCCCACTCTCTCTCTCAAATAAATAAATAAAATCTTTAAAAAACAGATGTTGTTTTCAGTTCAGGAAGTTCAATTTGGGTCTTTTATATGTGTTCCATATTTCTACTTAACATGTCCAATCTTTCCTCTAGCTTCTTGAACATATGAAATACAGTCACAATAACTCTTAATGTCCTTGTCTACTAATTCCCTCATCTGTGTAATTTTGTGGTCTGTTTCTATTGAGTTTTCTCTTCATTATGGGTTGTATTTCCCTGTTTCTTTGCATACCTAGTAATTTTGTATTGAATGCCTGACATTGTAACTCTTACCTTTTTGGGTACTGCATATTTCTGTATTCCTCGAACTCTTCTTGAGTTTTGTTTGGGGATGTGGTTAAGTTACTTGGAAACACTTTGTTACTTTCAGGTACAGCTTTTAAGCTGTTAGGCAGGACCACAGCAGTGTTGAGACTTGGGTTGAGTCCCCACTACTAGGGCAAGACCATTCTCAGTATTCTACCCAATAACCCATGAACTATGAGGTTTTCCTCTCTGGCTTTTGGGAAAAAGTATTATTTCCTGCTCAGTGTGAATTCCAGGTATTGTTCTTTTTAATCTTTTTGTGTATTTTTCCCCCCGGCCTTGGGTAGTTTCCTCACAAGCCTGTGCTGATTAACACTCAACTGAATACCAGTGGAAATCCCCTGGCGATCTCTGGAATTGCCTCTCTCTAAATCCCTCTATACTCTGATACTCTGCCCTGCTAACTTTAACTGCCTTGGCTTCCATCAGACTCTCAAAATTTGTCTCCTCAACACAGGTAGAGGTCAAAGTTTTGTTCTGTTTTGTTTTTTTGTTTTGTTTTTTTGTTTTTTTTAAAGATTTTATTTTTATTTATTCGACAGAGATAGAGGCAGCCAGCGAGAGAGGGAACACAAGCAGGGGGAGTGGGAGAGGAAGAAGCAGGCTCATAGTGGAGGAGCCTGATGTGGGGGCTCGATCCCAGAACGCCAGGATCACGCCCTGAGCTGAAGGCAGACGCTTAACTGCTGTGCCACCCAGGCGCCCCTGTTTTGTTTTTTTTTAAAGAAATGTTTTCTTATTAAGTAAACTCTACCCCCATTGTGGGGCTCAAACTCACCACCCTGAGATCAAGAGTCCCATTCTCTACCAACTGAACCAGTCAGGCGCCCCTAGGCTTATAGGTTTTGTCTGAGTTGGCCCTCTCTGTCTCAGGCAGTAAGCTGGGCAATCCTAAGGCTCACCTTGTTTATTCTCCATCTCTCGGGGATCACCTTCCTTTGCTGCCTGATGTCCAACATCTTGAGATGTGTTGTTGCATATATTTTGTCTAGATTTTTATTTGTTTCAGGCAGGAAGGTAAATTTGGTCCCTGTTACTATATCTTGGTTGGAAGTGGAAATATCCTTGTTGTTTTGTTAATCTTGTAATTCTATCTACTACTAAACCAAGGGTATTAAAATCTCCGATCATGATTATAAATTTGTGTATTTCTCTCTTTATGTTTGTGTTCTGTCATGTATTTTGAAATTCCATTATTAGGTGTCTTACATATTTATGATGTTATATCTTCCTGATGAATTCACCCTTTTATCATTATGAAATGTCTCTATCTCTGGTAATACTCATAGTCTTAAAGTGTATTTTCTCTGTTATTAATATGACCATTCCAGCTTTCTTAAGTTTAATGTTTGCATAATATATGTTTTTCTATGCATTAAATTTCTTTTTTTCTGTTTTTTAAATAAATCATTGTGTTTTTTTAAAAAAATTTTTTTTGAGAGAGAAAGAGCACACAAGAGGGTGCATGTAAGTGGGAGGGGCAGAAGAAGAGGGAGAGAGAGAACCTTAAGCAGGTTCCATGTCCAGCACGGGCCGGATGCGGGCTCGATCTCACAACCTTGAGATCATGATGTGAGCTGAAATCAAGAGTCAGATGCTTTTTTAAATTTTTTTAAAAAGATTTTATTTATTTATTTGACAGAAATAGAGACAGCCAGCGAGAGAGGGAACACAAGCAGGGGGAGCGGGAGAGGAAGAAGCAAGCTCATAGCGGAGGAGCCCGATGTCGGGCTCGATCCCGTAACGCGGGGATCACGCCCTGAGCCGAAGGCAGACGCTTAACCGCTGTGCCACCCAGGCGCCCCAAGAGTCAGACGCTTAACCAACTGAGCCACCTAGGTGTCCCTAAATCATTGTGTTTTTAAAGATTTTATTTATTTGAAAGAGAGAAACACAGGCAGAGCACAAGCGGGGGGAGGGGCAGAGGGAAAGGGAGAAGCAGACGCCCTGCTGAGCAGGGAGCCCAACTCAGGGCTTGATCCCAGGACCCCAAGATCATGATCTGAGCCAAAGGCAGCCACTTAACGACTGAGCCACGGAGGCACCCCCCATGCATTAAATTTCAAACTAACTGTGTCTTCTTATCTAATGTGTTTCTCCTGTAGACAGCATATAGTTGGGTGTAGTCCCATGCCAAGCCATATTGGAGCCTGAGGCAGAAGGAAAACTGTGTGCCCCTATATATTTTTAATGTAATTTTTAATTCATTTAATTTAATTTAATGTGCTCTAGAACATGAAAGTTGTGAGAAAAAACTGACAAACGGAGTAGATGTATTAAAATGCACCCTATTTTAAATTTGAATATTTTATTTATACCAAAAATAGAATGTATTAGAATTTTGCTTTCCTTGCTTTAACAGAAGCAAGCTCACCAACAATATTTTCCAAGTGTACTTCTTGCTTATCTTGTTTTCAGTTGAGAGAATTGCCGTGCTTGACAATTTCCCCTGACCAAGTAACAGTCTAAAATAATTTTCAATCAACTTCAGTTTATAGAAACTTCTTTTGCAGGACACCACTGTGACTGGTACTGTTAGAATATTCTCAAGGTCTTATATGAACTCACAAAAGACCCTGAATAGACAAAGCAATCTTGAGAAAGAAGAACAAAGCTGGAGGTATCACAATTCCAGATTTTAAGATGTACTACAAAGCTGTAGTAATCAAAACAATATTATACTGGCACAAAAATAGACATAGAAAAAAATTGACACATAGATCAATAGAACAGAATAGAGAGCCCTGAAATAAACCCACACTTATATGGTCAATTAATCTATGACAAAAGGAGCAAGAATAAACAATGGGAAAAAGTCTCTTCAAGAAATGGTACTGGGGTGCCTGGCTGGCTCAGTCACTAGAGTGTGTGACTCTTGATCTTAGGGTTGTGGGTTCGAGCCCCATGTTGTGTGTAGAGATTACTTAAACATTAAAAAAAAAGAAGAAGAAGAAATGGTGAGGGCACCTGGGTGGCTCAGTCGGTTACGTTTCTGCCTTTGGCTTAGGTCATGATCCTGGAGTCCCAGGATTGAGCCCTGAGTCAGGCTCTCAGCTCAGAGAGGAGTCTGCTTCTCCCTCTCCCTCTGCCCCTGCCCCTGCTCCTTCTCTCTGTCTCTCGCTCATTCTCTCTCCCTCAAATAAATAAATAAAATCTTTAAAAAAAAAAAAAGAAATGGTGCTGGGAAAACTGGACAGCTACATGCAAAAGAATGAAACTGGACCACTTTCTTACACCATAATAAACTTACACAAAAATGAACTCAAAATGGATGAAAAACCTAAATGTGAGACCTGAAACCATAATAATTCTAGAAGAAAACATAAGCAGTAATTTCTTTGACATCGGCCACAGAAACATTTTTCTAGGTATGTGTCCTTTGGCAAAGGAAACAAAAGCAAAATTAAACTCTTGGGACCACACCAAAATAAAAAGCTTTTGAACAGGGAAGGAAACCATCAACAAAACAAAAAGGCAACCTACTGAATGAGAGAAGATGTTTGCAAATGATATACACAATAAGGGGTTAATATTCAAAATATGTAAAGAACTTATACAACTTAACTCCAAAAAACAAATAATCCAATTAAAAACGGGCAGAAGACCTGAATAGACATTTTCCAAAGAAGACACCCAGATGGCCAACAGACACTTGAAAAGATGCTCAACATCACTCATCATCAGGGAAATGCAAATCAAAACCACAATGCAAAACAAAAACCACAACCTCACACCAGACAGAATGGCTAAAATCAAAAAGACAAGAAATAACAAGTGTTGACAAGAACGTGGAGAAAAAGGAACCGTTGTGCACTTTCGGTGGGAACACAAAGTGGTGCAGCCACTGTGGAAAACATTATGGAGAGTCCTCCAAAAAATTAAAAATAGAATTACCATATGATCCAGTAATTCCACTACTGTGTATTTACCCAAGGAAAATGAAAACACTAATTCAAAAAGATATATGCACCCCTATGCTTATTGTAGCATTATTTACTATAGCCAAATTATGGAAGCAACCCAAGTGTTCATTGATAAATGAATGGATAAAGAAGATGTGGTATATGGGGCACTTGGCTGGCTCAGTTGGTCCAGCATGTAACTCTTTTTTTTTTTTTTTTTTTTTTTTTTTTTTTGTTTATTTGACAGAGATAGAGACAGCCAGCGAGAGAGGGAACACAAGCAGGGGGAGTGGGAGAGGAAGAAGCAGGCTCACAGCAGAGGAGCCTGATGTGGGGCTCGATCCCATGACGCCGGGATCACGCCCTGAGCCGAAGGCAGACGCTTAACCGCTGTGCCACCCAGGCGCCCCCAGCATGTAACTCTTGATCGCAGGGTTGTGAGTTCAAGCCCCACATTGGGCATAGAGATCACTTAATAATTTTTTTAAATAAAAATTTAAAAATTAAAAAAAGAAGAGGTGCTATAATGGAATATTACTCAGCCATAAGAAAGAATGAGATCATGCCATTTGCAACAATACGGTTAAAACTAGAGGGTACAGTGCTAAGTGAAATAAGTCAGTCAGAGAAAGACTGCTACCATATGATTTCATTCATATGTGGAATTTAAGAAACAAAATAAACAGAGACAAAAAAAAAAAGCCCAAACCCAGACTCTTAAATATAAAGAATAAACTGGTGGTTGCCAGAGGGGAGGTGGGTGGGAGCATGGGTGAAATAGATAAAGGGAATTAAGAGTAAAAGTATCGGGCGCCTGCGTGGCTCAGTTGTTAAGCATCTGCCTTCGGCTCAGGTCATGATCCCACGGTCCTGGGATCAAGCCCCACATCAGGCTCCCTGCCCAGCGGGAAGCCTGCTTCTCCTGCTCCCACTCCCCCAGCTTGTGTTCCCTCTCTCATTCTCTCTCTCTCTCTGTCAAATAAATAAATAAAATCTTTAATAAAAAAAAGTAAAAGTATCATCAAGAGCACTGAGTAATGTATAAAATTACTGAATCATTACACTGTACACCTGAAACTAATATGGGCGCCTGGATGGCTGTCAGTTAAGCGTCTGCCTTGGGCTCAGGTCATGATCCCAGGGTCCTGGAATCGAGTCCCACATCGGGCTCCTTGCTCAGCAGGGAGCCTGCTTCTCCCTCTGCCTGTCGCTCTCCCTGCTTGTGCTCTCTCTCTCTCTGACAAATAAATAAATAAAATCTTTTTTAAAAAGAAACTAATATAATGCTGTATGTTAATTACACTTCAATAAAAAAAAATAAAAGTCCATTAGATGTAAAAAAAAATTCTCAAGGCCATTTCCAAATTTGGATAAGATTGCACTAAGCAAGGGAGCCTAAGTGGCTCAGTCATTTAAGCATTTGCCTTCAGCTCAGGGTCCTGGGATCAAGCCCTGTGTAGGGCTCCATGCTGAGCATGGAGTTTGCTTGTCCCTCCCCCTCCCCTCCCCCTGCTTGTGCTTTTTCTCTCTCTCTCAAATAAAATCTTTAAAAAAATAAAAATTAAAGATTGCACTAAACAAAATTGATAAATCAGTTTTAAAATATCTAAGCATAAGGCTGAATTTGTATTACAAATTATTGATACTGCATGCTGTTTCAAACTATTTTGGATAAATTTCTGCAGGACTTAGATCAAAATATTAAGAGCGAAGTCAGTGGCTGCCTTTTGTAAATCAGATGTGTTTGTAGAAAATAACTTATCTCTGGATAAAATCCAAAATCTGAAGCCACTAATTTTTCTTATCACCATTTGAAATGTGAAATTAGAGTATCTATGGGCTCTTTAATTTGTTTGATATGCACTTTTCCCATAGTAAGTGATATTCTCAAACAGTGATTCATACATTTGCAATTTCTTTTTTTTTTTTGTTTACATTTTCAAATTCTGTACTGTCCTTTTTAGTTTATTTTAAAATTTGATAATTATAGGGGTGCCTGGCTGGCTCGGTTGATGGAGTGTTTGACTCTGGATCTTGGGGTTGTGAGTTCAAGCCCCACATTGGGTATAGAGATTACTTTAAAAAATAAATTAAAGGAAATTTGATAAGTATATACATATCTTGTGCTACCATTGTACATTCAGCAAAATTTCTTTCAAAGTTACATTCTCTTATTTGTTGGAAGCAGAGGAATGGGCCATCTATTAAGTACGCAGCTTTTTATATAGTCATTCTTTTTTTAATTACAGAGCTTTACTAACTTTTCCCACTTGGCTCAAAATATCACCCCACACAGATAAGTCCCATACAAATTTGTAATTGATTTTCACCAAGATGCTTTGTTTGACAAATGACATATTTTTGTCATTTCATAGTATATATCTTAATATACGATAAACGTTTTTGATTATATTTGATCTTGGTGCTCATTAAATATCTGTACATATTTTTAATGTTGTTTTTAGGGAAGACATAAAAATATCCCATCTGCTAGTTGGATTCACAAATTACTTCACAATACATACATATAGGACATAATCATGTTGTGTACCTTAAACCACCACCCAGCCACCCAGGCATCCCAATTTTGATTTATTTCTTAACACGTTTTTCTTTTTTCCTGACCATTGTACTACTTGGCTTTTTAGAAGCCATATTTGTCTGGAATATTTTTAGTATAAATTTAAAATATATTTATTTTTACTAACACAATATTTTGAGTAAATATACATGACATATGTTTAATACATATTAAGATCCTATAAATTGTAATATTTAATAAAACAGGTGTGCATAAAAATTTCTATCAACAATACAAAAATCAATCATTACAAATAGCAGAAAACTGTCTACCCTATTTCCAGACAAAGTTGGTCAAAAGAAGTATTCAAAAATAATTTTTGGGGGTGCCTGGGTGGCTCAGTCGGTTATTAAGCGTCTGCCTTCCGCTCAGGTCATGATCCCAGGATCCTGGGATGGAGCCCCACATTGGGCTCTCTGCTCAGAGAGCATCCATTCCCCTCAACCCATCTCTCTCAAATAAATAGATAAATAAAATCTTTTTTAAAAGAAAAATAATTGGGGCACCTGGGTGGCACAGCAGTTAAGCGTCTGCCTTCGGCTCAGGGCGTGATCCCGGCGTTATGGGATCGAGCCCCACATCAGGCTCTTCCGCTATGAGCCTGCTTCTTCCTCTCCCACTCCCCAGCTTGTGTTCCCTCTCTCACTGGCTGTCTCTATCTCTGTCGAATAAATAAATAAAATCTTAAAAAAAAAATAAAAGAAAAATAATTGTTTATAAAAGAATTTAATAGTAGCAAACTATCACTATTTTAAGTGAATAAAGTATAAATGTTTCCCAGTCAATATTTTTCCCTGGTTAAAGATATTGTTTGTTCAGAAAATGCTTGATATTTGATTAGATTTAATTTTTGAAAAGTCAAATAAATCAATAAATTTGTATTACTTACCTAAGTGCTCTTAATATTTAAAAAATCACACAAACGTGTTTGTAATAAAATAAAACTTACCCTTTTACCTTGAAATACTGTAGATGGCAGCTATAAACAATGGAAAAAACTTGTCAACTTCCCTCAGGATGAACAATGACCTTCAAAAGAAATTGCAAATGAGAGGTTTTTTTTAAATCAAGGTATAGTTGACATACAGTGTTGTATTTATTTTGAGTATAACATAGTGATTCAACAGTCCTATACATTATGCAAGGCTCACTATGATAAGCGTAGTCACCATCTGTCATCATATGTTACTATAATA
Source organism: Ailuropoda melanoleuca (assembly GCF_002007445.2). Taxonomy (NCBI): domain Eukaryota; kingdom Metazoa; phylum Chordata; class Mammalia; order Carnivora; family Ursidae; genus Ailuropoda; species Ailuropoda melanoleuca. Next base: position 41,520,147 of record NC_048238.1, read on the forward strand.
TTATTGATTATATTTCCTATGCTATACTTTTCATTTCAGTGATTAATTTTATACCTGGAAGTTTCTCCTTCTTAATCCCCTTCACTTATTTGGTCCATTCCCCTCAACCCATCCCCTCTGGCAACTGCCAGTTTGTGAGAGATTTTTTTTTTTTTTGGTATGTCATTAAGCCTGCCCAGCCCCCACAAGCTGCATGATTCCTGGGGTAGTACAAGTGCAGGGTGGAATTCTGTCTTTTTTTTTAAAAGATTTTATTTATTTATTTGACAGAGATAGAGACAGCCAGTGAGAGAGGGAACACAGCAGGGGGAGTGGGAGAGGAAGAAACAGGCTCCCAGCAGAGGAGCCTGATGTGGGGCTCGATCCCATAACGCCGGGATCACGCCCTGAGCCGAAGGCAGACGCTTAACCGCTGTGCCACCCAGGCACCCCTGGAATTCTGTCTTGATGTCAAATTTTGAGATTGTGTGCATCATGGATTGTTTTGCATTAATTTTTACTTTTTTTTCAAAATGGCAGTGAAATGTTAGTTATCCCTTTGCTAACTATACTAGAATTAAAATAAAAAACCAAAATGTTATTCATCTTGGTTACTGACTTTTTTTTTAGTAGCGTCCTTTCTCCCTGCGCAGCATGGAGCCCCACACAAGGCTTGAACTCGTGACCCTGAGATCAAGACCTGAGCTGAGATTGAGTCAGGCACTTAACTGACTGAACCACCACGTGACCTGACTTACTTTTTTGAGATCCCTTTAAATTTTGCACACAGCTCTGCTTGGGTCTTGTTTTTTTATTTTGCTGGTCTTAAAATCCTTACCTTTGAAGAGGGTTTTTAGTCCATTTACACTTTTTGGAGTTACTGATATGGTCAGATTAAGCTCTATCATATTGTTATATGTTTTCTATTTGTTCCTTCTGGTTTTTCATTCTCTGTTCCTCCTTTCCCACCTTCTTTTGAGTTAACCAAATTACTTTAATATTTAATTGTTATTCTTCTATTGGCTTTTTACCTGTCCCTCTTTTCATTATTTTCTTTAGAGGTGGCCCTGGTAATTACAAAATGCATCCTTAACTTACCACAGTGAACTAAAAGTTAATATTGTACCATTTCACATGAGATGCAAAAGTCTTGCAACAGTATAGTTTCCCAAATTCTGTCCTTTGTGTCGTTATGTATATCTACATACATTGTAAAACCCACAATTCAGGTTGATCCTCTTTTTTTTTTTAAGTAAACTGTATGCCCAATGTGGGGCTTAAACTCAGGACCCTGAGATCAAGAGTCGTGTGTTCTACAAACTGAGACAGTCAGGTGCCCCCAGATTGATCCTCTTGAGACATGTTTTAAGGACATTTTAGAGAGGATCCACAGTAACCCTTACTCTAGCAAGGACTGAAGTGGCCTACTCTTAAGGCATGGTCTTTCTAGGGTGTTTGTTTCTCATTATGGTATTGGATGAGAACTCTCTACTCAGGCTGGTCAAAAGACTTATGTCTCCCAGAACTGTGCAAGCATCCATTTAGTTCATGGAATCCCAGGACTGATCTCTGCCTGGCTTCCCAGTGTTTAATTGTAAGCCTGCACAGACTAGTATTTGGCCAAAAACTTACAGCATTGCCTGTGGTGATTTCTGGACAACTACCTTTAAAAAGCTTCTTTTTCTTCAGTAGAATGAAATCCCAGCAGCCCTGCAATCTGATCTGTCCCTCCCAACTCAGCTCTGCTTAGACTCTACTTCCCTATGGGGAGGTCCTGAAAACGACCCAGGTGGAAAGAAGGTTCAGCCCAGGCTTATTGCGTGTTTCTCTTCTCTCAACCATCATGTTCCATCCAGTGGAGCATAGGACCCCAGATAGCCTTGACAAACTTATCTGTAGAATGACACCAGCTTTTGGGTCTCAGCACCGCCCTCCAAAAAAACCCAGAATTGACAGATGGCGATAAACATGACTATGTTTGCTTAAATATACAGCCAGGCTTTCCTTGTCATTTGTGATCTTGACACTTGTAGAATGTGGGTAAAATATTTTGTAGGATGTCCCTGTCCTGATTTGGTTTTCTCTGCTGTTGTCTCATCATTACACAGGGGCTATGGGGTTTTGAGGAAGAATACTATGAAAGTGAAATGCCTTCTCATTGTATCACTTCAGGGGGTACATGACAGCAATGTGTCTTAGAACTGGTGATGTTTGGGACACCTGGGTGGCTCAGTCAGTTAAGTGTCTGCCTTTGGCACAGGTCATGATCCTGGGGCCCTGTGATCGAGCCCTGCATCAGGCTCCCTGCTCAGCAGAAAGTCTGCTTCTCCCTCTTTCTGCCTGCCGCCCCCCCGCCCCCGCTTGTGCTCTCTTTCTTTAATAAAAATTTTGGAGGTGATACTTTAAAGCCATGCAACTATTGTGTTCACCTTAAAGTTTTGCCCACTAATATTTGCATTAATCGATCAGGTCTGCAATAGTTATTACTGTGGTATTTTACCAATAATATTCTATTTCCCTCATTCCTTCTATATTTATTACTATTTGGAATTCTTATGCATGGTATTGTCCAGTAGCCAGCATTTATTTATTCAATCATATCGCTGATTTATATAAGTATGGAATCACAGATATTTCATTTTGGGGACTATAAACCAATACTATCATGATTTTTTTGTTGCTCAAGCTGTTCCAGCTTTGGCCATTGGGAGCTTTCAGGATGGCTCTTGTATCCTTATGACATATTCCTTTTTTTTTTCTGGTACTTCCTTACTTTCTGGGACTAGTGTATCCTTATGACATATTCCTTTTTTTTCTGGTACTTCCTTACTTTCTGGGACTATAGGACGCTCCAGGCCCATCTTGTACTTCCCTACCCTGGCCTTATGACTAGCCATTTCTCCAAGGATACCTGGTTCCTTTTACTGGAGAACGGCATTTAGAAACCAAGATTTGGGTACTAAAGATGCTCATTGTTTTTAGAAGAGCAGTGTTGAGCCCTTCTCAGTGGACAGACTGCGAAACCGTCAGAGGAAACCAAGATATGGTGGCTAAAAGCGATGTGGTAGGGAGCTGCTAAGATGGCCCCTCAGTGGTCCCTCCCTACTGATATTCATGGTCTTTTGTAATTCCCTCCCCTGGAGTAACTTGATTCTAACCAAGAAAATGCCTGCCTTTGAGGAGATGTGGCTTCCCATGATTAGATTACAAGAGACTGTAACTTCCGTTTCACTAGTTGACTCTCTTGCTGGCTTTGACAAAGTGAACTACCATGCTGTGAGCTGCCTCATGGAAGGAAAGGAACACATGTCAAGGACTGAGGGCACCCTCAGCTGACAGCCAGCAAGGAACTGGGGCCCTCAGTTCAACAGGCTACAGAGAACTGAGTCCTGCCTGAACTCACAGGAGCTCAGACCAGGTCCTTCCCTAGTCTCACTTCCAGCGAAGTCCTGAATCCTGCCCAACACCTTCCTTGATGGTATCCTTGGGAAAGCCACTGGAGCAGAAGACCCAGCTAAGCCAGACCGGATTCATGACCCACAAAATCTGGGAGAATGTGAACGTGGTTGTTTTTAGCCACGGAGATTGTGGTAATTTGCTACACAGGAAGAGATAACAGATAGAGTTTCCTTACTTGGATCCTAGAACAGAAAAAAAAAAATCATGGAAAAAACAGTCAAATCCAAATAAAGTCTGAAAGTTGAGTTCCTGGTACTGTGCCAATGTTATTTTCTTAGCATTGATAAATATGCCATGATTCTGTAAGATATTTACATTAGAGGGAGCTGGTTGATGGGTATGGGAACGTCAATGCCTTCACAGCTCTTCTGTAAAGCCGAACTTATTTCAGAATACAAACTTTGAGAAAAACACTTCTGGGCGTTACATATTATGTTCACAAAATGAAAAAGAGAACATAGCAGATTCGAGGAGAAAAAAGTCCAGAAAAGGTTATCAGGGAGCCACCAGTCTGGTGCTAGAGACTCAGCAAGCAGGCCTTAGGGGTCAGTGTGACAGGCCAGAGAGGAGTAGAAAGGGGGGTGGTCACAATTTGCTGGGGGAGACGCAGGGCCAGGCCCAATGCCCGTCCTGGGAGTCAGAGTCTGGCGGAGGAGTTCCAGAAATAATATTTTTTCCCAGCCGTCAAGAAGACTATTTGTGTTTGTTTACCTCCATTTAAATTCCCCCCAAATGTCAACATTTGTCCCAAAATGGAACTGCTTGCCTGGCCCTCCACCTTTATGGCTTTTGTTTGTGCCCTTTGGACCATTTGGCAGACCTCTACTGTCAGCCAGGAGCTATCCTCATATGCTTCCTTATTGGTTTCCAAAGTGAGCGTGCAAGGAAATCTTTGCCCCCTCTGCCCTCGGTGACGTGCTGCAAACCAGACCTCTCACTCTCCTAACTTGACTGTTTAGCTCTTCGTCCGTCTATCAGCTGTGTTTCCTCAGAGAGTTAAACTCTCGTTCTCAGTTTCTCCCAACAAGAAACGGGACTAAGAAGTGGTCTTTTCTTGGGGCGCCTGGGTGGTGCAGTCATTAAGCGTCTGCCTTCGGCTCAGGGCGTGATCCCAGCGCTCTGGGATCGAGCCCCACATCAGGCTCCTCTGCTATGAGCCTGCTTCTTCCTCCCACTCCCCCTGCCTGTGTTCCCTCTCTCGCTGGCTGTCTCTGTCAAATAAATAAATAAAAATCTTAAAAAAAAAAAAAAGAAGTGGCCCTTTCTTGATAAATAGTCCTTAGATGAGACAATTAGGTGAAACACTCTTACCAGGGGCGCCTGGCCTGGCAGGTAGTTAAGAACTGACTGCTTTTGCTTACACGGTGTTTTCCTTCAGCCTCTCTGTCTAAATATTTTTTTATCCATCCCACTTAAATCTGTTTCTTCCAAGAACCTTCCTTCCTCTTGGCCAGCCCTATCCATGCTCACTGTACAGTCAAAAGCAAGGACAGGACACTCTTTGCCAAAGTTAAAAGCGCATCAAACACGCCTAGCATTTATTAATCACAAACCTACATACCCCTTAGTACACCCTCCTTGGGGCTTGACCGCAAGGATCCAAAGCTGACAACCTTGGGTGTATGTGGTAGGAAGGGTGGGGATGGGCAGGGAGTGTCTCTTAATAGCTCTGAAATGGGGAGGATTCCCCCAAATGGAGAACCGGGTGGAGGCCAGAGGTTGGAGGTGACCTAGCTTCTGAGAAGGGGAGGGGGGCAATAAAAAAAATCAGATAAACAAAAGAGGGGTACACACGCTTTTGCAACCCTCCCTCCAAGCCTCTGCTTTGGTGGGGTAGGCTTCCACTGTTTTCCTGGGCTTGGGAACTCCCCAGAAAGGCCCCTTCCTTCATCACGTTCCTCTAGACTGTAAGAGTGCTGGGGCACGGTTCTGGGAACCTGTACTCAGTACCCCCTTATTCCTATTACCTCCCCAAACTGCCCTTCGAGGTAGGAGGCAGGACTCTACCCAAGGGTGAGGGTCTAGCTCTCACTCCTGATCTAGGTCTGGAATGTCGACCCCCACGATTTCAAGATCTGCCCCCTTCTCCAAGGGCAAGGTCGGCTCAGAGCCCTCCTGGGTTAGGTCCCGTTGGTCCCAGGTTAAGGCTGGGGAGCTTAAGTAGCACTCCCCCCTGCAGCGTGGAATTCTTGGATGGGATGTTGCTAAGGGACAAGGTCTGTGATCTCCACATGGTGGCCTGATCCACTGACCCCTCAGAGCCTGAAATACCTGCGCCTCGGCGGTGCCTATAGGGAAGGGGCGGGGCCTGGCTCCTGCATTGCCGAAGGCCAGGACTGAGCTCCCAGGTGAAGGGGCTCTCCTCCTCACTTCCGTTCCTTGGCTGGACAGGGCGGGGATCAGGAGAAAGGGGCTGGGCTTAAACCCCCAGGGTGAGACCTCTATTATTTTGACTCCCCTTCCTTGCCAGAATGGTCTAGACTAGTGGTTCCAAGAGACGGGGTGGACCAGTTGTCTTGCTACCTCCTTATCCCAGGAGACCTGGCTAGGAAAGTCCCCAAGCGACAGGGGGCCTAGCTCATTCCGCGTCCTTCCCTCACCTGGGCATGGGCGGGTCCCACGGGGCAGGGGCGAGGCTTCCATCTCCAGGGGACAGACCCCGAGGTTACCGCCTTCTCCACGGCTGAAACGCCTCACCGGCTGGTATTGCGGGGGGAGGGGGCGGGGCCTCATCTGACTCCTCCTCCTTGCTTGGTTACAGGGGCGGGACCTCATCGCATCTGCTCTTCCCCCAGAACACCTGGGCAGGGCAGTCTCACGGGAGGGTGGGGGAAAAGGCAGGGCCTCATCCTGACACGTCCTCCTTTCCTGGGTGGGGAAGTCCCAGGGGAGGGGTGAGGCCCGATCAGGACTCCTCCTCCATGCTGAAGCTGCTGCGGCGACTGCTGGCCTTGGAGACAGCGGGGGATACCGAGGAGAGCAGGGGGTCAGAGGCAGCCCGCAGTGGGGACAGGGCGCCCGACAGTCCCCCCACCACCCCCTCCTCCTCCTCCATCAGAATGTCCTCCAGCCCCAGGTGGAAGGGGTCACCCAGGTCCCCCAGGTGGTCGCTGGGAAAGTGCAGGTCCAGAAGGGCATCCGAGGGTGGCGCTGGGGGATGCTGATGGGGGGCACTCTGGGCAGGTCCCCCCGCTGCGTGAAACGGTGTCGCGCCTGGCCTGCCCTCCTCCTCTACGTCCAGCTGCTCTGGCTTGAGGCTGTCAGAGACGGAAGTTGTGGCCAGGGAGAGCAGCCCTGGGGTGGGAGGTACCGGCAAACCATGGATCTGTGCCTGCAATTCTAGCTCCTGCAAAAAGTAGGGGGTGGGGGGTGGGATCAGATGGGATTCACAGTTCCTCAGAGGCAGAGAAGTCTGATGGTTCAAAGGGGGGGCTGCCTGGGGGTGAAATCTGCCTCCGCTGCTCACTAGTTGTGACTTTAGGCAAGTTTTGCTTAACCTCGTGGGGCCTCGGAGTCCCACTCTGTAAAATGAGTGTAATAATGGTCCCTGCCTCACAGGATCATAGTGAGAGCTAACTTAGCAAATGGAGAAAAGGCTCCTGTCACAGTGTGCGGCTGGAGACAAACACCATATATGTTAGCCAACAGTCGTCGCTATTCTCGATAAGTTTACGATTACTACTTGTCATCACCATCGCGTGAGTCGGGAACCCCGGGGATCCCCCAAGTATGCCAGGAAAATCCTGGCCTGCTCTTCCTCTGCCTGTAGGAAGCCCTCTGTCACCTCTGCCACGGCCTCCTTGTCCCAAACCTGAATTCGGAGCTGCAGGCTGCGGTTGGCTTGCTCCAGGGAACGCTGCCGGCTCTCCAGGTCTTTAGAGCGCTGCTGCTCCTTCTGCAACTTGCGGATATAATCCACAGAGGCTTTCAGGATGGTGCCCTTGTTCCAGCGCATCTCCCTATAGGGCCCAACAGGGAGGAAAGGAGGGAGTGTTGCGTAGGGGGGCTCTCGGGAGCTGAGGGGGCAACTGCACCACCACAGGCCTAGACCCAGAGGTTGGGGGAGGGGGGTACATCAAGGGTATGGAATGCCCAGCCCAGTTGTTCTAGGGGAAGAGCAGATTTATGCTCCTACAACATGAAAAACCACTTCACTTGGGAGCCTCAGGGCCTCCAGGCCAGCTCTGCTCTCAGCCTTGAACACTCTTCCCCAGACACCGTGATGACTTCTGCCTCATCTCAAATGTTTCCTTGTCAGTCCAGGCCTGCCCTGTGCCCACTCTCCTCACCCCCAGTTGTGACCCTCGCCAACATTCCCCCATCTTCTATTTCTTTTTTAAAGTCAGCTCTATGCCCAACGTGGGGCTTGAAGTCACAACCCTGAGGTCAAGAGTCTCACACTGGGGGACCTGGGTGGCTCAGATGGTTAAGTGTCTGCCTTTGGCTCAGGTCATGATCTCCAGGTCCTGGGATCGAGCCCCGCATTGGAGTCCCAGCTCAGCAGGGAGTCTGCTTCTCCCCGACTCTCCCCCTGCTTGTGCTCTCTCTCTCAAATGAATAAATGAAATCTTAAGAAAAAATGTCACACACTCTACCCACTAAGCCAGCCAGGCACCTGCGCCCCATCTTCTCTTCTTTATTTTTCTCCACAACACTCCTCATAACCTTCCAGATTTTACTTATTTATCTTGTTTGTGGTCTGTCTGCCTCCACTAAAATATCAGTTCCAGGAGCTCAGGGATTTTTGTCTGTTTTGCCCCTGTGGTATCCTCAGGGCCTAGAGTGGTCCCTGACACAAAGCAGCTCAATGCTTCTCTTGAATGAATAATTAGGAAGTACTAAATGAACCACAAAGAAGTGCCTATGTCATATGGGGACCAGATGAGGCAGACTGCAATGTCATGCACCTAAAATTGTAGGCTGGGGACGATGAGGGGCTGCACCTCTGCTCAGGGTGATGAAAGCTGGACGGGCCAGGGCCAGGAGCAGAAACACCAGGCGGTTCTCACCCAGTAACAGCTTTAGGGGGATGGGGCCCTTGTCCCACTTTCCGCCAGCCCAAGGCTCCCTGGCCCAGACTCACGGGTCACTGGACTTGGGGATGAGGGTGCCCAGCTCCTTGATCCTGTCGTTGATGTTGAATCGCCGGCGACGCTCAACTTTGGGGGGGGGGAGTGGGGAGAAGGGTGGGAAAGTTGTCAACAGGCTGAGGAGGGAAGAGGAGGAACTGGGAGGTGGGCTGTGGCAGGGACAGGCCCCCCTCAAGGAAGGCCAGCATGGACTGAGGCAGGGCCGCACAGCATGCCGGCAAGGGCGCGTGAGCTCACTCACTTAGGTTGTGATTGTCTTTCTTCTGTCGTTCCTTCAAAAGGGCCTTGGCCTCCGTCTCTGGAAGAGAGTGGGGAGTCAGGGCCTCTGGCATGAGAAAGACAGAGGGCAGTGCATACAGCCACGGGGGTAGGATCTGGTGGGTGCAGGCGGGGAAGTAAGTGACTTTTTTTAAGTGCCACTTTTATAATTTTTTTTTTAAAGAAGCCCTGGTGACAGGTCATTTGTTAAACCCCAGACGAGAGGAAATGGGTTAAAAGCAAGCCCATGGGCTGTGTGGAAGAAGAGGGCGAACAGCCCCTTTCTGTCTGCTTAAACCCCTTCCCCCAGCATCAGGCCCACCTGGCTGACATGGGGCTGACCCCGGGGGACAGAATGGGCGCATGGGGCCAAGACCCTGGCCCTTACCAGAGATCTCCCGTTTGATGTTGGGCAGCTCAGCCGGGCAGGAGTTGCTGACAGTGATGGCTGGCGTGGCCACGCCCTGACTACTGTACACGTCGAGCAGATTCCCTGACACAGGCAGCTGGGGACAGGGAGGGCAGAGAGACGATGGCTAGGACCGGGCCCAGGCTGGGCCCCTTCTCAGAACCTGCCCCCCACCACGCTCCACACAGAACCGAACGCAAGGAGTGCCTGACTCAACACAGGGACTCTTCCTTCTCGTTCAAGGGAACTTCGCATGGCAACTCAACAGGGGGGACAGGGTCATATGGACCTACCCTGCTTTGCCAGGGAACCTGTGTCCGCTGGACCCGTTCATCGCACCCTTGCACGCCCTCAAATACCTCAGCGACCTCTGAAGCCCCCTCTCCCAACTCTGGGGTTGGCTCTGAGAAGAAATGCTGGAAAACCTCTCCTTCTCAGGTCTTTGTCAGTAACGATACGACATTCCAGCCCATTAGCCCCTCCTAGCACAACATTCCAAGTCAGCATTCTTGGAACACTGCAGCTCAATCTTCTCAGACCTTGGGAAATTGTCATGGTAACGTTCCATCCAAAATCTGGCCTTCGGGGAGTTCCAGCCCGATCTCTAGTCTTCTGCCGTGACCGTGTCCCACCACCTTATTATGCACATGGTCATACACGAAGCTCCTGACGTCTACTATCTTCCCACGCATTCTGATCTCTCAGGATTTCTTGTCCAACTACTCAACGAGCGCTGCTTTTATGCCAGGCTTGATTTTGTTTCTCTCTACTTCACCGTCTCCTGGATATATTCTAGGGCAACACACTAATCCCTAAGTAATTAGTCCCACTTCTTGATGAGTTATCGTCTCTTGAAACCCCTGCTAGTCTGCTGGATCCACGTAATATAAGGTCCCAGTCTCTAGCTGTGTCCAAATCAATAAAAAGTTCTGAGAAGCTGGTGCATTTATACACACTACTGTCCTTTCAGTGTTTTGGAAAGAAACAAAGCCACAGCCACTTGGTATGTCCCAAAGCAAGTTATGGGACTCCTGGAATGTTCCAGAACCAGAATGGTATAATTTATTGGCACATTCCTTGCTCTAGAGAGTTTTATCCCCTCACTACAAGCACCCAGCCTCTTGGCATGGTTCACTGAAAGAGATGCTGTCCATTCCAATCACCCCAAGGTTCAACCACACCAGGTTTTAAGACTTTTGATATGTTCCAATCACTACATGATCTGGGTATGTCCCAATGACCTGAATCCCTTGGTAAATTCAAATTGCTATGAGAGTCCCATTCCTTGGTCCCTCCCACACTGCAGCTTGAGCGCCTGGATATGCCCTGATTCTTTCCACGGAGTCCCCGCCCCTGTATCTATCAAAACCTACAAGGTCTACCTCTCCATGCAGCCCAACACAAGGTACCAGGGCCCTGGTGTGCTCTCTTCTCATCCCAAGGCCTCTTTCTCTATCTTAATATAATCCGAAGTAAGGGTCTTCTAGACACAGCCAGCCTGGGTGTCAGCTCAGGGATAGAGGGATGGAACTAACTGTCAGCCAGCCTCCCATCTCAGGGCCTCACCGTGCTGGGGAGCTGCAGGCCTGCAGTGCCTCCGGGCAGATAGCTGAGCATTTCATCGTTGTAACTGGATTCCAGGCTGATGATCTCATCAATGACATCGTCAATCTGGGGGAAGAAGGGAATACGGACGAGGGTTAGAAGGAGCTGGACAAGAGGGAGCATGGGAAAGTTGTCTGCCGCCACTTACCTCCTTCTCTGAGCTGGACCCAATAGTGAGTAGCGCCATGGGGCTGTTGGGAGCGCTGCCTGTGGGGCCGGTAGCATGAGCAGCCTCGGGCGCAGGGAGTGGCTGGGCACTAGCAGCCCCTGGTGGTGGGGTGAGGGCCTGGGAAGCCAGCTTGGGGCCCAGTGTGGTGGACAGGTACTGTTTCACCTGCTGCCGGCGTGCCTGCTGTAGGTGGTAGCGCGTCGGGTTCTCGAGATGGGTCTGCACCTGTGGGATGAGGGTGAGGAGGGATGGCAGGGGACAAGGTAGGGTGGGGTGACTCTGAGCCCCAGGCTGACCCTCAGAGGTCATCTGTTTCTAGGCTCAGGCCAGCAAACCAGGCCCAGAATCTAAGACTTCCCCCTACCTCCTCAAATACTGGGAAGTCTCCCCCAGGACCCAAACGCTTTTTCTCAGAAATCCCTCACAGCCCCCCCAAGAGCCACCCATGGCTGACTGAATCCCTCAGTTTCTGGAGCACCCTGTCACAGTTCCCGAGACTCCCCCACTAGTCCCTGACATCACCTAGGAGACGTGAGAACGACACGCGGCTTCCCAAGTCACCCCAATGGCCAAACTCCTAATGTATCACACATACAGGACGCTTCCTATGAAGTTCTTCCTGGGGTTACTTCAGAGGAGGCCCCAGGGCCCACTCGAGGCACTCACGGCCTTCCATGGTCTACCCAGACACCCTGCAGCTCCCAAGAACCTCTCACCACTGCACAAGAATGCCTCGGAAGCCCTAAAAGCAATGGGACACTGGGGCGCCTGGGTGGCATAGTAGTTAAGCGTCTGCCTTTGGCTCAGGGCGTGATCCCAGCGTTCTGGGATCGAGCCCCACATCAGGCTCCTCTGCTATGAGCCTGCTTCTTCCTCTCCCACTCCCCCTGCTTGTGTTCCCTCTCTTGCTGGCTGTCTCTCTATGTCAAATTAATAAATAAAATATTTAAAAAGAAAAAAAGAAAAAAAAGCAATGGGACACTAACAGCCTATTTGAACAATAACTGGGGCCTTCCTCAGAGCCCCTAGGACCTTGGCCCAAAAGCCACCACGACCACTCCTCAGTCACTGAGACCCCTCCCAGGGCCTCCGGATGTCACCTTACCTTGAGCACCTCCCTGGGCACCTGAGCAGGGGGAGGACGGCCCAACGTGTGGCCCCCCGCAGAGACGCCAACGACAGAGATGGCAGGAGAGGCAGGGGCAGGGCTGGGGAAGGAAGAGGCTGCGGCCTGTTCCCGTCGCTCACGCCTCTCCTGCTCCTGGGCCTGGGCCCGCATTAGCTGCTGCCGCAGCAAGACCCGCGACGAAGAAGAGGACGACATGGCAGGGGTCCTGGAGCCCCCTGCAGAAGATGATGCAGAGAGCGGAGCTGGGGTGGCTTGCAGTGATATTGGGAGGCTGTGGAATGGGAAATACGGGGCCACAGGTAAGCTAAAAGTCTCTTGCCAAGCCTAAGGAGTCATTGTGGGAGGGAGCACATGCTGCAATCAGGCCCGTTTTCTGCCTCCAGGGGCCACAGTGTGGAGGGGGGACACCCAGGAACCAGGACTGATCATCGCTCTCAGGGGTCACGGTCTGATGGGGAAGATGCCGGAACCAGGCCGAGTCCCAGCCCCTGGCGGTCACAGTCTGGTGGGGGAAGTGTTAGCCCTCGGTCCTTACGGGAAGGCTGGATCGGGGCCTGTGCAACACTGAGGAGAGGTGCCATTGCTAGGCTCTGGGAGAGGGGGCCATCCTATTTAAAGAAGAGCAGACGGACGCCAAACTGGGGTGGTAGCAGCAGATGAGGGTACAGAGGGCCCTTAAGCCCAATTTGGGGCTGAGGGTGCTCCCTGAGCCCCTGGTCGTGGGCATCTGGCTAGAGGGGCAAGTGCAGGCCCTTCGTCTGGCCCCAGCCTGGGCCTCTGAGTCCCAGGAGCTAGTCAGTCTTGAAAATCTCACAGATTTCACAATCCTCTCTTCCTGCCCCTCTTCCAGGTCCCCTCCCCTCTCTTAGAGCCCAGGCCGATGACTCAGCACATTTAGACTTCCAAGCTGGGGGAAAGGAGACCAGCAGGGGTTCCTCAAGGGTTGGGGGTGGGGGGAGTTTGTTGAGTGCGGGAAGGGGTGCGCAGGGGTTGTGGGCACGGCTCCGCCCACCTGGCGACTGGGCACAGGCCGGCGGTCCAAGGCTCCCGGCAACACTTGGGTATGAATGGGTATGCAGGTGAGGGGGGGGTAGGCAGCGGAGGTCTGGTTCAAGCTAATGCAATCCCAGCTCGGCCACCTGCTTTCCTGTGTGACATACTCTTTCAGGCCCCTAATTTCACGATCTGGAAAATGCAGGCTGCCGACAGGGTTGGCCTGGCACTGAGGGCCTCTGCCTGCCAGGAGGGGCTGGAGGAGCCTGAGGAATTGGGAGGGCAGTCAGAGGAGACAGACCTTGAGTGGAGCGGTAGGGGCTGGCTTTTGAGCTCGTAGAAGCTGTCCGGATCGAGGACGCTTTCTAATTCGATGTCAGCAACAATCCCTGATTCAGGAAGCAACGAGTTGAGGCTGAGGGTGGAAGGGAGGGAAGGGTGATGGTCAGTGAGCGTATGGAAACCTCACTCCCTTCCAAGAGAGAAAGAGTGGGCGGTGGGAGGAGAGAGACACACACCAGGGGAGAGGGGAACAGAGCGCATCCCTCAGAGGAGGCCACTCCGATGGGTACCGCCATCAGGAATTCCCAGGTCTTCCTCCCTCCCCACACCCCTCTTCCCTCCCCACTTTCTTTTGCTCTGTAACCCATAGTCCCTTAGGATTCAAAAGAGTAGTGTGCCTGGATCCCAGCTCCTCACTCTAACACAATCACATGTAACAACCTGGGTTAGAGGGAAAACAGAAGAGAAGAATTTAGGAATGACAATTCACTTTGCAGGAGTCCTGACTTTGCATTCAGAGTTCTTCCAGCCCCCACACCCCCTGCTGGGGTTTGGCAGCTGAATGGGAGCCCATGTAGGGGTACACACTTACAGCGCAGTAGAGGCACCCTTCAGCACAACAGTCCATTGTAACACAAACTGAATGCATCACAAAGAACTGGGGTTGGTGATTCACTTGATGGAAGGATCCACAACTTTGCAAATGAGTCCCCCCCCACCAGCCAGAGTTCAGGGGATGCCAACACACACCCAAATACAAAATGGAAATATCAAGGGCTCCCCTCATTCCAGCAATTTGGATTCAAAAGAGGGAGAATTGGCGGGGGGGGGGGGGGGGTGATCCGCTTACATGGGCATTCTTTTCTTGGCAGGAGGAGCCTGTCCAATGCTCTCCTGTTTTTTTGGATAGAACCACACACACACCCACACACACACCTCTAATACCAACACCCACTGACACAAAATAAGAAGCTATGTACACCCCTCCCTTTCAACTATTCCCACTACTGTGATGAGCCAGGTTGTCACGAAGGCATCAGAAGATGGGGAAGCATTAGGTGCAGACTCCTGCTCAGCCCTCCAGGCCGGGGTGTGTGGGGGGGAACAAGACCCTAGTGTGTAGGGGGGGCATTCACACGCCTGTGGATGGATATGCATCCGGAATTGAGTCGAAGACTTAGAAGCCTGACAGACTGTGGGTGACTTCGCTTGACAAGAACTCTCTCCCCTCGCCAAGGATCTGTCTTCCTTCCTTTCCTCACCCTCAGATGGGGACCTAAAACCACCCAGGAAGTCGGGAAGAGGAAGCTCGGGGAGTCGCTGAGCTCAGCGCAATCCCAGGAAGGAAGCAGGCAAAGCCCCATCTGCTGCTCGCACACCCATTGCACAGAAGTTCGAAGAGATGGGCACTGGGGTGGGCAAGGTGTGGACAGAGAGGACTGGGGCTCACAAGCCTGCTGGTGGAAGTGAGGATGCGAAGAGGCCACAGAGGACCCATCCAGGCAGGGATGGTGCAATTGGTGTTCATTCCAGCTCTAGGGGCAGATTCGAGATTATTTCCAGGGTCTGACAGACTGGGAGGGGGAGAAAAAGAACGTACGCGCGCCCGCGTGCGCGGGCACATGCATGTGCACGCGCAGGGGGTGAGCCAGGCAGGCTGAGAGGCTAGGATGGGTGGCAGCAGGACCAAGACCCTTCTCCGGGTTCCCAAGTAAGGTCTGAGGCCTTCTTCTCCAAGCTAAGAAGCAGCACCATCTCTATTGCCTCTGTCGGCCTCACTGTCTCCCATTCAAGCCCCTATGGGGGTGTGGAAAGAGGGCTTTTCCACTATCCCTGGGATCTGACCCAGCTGGGTGGGTGGGCAGGGGTGAAGTGATTATTCTGGTCAAGTCTTGATGAACGTTGCTTCTCTTGCTCACTCACACACACAAAGCTGGTCCCACGTAGTATATCTGAGATGCCCCCAAGTCCCTCCAGATTCCTGTTATCCCCAAACATAGCCTCAAGCAACCGGCCACTGGGAATCATCCAGCTTCTAAAACAGCACTTCTGTCTCCCAGGACCCTCTCTCTCTGACACTGACGGGAAAAGTCCCTTCAGATCAGTGCCTCACCTACAGAGTACCACCTCAAATTCATCCCCCTCACGCCCGACTCAAGGACCCCAAATTCAGCCTCACTCCCCCAAGTTCAGTTACCCTAGACTAGGCTCTGGACACAACAGAATCTTTACCCTCTAAACCCAGTCAAGAGCCCCCCAAGTCGGAACCAGGCCTCCCTTAATGCACTTTCATGACTTCTTTAAGCCTCAGTCCAAGCAGGCCACCGCCGGATTCCTTAGGTAACCCCCCAAGACCGGCGCCCCGACGTCCTCCAAGCCTAGGCCGAGGGCCTCCAATCCCAGTCCTGGGCTCCCGTTGTCCCCCCAGATCAGGCCCCCAGGAACCCCAGTCGGCACTACCGGCCCCAGGCGGCCCCGCACCTGAGCAGCTGGGCCGAGTCGGCTGGCCTGCGCTCCTCCAACAGCACGAACACGGCTCGAGGGCCTTCCGCGCTGGCCTCTACGCCGTCCCGAGCTGGCTCGGCCGCATGAGACATGACGCCCGGCCCCGGGCGAGCCCTGCCAGGCCGGTCGGGCCTCGGCCCGGTCCCCCTAACAAAATAAGAGTCCCCCTCCCCCCGTTCGCGACCGCCTCCTCCGCTAAGCCATGGAGCTAGCTCTGCGCGGGCGGGCGGCGTCGGGGCGATGGGATGGGCCGTGAGTCATCCCCCGCCCTGAACGGACCAACACCACCCCCCTCAACCTAACCCCGGACGACCGCCCTCCTCCCCCCCCGTCCTCTTCCCCCTCCTCCCTGGGCTGGGGAAACTCCACAGGAAGTGACCGCACGGAGGATGGACGGCTCGCCGGACCACCCCCTCTGAGTGAGGCGGCCAATCATCAAGGGGTGGCTCGAGGGCCCGCCCTAAGCTACGCCTCCGACACCGAGGGAAAACTAGATTCGGCCGGCCCTAATTCCGAGAAGGAAGCATCTAGGCCACGCCCTCAGAGACAGAGGCAAATCAGCGAGAGGTACTTTGATTAAGCCACGCCTCCTCCTCGCAAATGATCCCTCCGCAAGATTTTTAAGCCGCTCCTTGGGTCCTCTGCGCCTGCGCACCGATGGCCTCTCAGCGCGCAGAGGGTCTCCAGGCCATGCTTCTAGCAGCGGGACCGCGCCCCCTCTTGGCCAATGTTCGTAATATCAGCTCTCTAGATCGCGCTGCAACCTCCATCTAGCCTCCTCCGCCTGAGCCTTAACTATGAGGCCTAGGCAGCTACCTTCCCTTGAGGGGCGCCCCAGAAACCCTGCCATTCCGTACCCACAAGCTAGCCGCCCAGCTGGTCTTCCCGGAGCACTCCGCCTACTCTGTGTCACCTAGAGCAGTTGTTGTACTAGGTCGTTGTGCTACATAGTAAGTGCTTAACAAATCCTTGACAGATGAATGAGTGGAAGGATGGAAATTAGATCTGGTCCCTTTGGTGAATGACTTCTAGAATCATTTGGATTTGAGCAAGGGACTGCCCCTCTCCGAGCCTCAGCTTTCCTGGCCTGTCAGATGGGGGTCATAATACCTGTCAGGCAGGGTTGTTATGAGGATTAGAGATAGTTTATGAAAAGTGCTAACAGGTTGTTTGGCATACAATAAGCTCTCAAAAACTTGTTTCACTCATTTGTGCACTGATTGAACAAACATTTATTGAGCTCCTCTGTGTTCCAGATACAGGCAAGCTGGCTTGCACACAGCAGAGGGTCCCCAGCCATGCTTCAGGGGCACAGTCAGCTCATAGAACACCTGGACCGGCAACCTTCCCTTGCTCTGTCCCAACATCCCAAGACCCTGCCCAGCGGTTGGACCTCAGGGAACTTTGCTGAGTTCTCATCTGTCTTGCACGTTCCTGTATTGGCACAGGAAGTTGGCTCGGTAAACACGCACATCCCCACACGCTCACACAGCCCCATTATCCACGTAATAAAGATGACAGTCCATTCCCAAATTAATCTTTGTTTTTAAAGATTTCTTTATGGGGTGCCTGGGTGGCTCAGTCGTTGAGCATCTGCCTTCGGCTCAGGTCATGATCCCAGGGTCCTGGGATTGAGCCCCGCATCAGGCTCCCTGCTCGGCAGGAAGCCTGCTTCTCCCTCTCACACTCCCCTTGCTTGTGTTCGCTCTCTTGCTGTCTCTTTCTGTCAAATAAATAAATAAATAAAATCTTTA
Organism: Ailuropoda melanoleuca; assembly: GCF_002007445.2. Classification (NCBI taxonomy): domain Eukaryota; kingdom Metazoa; phylum Chordata; class Mammalia; order Carnivora; family Ursidae; genus Ailuropoda; species Ailuropoda melanoleuca. Next base: position 41,537,779 of record NC_048238.1, read on the forward strand.
AAAAATTAAATAAAGATTTATTTATTTATTTTGGAGAGAGAGAGATCACGTGCCAGGGGGAAGGGGCAGAGGGAGAGGGAGAGAGAGTCTCAGCTCATCCTGGTGCTTGATCTCAGGACCCCGAGATCAGGACCTGAGCCCAAACCAAGAGTCTGGTGCTTAACTGACTGCGCCACCGAGGCGCGCCCCCTCCATTAATCTTTTTTAAAAATCAACACATTACCAATAAAAATTCAAAATGGAACATGTAGACCTGATGTTAAAATTCCTATGGTACCTTAAATATGTAAGAATATCTAATATTATAAAAGAAGGAGAAAGGGGGGAGTCATTATCTTAACAGGTTCAAAGTTTATCACAAAGCACTAGTAATTAAAACATTGTGATATGGGAGTAGGAATAGAAAATTAGATCAATCGTACAGGAAAAGTCTAAAAATCGACCTAGGTACTTGTGAGAATCAGTAAATGATATTTTAAGAATGATATTTCAAGTAACTGGGTGGGATATGGACTAATTTACCAAAAGGTTTGGGGAGAAATGACTATCTTTTGGGGGAGGGATCATACTCTTAATTTACACAATTCAGAAAAAAATAATTCCATGGAGCACCTGGCTAGCTTAGTCGGTGAAGCATGCGACATTTGATCTCAGGGTTGTGAGTTTGAGCCCCATGTTGGGTGTAGAGGTTACTTAAAACTAAAATCTTTTTAAAAGGCAAAAAGAAAAAAGATTTTCAGTAAAGACCTAAACATAAACAAAAAAACTATAAAAAAACATCAGAACAGGGGTGCCTGGGTGGCTCAGTCAGTTAAGCGTCTGCCTTCCGCTCAGGTAATGGTCCCAGGGATCCAGCCCCATGTTGGGCTCCCTGCTCACCGGAGAGCCTGTTTCTCTCTCTACCTCTGCCCCTCCCCCCGTTCATGTTTTCTCTCTCTCTCTCTCCCAAATAAATAAATAAAATCTTAAAAAAACACATCAGAACAAAATATTTTTGGAGAATGTGTTTAAAACTTTGCCGAAAAAGACCTTCTTAAACAAGATACAAAAGGCAAAAGATATATTTTTTAAAGATTTTATTTATTTATTAGAGAGAGAGAGCAAGCACAATCAGGGAGAGCAGAAGAGGCAGAGGGAGAAGCAGACTCCCCATGCAGGGCTGGATCCCAGGACCCTGGGATCACGATCTGACCTGAAGGCAGAAGCTTAACCTACTGAGCCATCCAGGTGCCCCAAGGCAAAAGATATTTTAAAAGCAGCAATAAGCAACATTAAGTGGTCATTCTTAGCACTTTATCTTCGTTAATTCATTTTAATCCTCACAACAGAACCTCACAATAGTAAGGTTCCATTTATTATCCCAACTTCTAGGTCAGGAAACCAGGGTACAGGGGTGCCTGGGTGGCACAGTCCTTAAGCATTTGCCTTTGGCTCAGGGCATGATCCCGGCGTTCTGGGATCGAGCCCCACATCAGGCTTCTCTGATAGGAGCCTGCTTCTTCCTCTCCCACTCCCCCTGCTTGTGTTCCCTCTCGCCCTGGCTGTCTCTCTCTATCAAAATAAATAAAATCTTAAAAAAAAAAAGGAAACCAGGGTACAGCTAGGTTAAGTCATTTGCCCTAGGTCACCCCAGTTTATAAAACCTGGAATTGGAACCCAGGCATTCTTTACCACCCTGCTGCACTGTCTCTCCTGTTTGATCACGTGGAAATATAAAACTGTAGTCTGTTGGAGGATGCTACAAAGTTTAAAAACTTGCAGCTGACTGAGAGAAAAAAAATCTGCAGCATTAGACCCACAGGTTAATTATCCTGTCACATACTCCAGTTCTACAAACAGAAGCTTCATACACACATCCCAGATATGTCCATGACAAGTGCTTCCCCATCACCTGCACAATAAACCCATTCTTCATCCCTCTCAGTCTCTCTCTTAATCTCTTGCTCACATCTTTACGACTTTTTCAACACTGCGCTCCCTCCCTCTCTCTCTCTCTGGTGCATCTGGGGTCTCATTGCAAGGCAACTGTGGAGTGGGGTTAGCAGGAAATATAGAGGGAGAAGAGAGGGCAATCAGATGGTGAAGTTGGAGATGTTTAGAGATAGATGTGAGTGGAGATCAAAGGTGGCTTGGGGCGAGGTTGGGATCTATTACAGGACAGTATGCACGCAACTAAAGGATCACGTGAAGGCCTTCAGGAGGAATGAGACTGCTAGAAGCAGTTTAAGAGTGCAGGCAGGGGCCACTGGAGGGTAAATTGGGAATACCATTGGGGATTGGAAAGGACTGTGGGGAGATAATGAGTGATTAGAGGCAGAGTTCAGTCTTCTGTAAAGTTATTAAAGACAGAGCTGTTCACTGTCATAGGATGGTTTGGTCAGCTGACTAATGGCCCCCCAAAAGGTGTCCATGTCCTAATCCCTGGTACCTGTGAATGTTACCTTATGTGGCAAAGAATGCATTGCAAATGTGATTTAATTACGGGTTTTGAGATGGGGAGGTTATCCTGGATTATCTGAATGGAACCTGATTATAATTTCAAGTGTCCTTATAAAAGGAAGGCAGAGGCAGCTCTGACAGAAAAAGAGAAGGCAGGGGCGCCTGGGTGGCTCAATCAGGGAAGCGTTTGCCTTCAGCTCAGGTCATGGTCCCAGGGGCCTGGGATGGAGCCCCACTTGGGCTCCTTGCTCAGCAGGGAGCCTCCTTCTCCCTCTCCCTCTGTCCCTTCACCCCCCCCACAATAGCTTGTGCTCTCTCTCTCTCTCAAATAAGTACATAAAATCTTTTAAAAAAGGAAGAAGAAAAGGAGAAGGCATTGCAACCACTGAGGCAGAGATGGCAGCGATGTAGCCACAAGCCATGGAATGCAGGCAGCCACCGGAAGCAGGAAGAGGCAACACAAAGATTCTCCTCTAGGGTCTGCAGAGTGAGTACAGCTCTTCTGACATCTTGACTTTGGCCCAGTGAAACTGACTCTGGGCTTTTGGCCCAGAAATAGAATACATTTCTTATATTTGAAGCCATCAAGTGTGTTGTAACTAGTTACAGCAGCTGCAGGAAACGAATACAGATTTTAGTACTTGGATGCGGGATTGCCGTTTTGTCCTAGTCTGCTTGGGCTGTCATAACAGAATACCACAGACCGGGCGCATTAAACAACAGAAATTTGTTTTCTCACTGTCCGGGAAGCCAGAAGTCCGAGACCAAGGTGTCATCTGGATTCGTTTCTGATGAGGACTGTCTGCCTCACTTGCAGATAGTTGCTTCTTGTTGTGTCCCTACATGGCCTCTCTTTTATGCACGTGCATTCCTGGTGTCTCTTCCTCTTTTTTAAAAGATTGGCTTATTTATTTGAGGGAGAGAGAGAGAGAATGCATGTGGGGTGGGGAGGAACAGAGGGAGAAGGAGAAAGGATCTCAAGCTGACTCCACACTGAGTGCAGAACCTGATGTGGGGCTCAATCTCACGACCCTGAGATCATGACCTGAACCGAAATCAAGAGTCAGATGCCCAACCGACTGAGTCACCCAGGGGGCCCCAATGCTTATTATATAGAGAGAAGCAGAAAACATAGTTGAATTGTGTCCTACGGTTGTGTGAAAAGCAGAGCTTGTGAGTGATGGACTTGGATATTTAGCTGAGGAGATTTCCGAGGAATGTGCTGGAGGTGCTGCTTGGATTCTTCCTGCTGCCTTTAGTAACATGTGAAAGGAAAGAGACAGATTGAGAGAAGAACTGCTATGCAAAATGGATCCTGGATTTGGTGATCTGGAAAATTCTCCAGCTGTCCAGATTGCAGAAGACACAGAATTTAGGAGACTTACTATCAGGAAAGTATGTTCTGGAGACAGAGCCAAAGGTGTGGCTGGACAGCCTTTTGCTAGTACTAAAGAGATTAGATGTGTGACTCATGGATCCTCTCAACCATTTCAGCAGAAGTCGGGAACGGGGATGGAATCATCCATGAAAAATTTGCTGAGGACCCTCTTGTCTAATGGTGTGAATCCTCGTGACTTCCCTAGAAGACCCACAAAATTTTTGAGAATGAATGTTATACTGCCAGAAACACTAACCGGTTGGCTTGCAAGAAACGGAGACAGGAGGAAATCAAGGAAGGATGTTGGACTCCCAACATTCTACTGGAAGGACACAGAGCTAAAACTACTCAGCAGCAAACATGTGCTACCCTTCAAAAATAAAGGATTAGAGATTCTGAGGGCAGAGCTGTGGGCCCAGAGAGGGAGCCTCAAGCCACAGTGGATTATTCCCAGGCCTTGAAACCTAATGGAATGTGCTCTGCTGGATTTCAAAATTATTTGGGACCAGTGACACCTTTTTTCTTTCCATTTTTCCCTTTTGGAATAGGAATGCCTGTAACTCCTATCTTAGGTCTGTCCCACAGCTATGTTTTGGGAACAGATAATTTGTTTTCTAGTTTCACAAGTTGGGTGATGGAGAGGAATTTTGCCTCAGGTTGGATCGTACCCAGAGTCTCACTTATGCCTGACTTAGATGATGAAATTTGGAACCTTTGAGCTGATGATACTAAAGCGAGATTTCGAAGTTGAGTTGATGTATGGATGAAACTTTTGAGGGTATTGGGATGAGGTACATGTATTTTGCAATTGGGGTAGGTGTGTATCTTTGGGGGCCAAAGGGTATATACTGTTGTAGGGTGAATGATGGTCCCCAAAAGATATACACATCCTAATTCTTGGAACATGTGAGTGTACCTTAGATGGCAAAAAAAGAAAGAAAGAAAGAAAGAAAGAAAGAAAGAAAGAAAGAAAAAGAAAGAAAGAAAGAAAGAAAGGAAAAAAGAAAAAGAAAGAAAAGAAAGAAAGAAAAAGAAAAGGAAAAGAAAAACAACTTTGCCATCTGCAAATGTGATTAAGGTAAGGATTTTGAGATGGGGAGATTATCCTGCATTATCACGGGGACCCTAATTGTAATAACAAGTGTCCTTATAAGAGGGAAGTAGAGGCAGGTTTCACAGACAGAATGGATGGCAATTGCGACCAAAGCAGGGATTGCAGTGATGTAGCTACAAGCCAAGGAATGCTGACAGTCGCCAGTGTAGGAAGAGGTGACAAACAGATTCTCTCCTAGAGCCTCTGAAGGGAGTATGGCCCTGCTGGCACCTTGATTGTGGTCTTCTGGACCCCAGAACTGTGAGAGAATACATTTCTTAGGTAGTAAGCCACGAAGTTTGTGGAAATTCATCACAACAGCCACAGGGAACTAATGCAGATAGCTTGGGGTAGATTTGGTGATTGTTGGAGGGATGATGCTCAGAGGTTATCAAAGACAGTTTGAGGATATAATTGAGAGCCATTGAAAAGTGTTTGGCTACTGTTGGAGCCATCAAAGGGAAGACTGAAGGGGTTTGGTGGGTCACTGGAGGGTGGTTTGGAGGTGTAGTTGGGAGCCTGGGAATGTAAACGGGGAATGTTTACAGATAACATTGGGGACTATTATAGGGCAGTTTAGGGTGTCGTTGGGAGTTTTTGGAGGGTGGTTTAGGTGGTATGGACAAAATTGGAAGCTGTTTAGTTCGTTGCATGTAATTTAAGACAAGGTTGGGTATAGTGGTCATTGAAGAGCGGTTTGGAGGCATAGTTTTGGGCTGCAGAGTATGGTTAGGAGGGTCATGGAGAGTCATTTGGGGTCCATGGGGGTGTTTTCAGTGCATACTGGGGGTAGGTGGGGGAGGGACTCTTTGGAGGTTAATGGTTGCAGGGCTGATTGCAGATGGTTTAGGGGAATGAGTTGGGGGGTAGAGAAGGGTAGTTTATTCCTACAGTTTGGGAGCCCGCGGAGGGTGGATTGGGGGTATTGCTTGGGATCAATGGACAATAGTTTGGGGATGCAGTTGGGGGGATGATGGAGGGTGGTTTGGAGACCCAGAAGTTCAGAGAAGAGTTTAGAGGTGTGGTGGTCGCTGACACAAGGCAATTTGGGGTACTGCTGGGGGGTGACTTGGGGTGAGGGGCGCCAGTCTTATCACTGAGGGGGCGTGGCCTCGGTGGGGGAAAGCTCCGCCGCCCTCGAGAAAGCGTGTGCGCACGCGCTCCCAGCTGGTTCGCTCCTGGCGCTCCGAGGGCAGGAAAATCGAAGACCCAAACTGGCGCCTGCGCACTAGGTCTCCGCCGCTGCTGTGGTCTCGCGCCCCGCCCCCCGTCCCCNCAACAGTCGCGGGGCCGAACGCGGCCCACGGGCAGGGCGCGGAAGGGGAGTAAGCGCGAGGCCGGGGACGAGCGGGGGGGCGGCGAGGGAGGGGCGCACCTACTAGCCCTCCCGGCCTGCAGCGACCCCGCCTACGTCGCGGGACGAGGACCCTCGGTGAGTAACGCCTGCCTGGCGAAGAAGGGAGGAGATAGGGCGGGGTGAGGGCCCGGAAACGCCGACAGGGGATGTACCTGCGCGCGCACCCGCGACCTCTGACCCTGTGGTCTCACTCCCGACCCCTACCTGACCTGACTACATCATTTTTTTAACCTCGAGCTCTGGCCGGTCTTGGCCCCAGGACCTCCGATCCGACCCCCGACCTAACCATATTCTGGCCTGGTGTGATCCTCAGTCCCTGTTTTGTTCCCTTAAAACCAGTCCTGACCCCAAACCCCACCCAGTTCTGTTCTCAGGATCCTTGGCCTGACCCTGTTCCATTTCTGAAGCTCACCTTGCCTTGCCCAGATCATCCCAGTTTCTGGCCTGATGCTTGACCTGCCAGTTCCCTAAACTCTTGCCCAGCCCCTTCTAGTCATGTCCTGTACCCCTAACCGCAGTCTGATCCAGGTCTGTCCGGATTCCTGACCTCTGATTTCTAAACTTTCTCCCCACCCTGTCCTATTCTCCTGGTCCCCTCCTGACTCCCCATCACCAACCTGGTCCACCCCCTTTAGACCATCCCTCTGTTTCCTGCCCTGTCCCTGCCCCCAGCCCTGTGTTGTTTCCCCCAGTCTTCTCTTGTCCCATCACTGTCCTCATTCCTATCCTTATACTGTGCCAGTCTTTCCCTGTTCCTTACCTCCATCCTGAACCTGCTCTTTTCCCTCTCCCCTTCTTTGACCACCGTCTTGGCCTGTCCCTTATCATGTCTTCTGACTATTCTATACTGACCCTGCCCTGCTCTTTTGTTCCTTGCTGCCCCCTACTTTTTCTCTGACCCTTGTCTGGAACCTCACTCCATCCCATCCCCTGGCCAGTGTCTTGGCCCCTTCTCTGTCCTGCCTCCTGACCTCCATCCTGTGATGACTCTGATTCTGTCTTGCCCCCTACACTCCTTCCTGTTCTCTTCCTTCATCCCCTCCCAACCCCAGGCCCTTGTTCTACCCCTTACCACACCCCTCCACCCTGTTCAGCTCTCCCTCACACCCACTTTCCATCTCCTCTCAGCCCAGAAGAACTGGGATCCTGTTATACCCTTCCCCTGAACTTGGAGGTTCCACTGTTCCCGTGACCTCAAGTCCATCCCAAATGCTTCTCTTAGCATGAACAAGAGCAAGCAGCCTTGTGGGCCCTGTGTGGCTAAGGGGGTTTTCATATGTGATGTCCTTCATCCCCACCCAGTGATCTCATGCAGAGCTTGCATTTGTCTCCCTGCCCCAGGAGGGCATGGAACTGTTCCTACGTCCCCCACCCTCCCCAAGTGCGAAAGAACACCCTAAATTATTCAGTGACTCTCTGGGAGTCTGTGAGGTCTGGATCATGTTTCCAGCCTGGCTAGGTTGGGGGCTGCCTCATGTCGAGGTGGGAGGTGTGGCGAGCAAACATGCCGGGCTGGGGGACTCAGGAGTGTGTGTGACTCTTCCGTGTCATGTCACCCCCATCTCCTAGTCCTGATCCTGGGTGTGCATGATCTCTACTTTCCCGGCCTGAAAAAGTCCGTTCCAGGCCTGAGGCTTCAGGGTGGTAGGGGTGGGATGGCGGGGGGGGGGTCTGTCTCCCTTCTCTCAGCTGTAAGCAATACAAATTTCAGTGCTAAGTCCATCCCACCTCTGTGGGGCAGGTGTGTGTGTGTGTGTGTTTGTGTGTGTGTGTGTGTGTGTGTAGGGGGTGTGGGTGTGTCACTGGGTGTTAGAATCAGTCCTGTCCAGTAGTGACAGTAACAGCAAGAGCAATACAAGGTTCTTTCACTGAATCTCCTTGATTCTGAGGACAGGCAGGGAGAATTTGGAGAGCAAGAATGTAATGTGTTATTCAATTGTGTTTTGTTCCTGCATTTGTCATAGAGAGTAGTGAGAGCTTGAATAACGAGATACTAGACCCATCTCATTTACCTGAAACATTGATCCAACCTTTTTTTTTTTTTTTTTTAAGTAGGCTCCACGCCTAGCATGGAGCCCAACTCAGGGCTTGAACTCACAACCCTGAGATCAAGACCTGAGCTGAGATCAAGAGTCAGACGCTTAACCGACTGAGCCACCCAGGCGCCCCTATCCAAACCTATTAATAACAACACAAGCGTTTTTCATTGTCCCAATGTCTGTTTGGCACCTGACTTCTGAGAGGGAGAGCTCAGATAATTCAGATGGTGAAAGATACCAAGTTACCTGAAGGGGTTTTTTTGTTTTTGCATTTTACATATTGAGTGGGGAGGGTTCAGATAATGAGGGATAACAGCTTCAGCTAAAAAATATATTCAAATCCATTCATTTCCCTGAGCTCCAGTGACAGGAGTTGGGATTGTAAGAGTACTGTGTTGTGTGAATATATTCGGTTCCTGCATTTTGCCTGGTGAGTAAGGGAAGCTCAGAGAGTACGGAACACCAAGTCTATCTCAAAGGTGTATCCAGATCCATTCAGTTCCTGTATATGGACTGTGACCGTTTGGAGAATTTATCTGAATAGGTTTGGTTCCTGCATTTTTGATGTTGAGTATCGAGAGGTCTGATCATGATGGAAAACAGCTCTGTTTCAAATATGTCTGGTGTGATATTTAGGGAGGGCTCAATGTCTGGACGACAAGTAGGGAGGGTTTGGAGGCTGAGGGATACCAGCTCTGTCTCAACAGTGCATCTGAATGCATTTAGTTCCTGATGTTGGATAGTCAGAGTTTGGACAAATTTATTTGAGGGAAAACAGTTCTGTTTCAAATTTATCAGGTGAAGTTGAGGGATACCAGCTCTGTCTCAAAAAAAGAATACACACACACACACACACACACACACACACTTGATTCTTGAGTTTGGCTTGGGAGGAATATTGTAATTATGGCAGCCAATATATATCGAGCACTTACCAAAGGTCAGTTACTGTCCCAAGCAAGCTCTAAGTGTCTTACTTCATGTCATGTTCACAACAGTCCTGTGAAGTATGTATTGTTGTCATCACCCCCGTTTTACAGATGAAGACATTGAGGCACAGAGAGGATAAGTGGCTTGTCCAGGCAGCCACACAGCCATAAGTGGCAGAGCGGAGTTGAATCCCAGAGCCACCGCTTCCTACCCCTACATGAGGCCACATGAGGCTCAGGTCCCGGCTGGGGTGGGGCCTAGAGGTTGGCCATCTGGCAGGACAACGATGTGTGTGGGTGATTCTGCCCCACCTGTCTGCCTGGCCCAAAAGGCTCAGTTACCTGCTCTCCCCTCCTTACTCCTGCCCCAGCCCACCACTGCATGGGTTTATTATTGTTGTTATTCACAGTCATTAATGACGTGGTGTGAGGTTTCCTTGTACTTTGAAATGCCTTCCAAAGTGACTCTGGCCTCCGTTGGCGCTGTAACCACTGCTTACCCATTTTACTGATGAGGAAAGCCAAGCCTTGATACTCAGTCTGCATTGCCAGCCAGATACCCTCGGCCCTCTCAGCTCTGGTTTCATAAGTGTCCCTCTTCCCAACATTCTTGCTGTCCCACAAGAGGTGGGAGAGGCCATGGCTGAGGGGACACCCCCCATCGACACTCAGCCACCCACCTTATCTTGCTGCCTCCACCAGCCCTAGGCAGTGAAGGGGGGAGAAGGGGGCGGATGAAAGGAGCCTTTGTGTCCCATGCCAGCAGTCTCACCCCCAGGAAGAAAGGTGGGCAGGGTGGCAGGAGGCCTCGGGAGCACATCTATAGCATACACGGGGCAGGGCACTGCTGCTGCAGCCCTCCCCTCCGGCCTCGGGCCCCCCTGCCAAGTGGGGAGGGAGCGCTCCTCACTCTGCTCTTTCACATCACAGCATGGGCTGCTGCAGGGGCCCGGGTTGGGCTTGGGCCCTGAGGTCACAGAGCAGATGGTCCCAAATGGAGCACAGGATGTGTGGTATGTGCCGAGGCAGGCAAGAGCCCTCAATTTCCTGGACTCCTGGCCAAAAATGCCCAAGGGGGAGGAGTGGGGCAGAGCCAGCCTGGATGTGAAGAGCCATGAGCCCCCTCCCCACTCCTCCTCCCTTGCAGGAATAGCCTCAGTCGGCCTCCAGCCCGGGACCCGCCTGGTGCGTTCTGAGTCCACCTGCTCTTAAGCCTCTGTGATCGGAATCCAGCCTCTTCACCTCCCCAAGCCCCAGCTTCCACATCTACGAGCTGGCAATGAAGAGGCGGGTCTGCGTCATCCTCCCAGGTTTGTAGGGACCAGGAGGGGTGAACACATGCACGTTTCGTCGGTTTGCTGGGATGATTTCTTCTGGAGGCGCAGAAGGTGGTAGGGTCTTGAAGCCCCGGTCTTTCCTTGCAAAAGCTGACCTCCTCTGTCCCCAGTTTGGGAAACTGTTACCCCAGTGGGGGTGGCAGTTGCCCGAGACCTTCTCCCACCCGTGCCTTGCCCTGGGAGGGAAGGGTAGGGGCCTCAGCCATGTGAGGCTTGCTGCCGGGAGACACACACCTGATTTACACCCGTGTGCTTAACAAGTCCCCAGAACTCCATCCCCAGCTCCCAGGTAATACCCTTGGGTGGGCAGGGTCTGCTGTGGGCCCCCGGGTAGCACAGGAGGCAAACCCACTCCCACGACCCTTAGCCCTTCTTCCTTAGCTCTGTACTAGGTGACTGGGGTGAGCTGGGACATCTGGGCTCTTTTCTTGGCCATGCTGGACACCCTGAAGGGACCTGGCCCTGAGATTGACCCTAAGGGTGTCCTGAGCCCTGGTGACAGGCAGGCAAGGGTTAAGAGGTGTGGGCTGGCCCAGTCCCTGGCCAGGTAGGCTGGGCTATTGCCTAGTGGGAGGCAGCCCAGGCACCCGCCCCTGTGCTCACACTGCTCACTGCCACTACCAGCTGGAACAGGGCCTGGTTGAGACAACTATTTTTTTTGAGGTACCTGAGGCCACCCCACAGCACCTCTCTGGCGTTGGTGAGCACTTGGGAACAGGGGGCCCAGGGGCCTGGTGGGGGGAGAAGGGTATAGGGTATACTGAGGCTTTCCATGGGAGAAAGCCAGGTCTGTGCGCGGGGTACAGTGGAGAAGGAGGGCCTGAGTAGAGGAGCAAAGCCCAAAATGCCCAATTTCCTCTCCTGGCATGAAGCCGATTCCTTGCCAGAAATGAACAAGGAGAAGGGATGGGGAAGAAGAGAAGCAGAGTCCCCCTTCTCCACTGTCCCCCCTACTTCCTCTCCCCCTTCCCCCCCTGGGGAGTAGCCTCTGCCTTCCTGCAACCTGGGGCCTAGCCCCTCAGGACAGCCCAGACGGGGCTATTGAGAAACTGCTTCCCGACACCTGCCTGGTCCCCATCTGTTCACCCAGAGTGGGGGTTGGGGAGGGCTCTAGGGCAGTGTGGGGAACAGTCCCAGACACCGGAAGTTTGTATTTGCCTCGATAAGTGGCAAGATAGGGAAATGGGGGGTCCCACTGAGGGTGTTAGGGTGCCACCCAGGTGAGGTGTCTTGGTTGTAAACAGTCATTACAGCCAGGAATTTCTTTCTCGGCTGTAGTGTCAGAAGGGCAGACCTGAAAAACCTGCTGGGCCCGCCTCTGGGTGTGTGGGGGGGTACCCTCTGCAGCTCTCCTGCTGCGGCCCATCCTGGGACGAGACTCAGTGGCTGGTGTGGGGGAAGTTAGGGAAGGGGACTGCTGGGATCCCCCTTCTCTCCATCTCCAGGTGGGGATGGGGCAGTTCTGGACCCCAAGGCAAATGTGCAGAGGGTAGGCGAGTGGAAGCAGAGGTTCGGGAGCTGGGTGTGGGGGTGTGGGGCGTTGACCCTGTGTCTAGCCTACCCAGTGACCCCATGACTCAGGCCCTAGCTATGTCCCCGAGGTCAGGCTGACAGGGTGGAGTCGGGGTTCCTGTCTAGACCCCATGTTGACTTCCAGGATGCTACGAGCTCCTAGGGAAGGAAGGCTCAGGGCAGCCCAGCGTGGGATGTGGGACCAGTCCTGGTGAATGGGCCCACCCGGGAGGAGTTGAAGTTCCTGTTGGGGTGGAGCCCTGGGAGAGTTCCTCAAACTCAACTGGGGGCTGGGGAAGAAGGAGCTCCAGGAGCTTAGGGGCTGAAGAGGCTGAGCCGGGACCTCAAGGAAACCCTGCCATGCTGGGCAATGTCGGGCCTTGAAGGGTGGGCATCTGCAAATCACACGTTGCTGCCTGGGTGTGCAAAAAGGCTCTGGGGACTGACCCCTGCTGCTGAGGTTGAGGACAGGGAACCACTGTTTTCCGGGAGCCGGTAGCAGGACTGGTGGCACCATATTAGCCGCTCGGCCGCATCCCACAGTGGATAGATGGCGAAGGGGCTCGAACCCACACCTCCTTGGCCGCCTAGGTCTTTTCCACACCTGGCCACCACGGCATGACAAACAGGGGATTAGGAGGGGAGGGGACCTCTATGGCCTCATGAGGCCCTCCCAGTTGCCTGCCGCCCACCGGAGGTCAGGCCAGGTGGTGGGAGGTGATGTCACCTGGCTCCCCAGCTGGGGACCGAGCAGGATGTGGGAGGGAAGGAGCAAACTCCAGAGGAGGGGACGAGGGCAGGGTTGGCGGCCAGCCAAGGCAGGCTCTGTGGTCAGCCAGGGTGTCTGGGGGCAGAGAAGGAAGCAGGAGGCAGGAGGCTTGTTATCTGCAGCTGTGGACTTTGCTGCTCACTGTCGCAGCGGGGTGACTCCCCTCTGCTGGGTACAGGACGGCCTGGGGTGGGCAGAGGGGCTGGAGGAGTCCTGGGGTAAGTGAACAGTCTCCCTGCGGCACCGGGGCCGCAGGATGGAGTAGGGACAAATAGAGACCCACAGATCTGGGCTAGCCCCCTAGCTCGGCCCCCTTGGCGTTCTCTCACTTATGCAGTGGCCGTCACTGAGCACTCGCTGCGCACTCAGAAGTGTTCTCAGTGCCAGAGATACCGTGAAAACAGGACAGCTATGTTTCTTGTCCTCGCAAATGTCCAAGGGAAGCAGTCTCTTGCTGGACAGCAGTTGTGACGGGACCTGGGTGGGGGCCCACCCCTGGAAGTGACATGTAAGCCCCAGCATGTAAGTGAGAACCGGGGGCTGGAGAGGTGAGACATGGTAAGAACACTCCAGACAGCAGCCGCAGTCTGGGCAAAGGCCCTGAGGCCTGCTGGGCCGGGAGCTTATGAGGAATTGGTGTGGTTGAAACAGCTCTAGCGAGGGAGAGTCAGGCTGGAGGGGTAGCCCTGAGCCACATCCTTAGCTCGTGGGCAGGTTATTCACCCCTCTGTGCCTTACTGTCCTCATCTCGGAAACGGGAGCAGTAATCACAGAACTGCCATCAAAGGGTAGTTGGAAGATTCAGTGTGGCGTGGAAGGTGCTTCGTCGGTGCCCACCGCTGCTGGAGTTGCTTGAATCTGTACCGTTAATTCTCCCTCCCTAGGCGAGACTCCCGACTGCGGCCCATGGGCCTCTGAGGAGGCGTTTTAAGTCTGCCCAGCTCCCCACGTGCTGTGCTTCCACTCAATGGGAAGGGAACCCAGGTACCAGGGCCCAGTGGGGCCAGACACTGACACAGATTCTGAGAGGGCAGGTCAATCGGGCGGGCGGGGTCAGGGTCCTCCTTACCCCCAGCGGGGGTGCGGGACATCGGGTAGGGGCAGGGGTTGGGGGGAGCACGGGACATGCTTCCTTACTGGCCCTTGTGCGTCACTGCCAGGCCTTGTGCAGCCATCAGCCACGGCCTCTCGACAGCACCAGGATGGAAGTCAAAGGTCAGCTGATCAGCTCGCCTACCTTCAATGCCTCAGGTGGGTGGCTGGTTCCCCTTCTCTGCCTCTTCCCCTGCTCTGAGTCACCACCTGGCTCCTTGGAGAGGGTTGGTCCTTGGCCCCACAGCTGCACCAGGATGCCCTGGCTGATCTTTGCTCGGAACTTTGCTCCCTCTGTGTCCAGCTGCCCTGTTCGGAGAGGCTGCTCCCCAGGTGAAGTCAGAGCGTTTGCGGGGGCTGCTCGACCGGCAGCGGGCCCTGCAGGAGGCCCTGAGCCTGAAACTTCAGGAGCTCCGCAAAGTGTGTCTCCAGGAGGCGGTGAGGGCCTGGCCCTAAGTGGCTGGTGGGGGGACGGTGAGGAGCCGGGGCCCCTAGCTAGGCAGATTGGGGCGGCGAGTGCTGAGCCACCTGTCTGAGCTGTCGATTCGCTGTCACCCTCTAGCTCCTGAAAGCTCAATTTCGATGTCTTAGAGTCAGTAAAATATGGCAGGACAGGCCCCCAATTCCCTATCAGCAATTTGAAAGCCCCAAACCCTCTGAAACAATAGTTATTTCCAAAATCCGCCAGTAAAACCTGACCTGAAGTGACAGTTTTGATTTACCCGTCTTGGTGTGAACGTCTACACAGTTAGCCAGAAACGATAACGCAGTTCACAGCGTGCAGCCCCGGCCCCAAGGGGAGGGTGACTTAATAAGCGGTAATATAGACTGTGTCGCCTGCACAAAAAATAAGAAATTCCGGATTCCAAAGCAGGCCTCCCGACCTCCCATGCCCACTGCCCCCAGGGATCTGGGCCGGAGGAGCTCCGGTGGCGAACTGTGAGGGAGGAGGAGAAGGGACAGGCGTGGGGTGCTGAGCAGTACTGCACTCCTAGTACGACTTATGTCGCTTCTGGAATCATTCCTGCTTTGCCCCACTCCCCACAGCTAACCCTCGGTAGTCTCTGACCCCTGTCCCCACCAGGAGCTGACTGGCCAGCTGCCCCCCGAGTGCCCGCTGGAGCCTGGTGAACGGCCCCAGTTGGTCCGCCGGCGGCCCCCTGCAGCCCGAGCCTACCCTCCATCGCACCCCAACCCAGCACACCACTCCCTGTGCCCTGCCGAGGTGAACAGATGGGCTTGGGGAGCAAGAAGGGGGTGGGACAGGTACAGAGACAGCGTTGGGGTTGCGGCGGGGCGGGGGGAAGCTAAGGTGAGAAGGGAACGATTGAGCAAGGTGGGTTCCGGCTCTGAGGGAGGGTGCTGGTCCCCGCTGTGGGCCTCTCACCCTTGGTAAGAGAAGTCTGTTGAGACCCTGACCCGAGGCAAGCCCCGGCTGCAGAGGAAAGGAGCCCCACCGCAGAATAGGCCCCTCCTCTGCCGCCACCGGGGCTCTGCCCCCAGCCCGGCCCTGTGCTCGGCCGGCGCTGACCTCCGTCCCCTCCTGTCCCCGCAGGAGCTGGCTCTGGAGGCCCTGGAGCGGGAGGTGTCGGTGCAGCAGCAGATCGCGGCCGCCGCCCGCCGCCTGGCCTTGGCCCCCGAGCTGAGCGTTGAGCAGCGCCGCCGCCGGCGCCAGGTGCAGGCAGATGCGCTGCGGAGGCTGCACGAGCTGGAGGAGCAGCTGGGGGACCTCCGGGCCCGCCTCGGCCTCCCGGGGCTCCCACCGCCACAGCCCCTGGGCCTGGCCCCGGGGGCGGCCCTCACCGCACAGGGGGTGTGCCTGGGCACGCGCCTGGCTCAGCTCAGCCAAGGTGAGCCGGGCCTGCGGCCCACAGCGGCCCACAGCGGCCAAAGCGGGAGCACGGGCGTGGGCCAGGGTAGGGGTGGGGAGTGTCGGGGGCCAGTGAAAAGTGGGAGCTGGGCAGGACTGAAGGGACCCGACCCGTAAGAGGAGTCGTGAAAAACTGGCTTGTTGGCAAGGGTGGGGCCGCTGGGAACTTGACCTGGTGGCCCCAGGAAAACGCGGAGTCCGGTGGTCTTGGATTCAGGTAAAGGCGGGTTCTTGGGAAGGAATGGGGCGGGGAGGAGACCGTTCTGGGGACTGAAGGGGACGGCACCCAGGCCCTGCCTTGATAGGTCCGGGTGTCCCCCTTCTCCCCTGTAGAGGACGTCGTTCTGCACTCGGAGAGCAGCTCCCTCTCAGAGTCTGGGGCCAGCCATGATAATGGTGAGGACCCCGTCCCCCAAACCCACCCATCCTTTGATGCTCAGCCCCTCCACTCCCTCTTTAACCCCTCCTGAGCCCTGCCCCATCCTCGTGTGGGGCCCCCATCTTCCTTGCTTCACGCTGCTCAGCTCATCTCCCCAGTTTCAGCCTCATGCCTTAGCTCCCGCCGCTGCCTGCCCCCCCCCCGCCCCTGCCCGCAGCCCTGCCTGTAGCCCATCCGGCCCCTCCTCATTGACTTCTCCCCCACTTTCCGCCTTCCTCCCAGAGGAGCCCCGGGGCTGCTTCCCTCTGGCCGAGCGCCCCTCGCCACCCAAGGCCTGGGACCAGCTGCGGGCCGTATCTGGGGGCAGCCCTGAGCGGCGAACCCCATGGAAGCCACCACCGTCAGATCTTTATGGGGATCTGAAGAGCAGGCGGAACTCTGTGGCCAGCCCCACCAGGTAGGCGTGAGCCCCTTCCCTGCCCCAGGGAGCCAGGAGGGGGATCCTGAGCTTGGGTGGGCAGGAGGGCCTGCTGACGGGTATGGTCTCTAACCCGAACCCTCACCTGGGCCTGCCTGTCTCTATCTAGCCCCACGCGCTCGCTGCCCAGGAGTGCCTCCAGTTTTGAGGGGCGAAGCGTGCCTGCCACCCCTGTCCTCACCCGGGGCGCTGGCCCCCAGCTCTGCAAGTAAGGGGACTCTGAGTGTGGGTGTGAGGACCGAACTGTCAGTTCTGACGAGGAGGGCATTAGCCAAGGGTGTGGGATGTAAGAGGCTGGGCTTTGAAAGGTATATTTGAAACAAGTCACACTTCCTTTCCCTGAATCTTGGCTCCTTATCTGTGCGATGGGCGTAATATCTGCCTCAAGGACGCTGTAGGCATAATAAGTTCTGGTTAACATGTACTGGGCGCCTGACATCTGCTGGGAATCCGTGCTCTGCACGGTATCGACTCATGAAATAGTCGGAAGACCCCTGCCAGGTAGATGCTGTCGCTATGCCCATTTTATGGGTGAGGAGCCTGAGGCACAGAGAGGTTAAGTGACTTGGTAATAAACTGAAGACCTGGTATTTGAACCCAGGCTGGCTTGACTCTAGAGTCCGCGCTTTTAACCACCGCACCCTCCTACTTCTTGAACAAATACTTGCTAAGCGCCTGCTTTTCCCAGGCTGTGAGCAGAACAAAGTCCCTCTCCTGAAGGCACTTGGCGTCCTGTGAACGGTGGCTGTCAGGCTCATAGTTCAGGGTGGTTCAGACACACGGGGGGACAGAGAGTTCAGGAAGTTGGATTCCTGGTCCAGGCATTAGGAGCCCACTGTTGAGGGGACAGGGAGCTGTGAGACACACCCTCTCAGGCCAAGGGGGCCCCACGCGTGGGGAAGAGCCCTCTAACGGCCCTCCTCTTTCAGTCTTTCCCCTCTAGCCCTGCACACGCTTGCACCTCCCTTGGCGCTAATACCCCCCCCCAATACGTCTTCCATCCCTCTGCCCCCCAGCGTGGGACAGAACCTCCGCTGCCCTTTACGCCCCCCCAACCCCTTTATACATGAGGTCTCTAATCCTGGGTCCCTTTCGGAGATGCACAAGTGAAAGCTCGGGAGGAGGTGGGGTACAGCCTGATATTTCCGATCCTCCTCCCATCACCCCCACCTCTGTGTCCCCAGACCCGAAGGCCTCCATTCTCGCCAGTGGTCCGGCAGCCAGGACTCCCAGATGGGCTTCCCCCGGGCAGACCCTGCCTCCGACCGTGCCTCCCTCTTCGCAGCCCGCACCCGTCGCAGCAACAGTTCTGAGGCCCTGCTTGTGGACCGGGCGGCCGGTGGGGGAGCTGGCTCCCCGCCTGAGCCTCTGGCTCCCCCTGCCGCTGGCCCCCCGGTCTGCAAGAGCAGCGAGGTTCTGTATGAGCGCCCACAACCAGCCCCTGCCTTCTCCTCCCGCACAGCTGGCCCCCCAGACCCTCCCCGGGCCGCCCGGCCTAGCTCAGCGGCCCCTGCCTCCCGTGGAGCCCCCCGGCTCCCACCTGTGTGCGGGGACTTCCTCTTGGACTATTCCCTGGACCGGGGCCTGCCCCGCAGCGCCGGCGGTGGGGCGGGCTGGGGGGAGCTGCTGCCTGCACCTGAGCTCCCAGGACCCCTCTCCCGCCGGGATGGGCTGCTCACCGTGCTCCCAGGCCCGCCACCCGTGTATGCAGCCGACGGCAGCAGCCCCCTCCTCCGCAGCAAGGACCCCCACACCCGTGCCGCCCGCACCAAGCCCTGTGGCCTGCCCCTGGAGGCCGCCGAGGGCCCAGAGGTGCACCCAACCCCCCTGCTGTGGGTGCCCCCGCCCGCCCGTCTCCCCCCAGCTGGCGAGCGCAGCGGCCATAAGAACCTTGCCCTGGAGGGGCTGCGGGACTGGTACATCCGCAACTCGGGACTGGCCGCCGGCCCCCAGCGGCGGCCTGTGCTCCCCCACGTGGGCCCGCAACACCCGCCCTTCCTCCATGCCCGCTGCTATGAGGTGGGCCAAGCGCTGTATGGGGCCCCCAGCCAGGCGCCGCTCCCGCACTCGAGGAGTTTCACGGCACCCCCTGTCTCCGGCAGGTATGGGGGGTGCTTTTACTGATGGGTAGGGGTCTCTTGAGGCAGATGGCAAAGGTATCCAGGCTGGGGAGCAGCCAGTCCCGGTATCTAATGACTCAGACCGCGAGAGAACTTAGCCGCAGCCTCGGCTCAGGGTCCTGGGCCCTGCCTGACCTGCATGAGTCCATGGGGTCTCGGTCGAGGGGTGTTCTGGGCCCCGGCAGCAACAGCAGTTGTCTACCAAGCTGTAGAAGAATTCTAATATTTGGACAAAACAGTGCATGTCAGCTGAAAATGAGCCTCGAAAGCAGGGTGCTGGGAGGAAGGGCCTCCTGGGCCCCTAGCCTTTCTCTTCTTCCTTTTGCCGTGCCCCCACGCTTGTGAGCCTGAAGGTGCTGTCCTGTGCCTGCCTCCACCTCTTTAACGAGCCTCTTTTCCTCTCTTTCTGTGTCTTGTCCGTCTTTTCCTCTCTTCTCTGTCTTGCCACCCTGTCCGGATTCCTGCTACCCCTTCTAAAGATACTACGCGGACTTCCTGTACCCCCCGGAGCTGAGCGCTCGTTTAAGTGACCTGACGCTAGAGGGGGAGCAGTCCTCCAGTTCTGATCCCCAGACCCCGGGGACACTGGTCTGACCCCTTCTGATATGCCCCTTGTTGGCCTGGGCACGACTTTAGTCGGGAGCACACAGCTGACCTCGCTGAACTCTGGGGTGTGATTGCTTAGTCCTGTGGGGTGCCGACCTGATTTTCCAAGGCCCCTGGCTCCTTGTGGACCCTTGAAGGTGTCTGACACCCTGCTTCCCCTCTCACACTGTGCTGGGAACTGGGGCCCTCAGCCAGCTGAAAAGAGGGGTGATGGTGTAATGGGGACTCCAGGCCCCTCCCTCCATTTCTGTTTACACTTGTGATTTAGGTATTCACTGTCTTCCCCCAACACTAGACGTTTTATAAAAGGGAAACTGTGATCTCGTCCTGGTTGGGTTCATTCCTGTCCCCACGCCCAGCCGGTTCCATTCAGGAACCCCCCCCCAAAAAAAAAAAACCGGACCATATAGGGTCTCAGGGCCCTGTTCAGTGCAGCCAGGAGGCTCTGGTGTGAACAGAACTCCCTGCCGCCCCCCACCAGGGCAGTTCTTGGGGAGGTGGGCTCTCTGCCCACATTTGGAAGGACTGAAGTCTAGGGAGGGGGCTTGGGTTCATTTTCCTCCCCCCAGGGGTATCCGAGGGAGCCCCAGCCCCTGTCCGCCTGTCTGCCCGCTGCCTCTGCCCACAGGATGAGATGCCCCAGCCTCTGCCCTATCTGTCCCAGTCAGGAAGCCGGGCCTGCAGGAGGGCCAAAGGGCAGAGCCGTCGGCTGTGTTGTGTCCTGGGATGCTGCGGTGGTGGGACCTGGCATCTGGTCAATGCCGGGAAAATCCTCAGGTGACGTCTGGCCACAGGCTGCGTCACGTCTTCCTTGGCTTTCTTTCCATCCACCACTTTTTAAACAAATCTACACAAGCTGTGTTTTCTATGATACCTGTGACTTTCTGGAGCTGGGGGTCCCCCTACCTCCTTTACCTGGTGTTCAACTTTTCTTTTTCTACCAATGGATCTGGGCCCAAGACACTACCCACACTGGAAGGGGATTTCTATAATAAATGTGTAAACCGAACCCACGTGTCACTCCTCTGTCTGCCTTGCCTTGGGGGCCCACACCTGTAGTTAAGACCAGGTAATGTATTTTTATGATGCCAGATTATTTAAAAAACAACAACACTGGAAACAGCCTGTGACAATGTCATCCACTTTGGCTTTACTTGCTGTGATGTGGGGCAACGCCTGGCCTGTCTGCGCTCAGATTCCCAGCCAGCCCCAAACCGGAGCCCTCGGTAATACAAATGCTGGGAAACAGTCCGTGCTTAACTGCCTTGTGTGTTAACGCTGCTCCAGAGGGAACTGCTTCGAGGAAGGAACTGAGAGCTTCCCCCTCGGTCCACACACTGGACAGAAAGAGACCCAGTCAGAAAGAGTCCAGCAGAATTGAAAAGCGGAAGGCCACTTCTGGCCACTGAAATGCACGGACTTGACCCCAGAAGCCCACGCTGGCTTGAGCGATGCAACAGCCTTTATTGTTGCGGTAACACTGATTACATATGCCCCGTTCTGGGTCAGGGCTACCCCCACCCCACCCCTTGGTCCTCATCACTGTGGAACTTTGGAGAGGGGGGCAGAATCCCTAAGCAGAGCTGGAGAGAGGCAAGTGGGACTGGTGAGTGTTTGGGGCACCCAGAAAGAAGGGTTCAACAGGGTCAGGATGCCTGAATCCTCTGTCCTGATGGGGGCTGGGAACACTTGGGTCCCGGGTTCAAAATTTGGCAATGCCCTGACCTGGTTTCAAAGCTGGGGGAGGGTCTGGAAAAGCCTTAGTCCCGGGTTCAAGAGAATGCCTTGGTCCTAGATCCCAGCTTTCGGGGCTGAGCGTGGGAGATGGATGGGTCCCAGATTGGGGGTGGGGGAGTATCTCTGGGTCCAGAGTTTGAGGTTGGCCACGGATGCTCTGGGCTCCAAGCCCCAAGTTCAGAGCTGGGGAAGAGTGGTCCCCTAGGTAATGGGGGCTGGATAGGAGGGCTAGTCCAATTTTGGACCTGGGAGAGGGGGAGGATCGCAGATGTTCTCTGCTTTTTGAACTGGACGGGGCCCTCTATTTCAAGGGCTGGGAAGGAGCTCTGGGTCCCAGTACAGGGCCAGGGTGGGGGTGGCATTCTCCAGGTCTTAGGTACAGATACCAGACCCCTAGGATCCAGCCTCCTGCTCTTGTCCCAGCGCCTCCAGTAGCAGCCCCATTGGCGTCCGCTTGAGACCAATACTCTCAATCTTGTTCTCGATCTTGTTCTTGAGGTTTCGCAGGCGCAGTGAGGCGTGCACCAGAATCACTGCGGGCAGTGCCGAGAGGAGTGGGGTCAGTGGGATGAGACCTCAGCTTCTAGCCAATGGGGGCCCACATGAGGGGAACTGGAGCAGGGGCAGGCCAATAGAGTGGTCAGAGGCCAGGATGCCTCGGATCTGAAAGCGTGGCCGAGTAATGAGCCTCGCAACAGGGGCGTGGCCAGGGAGGGCGTAGGGTAACCAGGACGTGGCCGGTGGAAGACACTTACACCAAGAGCGAGGCCTGAAAGGGCGGTGGTAAGAGGGGCGTTCCCAGAAGAGGGAAGGCAAAGCCAGAGAAGGCTCTTTGTAAAGGAGGTGTGGCCATGCCCGCCTGGTGTCCCAGCCCCCTCTTAGGGCCGGGATGCGCAAGCGCTGGCCGTTTATTGGGCTATCGCAGGGCAGCGGATACTCACGAAGCACAGGCCCGGCGATGCTCAGCAGGAAGGTGCAAGCGCCGCCCACGGCCCAGAGAACTAGGAGGCCGACGGAAAGCACTGCGGCCAGGCAGGCGGCAGGGTGGCTGCGGCGGCAGCGGCGCACGGCTGCTTGAGTCTCGGCCGCCCACACCAGCGCGCCGAGGGCCACCGTCACCACCAGCGCGCTTAGGAGGGTGTGCAGCGGGCGCACGTACCTGCGAGGACAACGGAACTAAGCTAGCCCGGCCGACGGCGAGAGGGCTGCCCAGCCTCCAAGTCCACCCAGTCCCGGGCCCCAAGAGCTTTGGTTCCCCCCACTCCAGGGCCCTCCAGCCCGGCAAATGACTCCCGCCAGCCCTGTCTCCCAACGGTTCCACCCTCCAGGGCTTCCGACTCCCAGGAGCCCTGGGGGCCCTCATTTCCTTTTTGTCAATCCCCACGGTCCCATCTATCTTCCTTAGCTCTCCCGTTTTGGGCCCTCTCATCCCACTAGGCCTCCAGGCTCCCAGCCCTTGCCAGCTCTTTACTTCCAGCCCTACCCCCGCGGGGCTCCTCTCCAATCCCCCCAACCCCACCCCATCCCGCCCCCAAATCCACCCTTTGAGCTCAACCCTGTAGATTCCTCTTCCAGGCCTTCTGTCTCCAGACATTTCCCTCTCCACGGGCCCAGTCTTTACAAGATCCCTCCAAGACTTCCTCCCCTTCAAATTCCCCATCCATGTTCCCCACTCCTTACAGATCTCTCCCTCCATCATTGCTAGAACCCCTTCCATGCTTTCAGTACCACTCTTAACTTCCAACCCTGCCCAAGTCACTCCGGGTTCTCCATCCTTCTCTGGTCTCAGGACTTCCACCTCCGGGTCCTCCCTCTTGGTTCAAGTTCCCCAAGATGTACTTGCTCCAGGAACGTTCCAATCACAGCCCAGCTCCCCTCTACGCCCAGAGCCTCCACAAGCCCACCCTCCCAACCCTTCAACTTGACCACATCCCTGTCCCTCTCTACCCGAAGTCCTCCAAGGCCGCCTTAATCTGGCCCCATCACTCACGTCCTCCCCCTCCACCCCCACTTTCACGTTCAGGCCCTCCTTATCTTCAGGTCCAGCTCCTTACCCAGTTTCCCCTCCAGTCTCACACTCTCCATCCTCCCCACCCTCTGTCCTCAGGCCATATTCCACTCAAGGCGCTCCTTATAACCCCGTTCGACTTCCTTCAAGTCTCCCTTCCCATACCCCGGAGGTTTTTCCATCTCTAAAGAACTCGCTCTTCCAGCCTTGCATCCCCCTCCCGTTCCTCAAAACCCCGCGGGTCCACACTCCCTGCCCCACAGGCGTCCCTGGCCAGCCGGAGTCTCCCTCTCTCCCTCACCCAGCTAGAGCAAGACCGAAGCCGAAGCACAGAAGGTAGTTGGTTTGGTAGTAGAGGAGGTTGTTGATGACGCGGTGGCACCATCGCTGCGGGTCGCACGGATCCGGAGCCGCCAGACGCGCCGACCCCAGAACGAAGTCGTCCAGGGCGCGTAGCGGTGGCAGCCGCACCTCCGACATCCTGCCGGTCGATGTAGCTGGACCAGCCCGAAGAGCGGCCGGACTACAACCCCCGTTACACCCCGCGCCACCGCGAGGGACACCGGGAAATGGAGTCTGGGCCCAGTGGCGGCTACCTCCACCACCTAGGCGGACTACGCAGTAGCATCGATGCACGTGAACGGAAATGCCAGCGACACGCCGGAACTTTACGGCAGCAAGGGCTGCCGGGAAATCAAGTCTCCGCCGCCGGGCGAGGCGCTCCCATCCACTCCCAGGTGGGGGCGCCCAAGGGGCTGTTCTGGGCCGTGCTGATGGCTCAAGTACACAGTCATCTGACATCGTAGGGGATGCAGACAGACACATTCTGGGATATACAAATAGGAATTGTCAGGACTCGGGCAGGATCCCACTTCCTTCCTGTCAGGGTCCAAGAGGGTCACACCTACTTGGAAACTGCCGCAGGGCCTTTTCAGCAGCATCTCCTCGAGGTACCGCCTGCCCGTGCCGCCCCCGTCCAGCCATAAATACTAGCCATAAATACTATCAAGAGCCTTTTATTCACATTCACCACATCAGAGAGGTCTCTTTCTGGGAAGGTTTTTTTAATCCCCACAGGTTGAATTAGGGCACTCCCTCTGGGTCGCTAGCAGTCTTCTTCAGGCTGGGAGTCCCAGGAGGTATCCTCCGTCCCTGGGTCCCTGGCCTGGCCCTGCAGGCACATAGTCACCAAGAAGTGTTTGGGGGGTATTGTGCTGCTGCGTGGAAGGTGGGCACCTGCCCCATTAATGCTTGAGGGCTGGTAGCTTCCACAGCACTCCTGACCCCCTGATGGCTTTGCAATCTAGCACTGCAGGTCCCTCGCACAACCCACAGTGTCCTTAAAAGTCATCATCATCACAGATGTCAAGGTACACATCGAAAGCCTCTCTGTTGCAGTTTCCATCAGGAGTGAAGACATATTTGTGGAAGGTCCCATCTACACAGATGGCTGGAAGGAGGGGGGGAGGATGGGTAAAGGGTTAAAGGGTGCCGAAGCCACCCGCTCCAATCCTCTCCAATCCTCTCCAGTGTCCCATGGCCTAGGGTCTACCTCCAGGCCTTTGTCCCCAGGCCATCCCTCTGGCGGTGGAGTTGAGCCGCCCACTCTAGCCCGCTCAAGCTTCCCATGCCCTCAAATTCCTGCAGATCCAAACTGCAGGACTTTGCCCATGCAGCACCCCCAGTCAGGAGCTATTCCCACTCACCAATGACAGAGTTGACATTCTTGGAAGTATTGCGACCGAAGGCGCAGATGCAAGCGGACTCGGCAGGCACGGTGAAGCTTGCCAGGCTCCACTGAGAGTCCACGTACTGCCCGATCATAGGTCCCACCTTGCCCACGCGAGCCAGCCTGCAGGCAGCACTGGCTGAGCCCAGGTGTGGGCCACAGTCAGGGGGATGGGGGCAGGGCAGGGCCAGGCAGGGAGTACTCACGCGGAGCGGCGGTTGAGGCGGGTATCCTTTAGAGCAAAGATATGGACTGTGCCCTTATCGCTGGAAGCGCAGAGGAACGAGGAGTCGTGGCTGAAGTTGATGCTGGAAGACACAGCGGCAGTGATGCCCACGTGTCAGGTGGCATGGGGTCACCAGCCCACCACACATACCCCATGCTCACCAGTAGAGGGTGGCAGGGTCAGTGCCTCGGCGCAATTCCACCAGTTTCTCCTTGGACTGTGTGTCAAAAAGGCGAATAAGGGTGCCTTTCTGGGAGGCGGAGGCCACTACGGTGCCTGGCTGGTTCAGGGACACACAGGCCACGTCGCTCTGATGGGCGTTGATGGTGAACGGAGCGGATGAGGTGCCAGGCTTTGTGCTCGCCAGGTCCTGTGGTGGAAGGAGCAGTTGGGGCTTAGGGTAGCACGGAAGGCAGAGGCCAAGCGTCCACGGACGGAGCCCGCCCGCCCGCCCACCCTTGCCCCCTGGGCGGCTCACCACAAGTTGCAGGCTCCCACACTTGTGTCCTGGGAACACCAGCAGCTGTTTCTCCAGGCTGGGGCAGAGGTCACAAAGCCCTAGGGTGTGAGGCCAGAGTGCTGGAGGAGGGGGTAGGCCGGTGCAGGGGAGGCAGGGGCCAGGCAGTGGGCCGGGCAGGGCCTCGGAATGGATGGAAGCTGGGGAAGGACCGACTTTGACCTTCCATGATGTGTGGCACCCACAGAACCCTCAGGGGGCTTGCCGTCCGCTGCGACCCCCAGCAGCGAGACAGGTTCTCCCCCTCCCGACGCAGCTCCGGCAGCCCCAGGAGGGCCCCAGGATCCCTGGCACGGCCACCCATGTCCCTACTGGGTGTTTCTGCCCTGCTCTCTAGGGCACCCAGGGGTGAGGAGAGAGAACAGGCTAAGGGAAGGACAGATGGACAGACTGGGAATATGAGCCTCTCTGCACAAAGACTCTCTCCCTGCCCCTCTTCCCCAGCTTCTCTGGGCGCCCCTCGCATTCTCTCACTTCTGCCCCTCTGCCCCGTCCACTGCCTCCTGCCCTCACACCTGCGTATCTGGGTCCTCTCACCCTTGGGGTTGTCCCGAGTGTCAAACTCGAACAGCTTTCGGGGATTGTCGGGGAAGGAGTACACGTAGATGCGGTTCCTCAGCACGATCACAATTCTGTGGGCATCACACAACGCGGGATGTCCATGAGGGAGGGCAGGATGCCCGTTCAGGACTAACCCTCTTGCCTGCTGCAGGGACCTCCTACCTCCCCCACCCCAGTCCTCCTCAGGCTCACTTGTCATGGCGCATGCGCACAGCCAGCACTGGCTTGGTGAAGGTGAACTCCAGCACCAGCTTGTCCTTGGAGTCCTTGCCCTCCCGGGCATCGTCCCAGATCAGCACTGCTGGGCAGGTGGGTGCGTTGTCGGGGCCAAGGTTTAGGGTGAGGGGCAGCCCTGGTGACACAAGACCCAGCCCTACTCCCCATGGGACCTTAACCCACTCGCTTAACCTGTTGCTAACACCAGTGTGAGCCAACTACAGCTTGAGCACTTGTGGGTGTGATTCCTGAGAGAACAGGTTTCTCAGACTGTTATACTCATTTACAGATGAAGAAACCGAGGCTCGAGGGGTCTGAGTATCGGGCCAGGGACCTCACTGCCCATCGGCAACCAAGCAGGGATGCATACCCTGGCCTGTAACTTCCCATCAGCAAGTATTTCTGCCTCCAGGCTCCCAGTCCGTACCCCTAGGAGGCTTCTGCAATGAATCCTAGGGCTCTGTGACTCGCCTAGGGTCTCTCTTGCCGTGTCCCAGGGGGATCAGCAAAAACCCTTAGAACAAGATGGCTCCTGAGGCCCAAAGCAAGAGGGCACTGCGGAGATGGCACCAAGATTTTAAGACCTATTGGTTGTGTGACTTTGGAAAAGTCCCTTAACCTCTCTGGACCTCGGTTTCTTTACCTGTAAAAACAGGGATAACAGTACTTCCTGCCATGTAGAGGTACGGTGAGGATCAAATGAGTTACTATCTATAAAGTGCTTAGAACAGTCCCAGGCTCACAGCAAGCGCTCCACAGGTAAAGACAAGGCATACTGGAGGCATTCAGTAAGTCTTAAGCGGAGGCAAAACACCAAGCTTCTCAAGCAATAAGATCCATGACTTCCAAGCTGTAGGCCTCACTGTATGACTCTGAGGTGTTCTAACATCTTCATCTGCCAGTGCCTCAGGGTACCTGGAGGAAGCCAGGATTCCGGGGAATCTGGGGCAAGGGCGGGATGGGATGAGGGCACTTACCTGAGATCTCTGAGAACTTGGGGCTGCTACCACCACCCACCAGGGCCAGCAGGTTGGAGCGGTGCAGCATTTCCACCAGGCCCATGCTGCCCACCTGCTCATGGTCTGGACAAGGACCAGGGTGTCAGTAGGGGTGGGAGCCAATGCCCAGCCCGTCCCTTCTGCCCACTGCCCCTCCCCTGCCAACAGCTCACCCAGATGCCCCTTCTCCATCAATGGCTCCACGTTGTAGACGCGCACGCCAGTCTCCATGGCGCAGCAAAAGCAGCCTGGGGGATGGGGGAAATTCAGGCTGCCTCAAATGACGCCCAGGTGGAAGCCAGGGGCTTAACGCCCACCTCTGGCCATTCTTTCCCTCCCTCCCTCCCATCCACAAGGGTGCAAGCATGAGCCTCTCTCACTTTGGTCTTGGTTGAAACGAAGACTGGTCACTCCTCGAAGTGGCTGCTGAGTCATGGTCCAGGATTGCTTCCCTGGACACAAATGGGGGTAGAGTTGGGAATAGTCTGGGGTTTGCCCTCCAAGTCCTACAACATCTGTCCCCAACTGACTTCTTCTTCCTCCTCCTCGGCTACCTACTGCCCCCAACAGGACTATAAAGACAACAAAAAAGGGGGATAGTTCTAGGGTCTCCATTCTTAAGCTCCCAAGATCCAAAAGAGCATGGCCAGGAACTTCTCCATCTTCTCACGCTTGGTTGACCCCAGCTCCTTGACTTGGGACTCCCCATCTCCTTCTTACTCCCTGGCCCTTACTGCTTGTCAGGAAGTAATGGGGTAGACGGTGCCCTAGTGCTATCTCTTCCCCACCCTCAGCCAATCCTGGCCCTAATGCCCCACATGGCCTGGAACCACCCTCCACTCGCTTCTCATCTTCACACCTGGACCTAGCATCCAATTCCACCTGTCAATAAACAGGGAAAGGGTCAGGACCCTGCACCTCCCTGACCTGGCCCTGAGGCCTGCCATGGTTGGTCCACCACCCACAGGACTTCCCCTCCTCATGCCCTTCTGAGGCTTCCAACCTATTCTACCATCTCAGAGCCCTCTCACACCTTCCCTCCTACAAGGCTTCTCCAAACCCCTTGGGGATCCCATGCCTAGCTCCAGGTGACCCCTTCTCATGCCATGCTAACTTCTGCCCAACTAGGGCCAGCCTGGATGTTTCCCCAGACCCCCTTATGCCCTAAAGACCCTATATCAGATTTCCCTATCACTTCAGATCGCCCATCCCTGGGACATCCCCTTCCATGTGCTTTTCTGTCACGGATTCCAACACAGACTGGCTTGAACCTACTCCCAGGAATTCCATCCTCCTTACATCCCTCTTCCAGATTCTCTATCCTCTCCCCCAAACATCCTGCCCCTAGGGCACCCCTTCCCCATCAAGGCTTGCCCAGGACACACTTCCCCGAACACCTACCTGGTGCAACTCAGCCCCACCAAGACGCCTGCCCCAGACCCCTCTAAGATTCCTGTCCTAGAGCACCCATACTCCCTTCAAACCCCCATCTCCCCAAGACCTTTGCCCAAGCACACCCCCTCCCCATCCTCCAAGGGCTCAAACCTACTTTCCCCCCTTTGTACCACCTCCACTGGACTGCCTCACTCCCCGAAGACTCATTCTTTGGACAGCCCTACCTTCCAAGACCCCTTTCTGGATCCCCATCCCAAAGACCCTTGCCACCCAAGAACCCTGCCCCGGGATGCCTCACCCCCCTCCACTTCCTCATGTCCAAGACCGCCCTCATACTCCTTCCAACCCCGGCACCCACTTAAGCTCCCCGTCCGGGACGCGCCCCCATCCACCAAGACCTCTGTTCAAGGGACCCGACACCCCAACCCTCCCGCAGACTCCAACCAACTCTGGGATCGTGTCCCAGTTCCCCGCTGCCTGCACTGACCTGACCTCCGTGCGTTCCCGATCCCAACCCCTGCTGTCGGTGCCGCCCGCGGCCCGGTTTTCTGACCTCCCGGGCCCTGACGCCCGGCTCCGGTGTTTACATCAGGTCTCACTTCCGAGGGGAGGGAGTCTCTGACCGGAAGTGACTCATCCCTGCCGGAAAACGCGGCCGCAGCCCTCCTCACCCAGCTTCCAGGTCTCCGGAGCAACGCGAGCTATAGCGGCATCCCCCGGAGAGGCTGTGCGGGGGCCTGACTATCCGAGGAAGCCGAGGCGGGCGGGCGAGAGAGACTTGGCCTCGCTGAGCGGAAGAGGGCCGAGCCTTCCGCCGCTCGGTCCTGCTCGGGAGAGCGAGAGGCGTTAACTTTCTGGGCTAACAAGACTTGGGCCTCCGAGGTGTGCTAGAGTGGCCTTTCTTGTTGGAAATACTAGTCCTCCCGGATTTCTAGAGAGGCGAGGGGGGGAGGTCGGAGGCGGGCGTGGAGCTGGAGACCTTGAAAGCTGAAACTCCCCTTGCCCCAGGGTAGCCGGCTCCTCCCCTTGCTTGGTTTTGTTTACAAAATGAAAAATGAGGTTTTAATGGTAAGAGGTGTAAATGCTTACTGTGGAAAAAAGGCCCAATGATGTGCATACTGGAAATATGTCTTAATTCAACTTTTAACTTTTGAGGTAACTGAATTCACACGTAGTTTTGAGAAATGATACAGAGAAATCAGATGTACTTTTAAGTGTTTCCCCCAAAGGTAACATGTAAGATGATAGTAAAATATTACAATCAGGGTATTGACATTGATACCATATACCCATGCTTTACTTTTCCTCAAGTATTGCTTTGATGCTTTTTAAAATTTCTATTAAGGGCCGCCTGGGTGTCTTAGTCGGTGAAGCGTCTGCCTTCCCCTCAGGTCATGATCCTGGGGTCCTCTGATCTCGGAGCCTGCTTCTCTCTCAGCCTGCTGCTCCTCCTGCTGTGCCCTCTCTGGCAAATAAATAAATAAAATTTTTAAAAATAAAATAAAATTTCTATTAATGTAGAATGGATATCTGTTTTAATTCCAACTTTTTAATGATTCATGGCATTTCGTGGAATAAATGTAGCATCATTCAACTGTTCTCTTACTGATGGCGATCTAGGTGATTTCATGCACAATGTTGTCAACATACTGTAAATTTGGGCTCCACATCCTGCCCTAGGCATGACTCCATTGCTATGATCCTTGGCAAAGCCAATTTTCTGGCTTTCTTCAGTCTCTACTTCCTCATGTCCCAGACCATATTTAACTTAATTCAGTTTGGGTTCTGCCACTCCCATGTCTCTCAGACTGCTCTTAACTAGATCACCTGTGAATAATAATCTTGCCAAACCAGCAATCACTTCCCTACCGGCAGTCACCCTCTCCTGTGACTGCCCAATGCGTTCCACAGTTTCTTACTCTCACTCTCTTGGTTTTCTCCTACACTTCTGGCTACTCTTCCACCTTCATCCAATTCCCAAATATTAGAGCATCTTTGAGTATGACTCTGGCCCCCTTGCTTTTGTAGGCAATATTCTCTCCCTAGGTGATTTCATCTTGTCTCGTAGCCTTAATTATTGCAAATATTTGGAGATAACACCAATTCAGGCCTCTAGCCTATACCTCTTTCCTGAATGCCAGACTTATATACTCATGGCCTGTTTGACATCTTCTTGTGGATGTCACATCGGGCTCCCTCCCCCTTCTTGCTTGTGCTCTCTGGTCTCTCACACTCTCTCTCAAATAAATAAAAGAAATTTTTAAAAATAATAATAATCCAGCACCTAAAAAAGGAAAATTTACTTTGTCTGTTTTCCAAACAGACATGACATGACCAGGCATAAAAAGAAGCAGGAAGTACATACTGCAACCTGGAAGAACCTTGAAAATAGTTTCCTAAGAGAAAGAAGCCAGTCAACAAAGGACCGCATATTGTATGAGTCCATTTACGAATGTTGACAGTAGGCAAGTCCATAGAGACAGAAAGTAGACTAGTGGTTGCCTAGGGCTGATGGCAGCAGCGAAGAGGGCATGGGGGTGGAGGTGGGGCATTGATTGGGATGAAAAGGGTGGCGATTGCTAAGGGGTATGGGGTTTCTTTTTGGGGTGATGAAAATGTTCTAAAACTGATTGTGGTAATGGTTGCACAACAGCATACTAAAAGAATTGTACACTTTAAATGAATGGTGTGGTATGTGAATTACAGAAAAATACACTGAATAGGATTAATGACTAGACATCACAGAAGAAAAACATTGGTGACTTGAAGTCATAGCAATAGGAACTAACAAAATGAAACAGAAAAATAAAGAATCCAGGGGCGCCTGGGTGGCTCAGTCGGTTACGGGTCTGCCTTCGGCTTGGGTCATGATCCTGGGGTCTGGGATTGAGCCCCACATTGGGCTCTCTGCTCAGCAGGGAGTCTGCTTCTCCCTCTCCCTCTGCCTGCCGCTCCCCCTGCTTGTGCTCTTTCTCTCTCTCAAATAAATAAATAAAATCTTAAAAAAAAAAGAAAAAGAATCCAAAATAAATAAAGAGAGCATGAATGAGCCATGGGACAATTTCAAATGGCCTTACATGCAGGGAAATAGAATCCCCAGAGGGGAGTAGGGGGGACAGAAAAAAATATGTGAAGAAATAATGTCCTAAAACTTTCCAAAATTAATGAAAAATATAAAACCACAGATCCAAGAAGTTCCATGAACTCCACTACAAGAAACATGGAAAATACTACACAAAGGCACATTGTAATGAAATTACTCCAAGCCAATGATAACACAAAAAATCCTAAAAGCCGCCAGAGAAATCAGACGTGCTTCGTAA
This sequence comes from Ailuropoda melanoleuca, assembly GCF_002007445.2. Lineage (NCBI taxonomy): Eukaryota > Metazoa > Chordata > Mammalia > Carnivora > Ursidae > Ailuropoda > Ailuropoda melanoleuca. The sequence goes on from NC_048238.1 coordinate 41,569,887, forward strand.
GAGAGAAAAAGGGAAGAATGACATCAGATTTCTCATTAGCACAATGCACACAAGAAGAGAGTAGGGCAACACGTTTAAAAGAGGATAGCACTTTCTGAATGGTAGAGTAAGGAACCCCCAAATCCATTCCTCCATAAAAGTAATGCAAACACTGGCCAACAATAGCAAAAACAGGTCCAAATTAACTTTCTGAGAGTTGTAGACATTAGCCAAATGCTTTACCCAATCTGAGGAGCATTTATTCAAGAAAAGTGCCTGAATCTTGGTAAGAATGAGCTTTGTGGCATTTTAATGGCCTTATTCCTGTCCCCCTCTACCCCCCCACCCTGCCATCATACCAATGAAAACCAGCAGCCTAACAGGATGGAAGAAGGAAAATGGGCCTGGATCTCCCACAAAAGCTACCTTCCTAATGAATTGTCATGATTTTATTATTTTTTTGAGATTGTATTTATTTATTTGACAGAGAGAGAAAGGAAGCACAAGCAGGGGGAGCGGCAGACAGAGGGAGAGGGAGAAGTAGACTCCCCACTGAGCGGGGAGGCACATGTGGGGCTCGATCCCAGGACCCCTGGGTCATGACCTGAGCTGAAGGCAGATGCTTAACAGGCTGAGCCACCCAGGTGCCCTGAATTGTCATCCTTTTTAAAAATCACATGTTGGGGCGCCTGGGTGGCACAGTGGTTAAGCGTCTGCCTTCGGCTCAGGGCGTGATCCCGGTGTTATGGGATCGAGCCCCACATCAGGCTCTTCTGCTATGAGCCTGCTTCTTCCTCTCCCACTCCCCCTGCTTGTGTTCCCTCTCTCGCTGGCTGTCTCTATCTCTGTCAAATAAATAAATAAAATCTTTAAAAAAAAATAAATAAAAATCACGTTAACATAAATAGCATTTTTTCCAAAACAGAATAGTGAGAAGACTGGCATCGTTTAACATTTTTGCAAATCTCTTTAATATTTGGTTTCATAGAAAACAGCTGGATTCTCATATATGCTCCTGAGTTCAATCTCTTGTGATAGCACATATTTGACGTCCTCTGGAAACTCTACTATGCATTTGTGAGAGCATGAGTGTGAAAAAGGCAAATAATGTTTTAGTATCATGAAAATACTTCTGACCTCCAGACCCCTTGAAATTCGAGTCTCAAGGACCTCCACTAGAGATCCCAGACCACACTTAGAACTAATAATCAAAGCTGTTAAAACTTCTGGTTATAAAGGTATCAACCCATTCTCACTTCCACAATGAATGTTTAGCCTCACCTTTACACTTGAGCGAACAGGGCTTTACATCTTATTAGAATGAAGATGGGTTCCTAAGTGTTTAAATTGTTTTCAGTTTTCTTTTCAAACCAGTGGTCTGTTTATTTACTTAATCCTGTACGTTAATGGGACAGTCACCAGAGAATGAAGAATGGTGGTTTCCAGGGGCTGGGAGGAGGGGGGAATGGGGAATTGTTGTGTCATGACATTCCTGTCATACAAAGTTGTTATGAGGAAGGGTTTCAGGACCGAAATGACCAAGTTTCAATGACCGACTAACCTCTTGAAGAAATCCAAACTTGGATGAATGTTTAGGCATTCCAGATTTGTGGGAATGAGTTATAAGTATTTACATCTCAGTCAAAATCTTTTTCAAAGCATGAATCTCGAAGCATGACTCTGCTCAGAGCATTTCACCTTCTTTTGTGGGTGTGAATGAATCTTTAATGCATCCTGGAAAATGGACTGTTTGTGGCTTGAAGAATTGTTTAAGTTTTACTCTTGATTTCCACACGCCTTCATTTAACAACGACTCACTGAACATTTATTCATTGATTTATTAAATTCCTAAAACACATCAGGCACACTGTATGAAATGCTGGGAACAGACTAGGAAGCAATGCAAATAGCCTTGTCTTCTAAGGAGAAAGCTGACGAACACGTACGTAAGTGCTACAGAGGGAAAAGGGATTAGGAGATAGGAAGAGCTGTTTTATTTGGGGTGGTCAGAGAAGCTTGTGTGATAAGGTGACATTTGAGCAGAGACCTGAAAGAAGAGAGGGAATGATTCATATGGAAATCTGCGGGAAGAGTAGCAGGCAAAAGGAACAGCAAGGATACAGCTTGAGAGGGGAGGTCACAGAGTTATGGGGTCAAGAGCAGATCACAGCAGGGCCTCGTAGGCCATTTCAAAGGCTTTGGCTCAAAACATTTTTTTTTTTAAAAATAAAGGCTTTGGGGGTGCCTGGGTGGCACAGCGGTTAAGCGTCTGCCTTCGGCTCAGGGCGTGATCCCAGTGCTGTGGGATCGAGCCCCACATCAGGCTCTTCCGCTGTGCCTGCTTCTTCCTCTCCCACTCCCCCTGCTTGTGTTCCCTCTCTCGCTGGCTGTCTCTATCTCTGTCGAATAAATAAATAAAATCTTTTAAAAAAAATAAAATAAAGGCTTTGGCTCCTGTTCTGAGTGAAATCAGGAGGCACTGGGGAGTTTGGAGGAGAGGACGGAGACATGACCAGACTTGCCTTTTCAAAAGAGGC
>NC_048238.1:41574902-41613644 GCF_002007445.2 Ailuropoda melanoleuca
AGTCCCACATCGGGCTCCCTGTTCAGTGGGGAGTCTGCTTCTCCCTCTCCCTCTGTTACTCTCTGTGTGTCAAATAAAGAAATAAAATCTTTTTAAAAAAAGAACAAGACAAATTCAGGAGTTAAAATAACTGAATATTAAAATAATATACATGATAAAGAAAATACGAAATAACTGAAGTGAAAATTCACTAGAGTGGCTCAACAGAAGATGTGAGCTGGCAGAAGAAAGAATAATGGAACTGACATCGATCAAATGAGACTATACAGTCTGAGACACAGAAAGAAAAGAATGAAGAAAAATGAATCATGCCTCAGAGGCCTGCGGGACATCATCAAATGTACCTATGAATGCATAATGCCAGTCCCAGAAGAAGAGAAGAGAGAAAGGGGGAAGAAGAAATAATGGCCAAAAACTTTCCAAATTGATGAAAAACAATCTATACATCCAAGAAACTAAAGAACTCCAAGTAGGATAAATTTAAAGAGATCAATACCCAGGGGTGCCTGGGTGGCACAGCGGTTGAGCATCTGCCTTCGGCTCAGGGCGTGATCCCGACGTTCTGGGATCGAGCCCCACATCAGGCTCTTCCACTATGAGCCTGCTTCTTCCTCTCCCACTCCCCCTGCTTGTGTTCCCTCTCTCGCTGGCTATCTCTATCTCTGTCGAATAAATAAATAAAATCTTAAAAAAAAGAGATCAATACCCAGACACATCATAAGCAAACTTTCAAACACAAAGAAAAAGGGTCTTGAAAGCATCAAGGAAGAGAATCTTAAAAGCAGGACATACAAGTGATCTTCAGTAAGATTTACTACTGGTTTCTCAGCAGAAACCAGGGAGGCCAGAAGACCACAGGATGACATATTAAAATACTGAAAAAGAAATTGTTGGGTAGCTGGCAGGCTCAGTCGGTGGAGCATGTGACTCTTGATCTCAGGGTTGTGAGTTCAAGCCCCATGTTGGGTGTGGAGCCAAATTCTTAAAATTAAAAAAAAAATTGTGGGGCACCTGGGTGGCTCAGTTGGTTAAACGACTGCCTTCAGCTCAGGTCATGATCCTGGAATTCTGGGACCCAGTCCTGAGGAAGGCTCCCTGCTCAGCAGGGAGTCTGCTTCTCTCTCTGACCCTCTCCCCTCTTGTGCTCTCTCTCTCTCTCTGTGTCTCTCATTCTCTCTCAAATAAATAAATAAAATCTTTTTAAAAAGTTTGTTAACCTAGAATTCGACACCTAGCAAGAATGTCTTGCAAAAACACAGGAAAAAAAAGATATTTTTAGCCATGAAAAAGCTGAAAGAATTCAACATCACTAGAACAGCAAAACAAGAAATGTAGAAGGACATCCTTCAGGCAGAAGGCAAATGATACCTGGTGGAAATCTGGATCTACACAATGAAATGAAGAGCACTGGGCATGTAACTACATAGATAAATATATAAGATATTTTTCTTATTATTTACATCTCTTTAAAAGATAACTGACCCTTTAATCAAAAACAACGTTTTATGGCATTTATAACATATGTAAAAGTAAAATGTGTGAAGACAACAGCAAAGGGGCACCTGGGTGGCTCAGGCCGTTGAGCGTCTGACTCTTGATTTTGGCTCAGGTCGTGATCTCCTGGGTTGTGGCGTTGAGCCCAGCATCTGGCTCTGCCCTCAAGCAAGGAGTTGGCTTCTCTCCTTCTCCCTCTCCTTCTGCCCCTCCCCCTGCTTGAGTTCTCTGTCTCTCTCTCTCTCTCTTAAATAAATGAATAGATAAATCTTTTTATTTTATTTTTTAAAGATTTTATTTATTTCTTTGACACACAGAGAGAGAGGAGCTGGAGGGAGTGACAGGCACAGGCAGAGGGAGAAGCAGGCTCCGTGTCGCTCAAGTAGCCTGATGCGGGGCTCGATTTCAGGACAATGAGATCATGGCAGGAACGGAAGGCAGACACTTAACTTACTGAGCCACCCGGGCATCCCGATAAGCATAAAGGTCGGCAAGGAACAAATGGAAACTTAACTACTAGAAGGTCCTCATATGACCCATGAAGTAGTATAATTACTATCAGTTAAAGATGTATACTATAAATGCTAAATTAACCAATACAGTAACAAATCCAAGAATTATAGATAAAAATTAACAAAGGAGAGAAAAAGCAATCGTTAAAAAAATTGATTAATCCAAAGGAAGGCAGAAGAAGTAAGAAAAGAGAACAAAGAAGAAACGGAACAAATAGAAAATAGCAAGATAATGCAGTCAAACTTTATATCACCTTATCCCATTAATCCCATTAAGGTAAATGACCTAAATATCCCAGTGAAAAGACAAAGATTGTCAGATTGGATAAAAATCAACTAGATGCTGCGTATAAGAAACACACTTGAAATATAAAAGCACAAATAGGTTTTAAAAAAAGATGGAAAAAGATATACCATGCTAACACTAGTTTTTTTTTTTAAGATTTTATTTATTTATTTGACAGTGAGAGACAGCCAGTGAGAGAGGGAACACAAGCAGGGGGAGTGGGAGAGGAAGAAGCAGGCTCCCAGCGGAGGAGCCCGATACGGGGCTCGATCCCAGAACGCTGTGATCACGCCCTGAGCCGAAGGCAGACGCTTAACGACTGAGCCACCCAGGCGCCCCTAGCACTAGTTTTTTTTTAAAAGGTGGGGCTGCTATACTGACACCAGACAAAGTAGGTTTCAGAGCAAAAGTTATTACTAGGGATAAACATTTAAACATTTATACACAATAACAGAGCTTCAAAATACATGAAGCAATACTTGACAGAACTGCAAAGAGACATGGACAAATTCACGATGACAGTTGCAGATTTCCTTATTCCTATCTACGTTATTCACAGAAAAAGTAGCAGGAAATCAGCGGGAACATAGGAGACTTAAAACAACAGCAGCAACCAACTTGACCTGACTGATATTTATAAAACTTTCCAGCCAACAACAGCAGAACACACTCATCTCAAATGCACACAGAACATTTACACGTCAAGCAAAGCTGAACTATTTGGCTAGTCAAGAAACAACAAACCTTTGCTAGATTCCGAGAGTTTATTACTTACAGAGATGGCAAAAACAAGAGTAGCAACAATGTCAGCTCCCCGTATCTTTTGCCCCATAGGGCAACACCAAAACAAAAAGGGCCCGATGATTTGCAACACAAGTATTGGAACGCCCCGACCCCCACCCCCCACCCCAGGCGCTGATTTCTAGCTGTAGTAAGCACTTTGAGAGCCTGCAGCTGTGCCCTAAGCGGTCGGGGTGAGACCGAAAGCCCTCTATCTCATCAGAACTTTTAAGGCAATGAAAAACTCTCCAGCCGCCTTCGCTCAAAGACGGGAAAGTGGGTGGGAAATGATCTTGTAGCAGCTCCTCACAAGTTTCCCATGTTCTAACGTTCTGGGAAATTGCATCTTCTGCCGAGACCTAGACAGGTCAGCAGTGGTTAAGCCTTGCCACAGGAACTATGCAGATATATGCAAAGTTGTCAGGGCACCAGCATGAAGCAGTTCCCCTCCATTCCCAAGAAAGACTTTATTTTGGGCCCCCAAATTAGTCTCAATAGACGCAAATGGATTCAGGTTATACAAAGTGTTTTCTCTGACCACAATGGAACTGAATTAGAAATCCATAACAGGAAGACGTCTGGAAAACCGCTAAATATTTGGAAATTAAACAGCACACTTCAAAATAACTCATGGATCAAAGAAGAAATCAAAATTGGTATCAGAAAACATTTTGAACTGAATGAGACTGAAAAGTCAACATGTTAATTTGTGGGATACCGCTAAGACAGTATTTGCAGGTGAATTTATAGCATTAAATGCCAATATTAGAAAAGAAGAAAGGACTAAGTGATGAGGTTGTGGAATATAGATGAGGTTCAGTGGGGTGGAGTCCGGAGATGACGATTAAGAAAGAATTCTTGAGGCGTCGTTGGTGCAAAATTGGTGGTTTATTAAAGCAGCGGGACAGGACCCGTGGGCAGAAAGAGCTGCTGCACCGGGTTGTGAGGGGTGGCCGATTATATACTATGGGGTTGGGGGAAGGTAAGGAAAAAAGGAGGTTGAGAAAGTACTTTCATGTATTAAAGAAGACTCACAGGATACCCGAGGCCTTGCCTTTGTCAGGTTAAGGTTGTTTTTCCCTCTAGCAAGGCATTAACATGAAGATGGGTGAGAACTTCCTAAAGGCTGCAGATTATAAGGACATTTAATTGTATCTACATTTCCTTTGGGAAGCTAGGTTATTGATAGAAATGCTTTGTTCTTGTAGATTGCTAAAACATTTGTAAACTGAGGGAGACTTAAGTCTTGAAGGATTGTGGTATCTATAGGTTAACTATTTCTTGTCCTTTAGGGCAGCCATGTGTGCCTGAGGAATGTCACATACATCCCATGGCGNAGAAACTAGGAAAAGAAAAAAAGAAGAAACTGGGAAAAGACGAGGTAAGGTAACATAAGGTAAGCCGATGAAAGGAAATAGTAAAGATGAAAATGGAACTCAATGGAAGTAGAAAACAGGAAAACAATGGAGAAAATTAATGAAACCAAAAGCTGGTTAGTTGAGATCAATAAAATTGACAAACATGAAGACTTACAAGAAAAAAAAGAGAGAAGACACCACTTAGAATATCAGGAACAAAAGGTGACATTACTACAAGTTCTACAGAAACTGAAAAGGATAAAAGAATATTTTTAGGGGCGCCTGGGTGGCTCAGTCGGTTAAGGATCAGACTCTTGCTCTCTGCTCAGGTCTTGATCTCAGGGTTGTGAGTTCAAGCCCCGTGCTCAGCTACCTACTGAAAAGGAATAGAATATTTTAAAAAATGTATACCAATAAATCCCACAACTTAATCGAAATGTACAAATTCCTTAAAAGATAGAAATTACCAAAGCTCACTCAAGAAGACATAGGTAGTTGCGATGGGAGAGGAAAGAATGAGGAGTAATTGTTTAATGGGTACAGAATTTCAATTTTGCAAGATGAAAAGGGTTCCGGATGATGAGGGAACAGAAGGCAAGCTGAAGGCAAAGCAGAAACTGATGCCCTGCAACACCCCCCACCATGGGATGTATGTGACATTCCTCAGGCACTCCTGGCTGCCCTAAAGGACAAGAAATAGTTAACCTATAGATACCACAATCCTGTAAGACTTAAGTCTCCCTCAGTTTTACAAATGTCTTTAGCAGTTTACAAGAACGAAGCATTTCTATCAATAACCTAGCTTCCGGAAGGGAATGTAGATACAATTTAATGTCCTTATAATCTGCAGCCTCCAGGAAGTTCCCAACCATCTTCATGTTAATACCTTGCTAGAGCGCAAAACCACCTTAACTTGACAATGGCAAGGCTATCTTGTGAATCTTCTTTAACATATGAAAGTATTTCCTCAACCTCCCTTTTTCCTTACCTCCCCCAACCCCATCGTATATAATCAGCCACCCTTCACAACCCCGGTGCAGCAGCTCCTTTCTGCCCACGGGTCCTGTCCCCGTGCTTTAATAAACCACCAATTTTGCACCAAAGACGCCTCAAGAATTCTTTCTTAATCGTCGGCTCCGGACTCCACCCCACTGAACTTCAAGAATTCTTTCTTAATCGTCGGCTCCGGACTCCACCCCACTGAACCTCGCGAGTATTCCGTGTCCTCATCACGGAGATGGATGGTGATGACGGCTGCTCAGCAGTGAAAATGTACTTATGCCACTGAACTGTACACTTAAAAATGGCCAGGATGGGAAAGTTTATGCTATGTGTATTTTGCCACATTTAAACAAAAGAAATAGATAACCCGAATAACCCTATATCTATTAAAGAAATGGACTTTACAGTTAAAATCCTTCCTACAAAGAAAACTCCAGGCATAGAAGGTGTCACTGAACATTTTTCAAGCATTTTAGGGAAGAAATAATATCACCTCTACACAAACACTTGCAAAAATTTGAATACTTCCCAGCCATTCAATGGGACCAGCATTACTCCAATACCAAAACCAGATAAAGACATTACAGAAAAAGAAAACTAAAGACCAATATCCCTTATGAACACAGATGTAAAAATTCTAAACATTATTTTAGCAAATTTAGTCCAACAATATATTAAAAAGATAATATATCACAACCAAGTGGAGTTTATTCCAATAATGCAGGGTTGCTTTAACATTCAAAAACCAATCAATTTCCCATACTAACAAACAACAAAAGAAAAAAACATATGATCATCTCAATAGATACAGAAAAAAGAAGTTGATAAAATTAAACATGATTTCCTGATAAAACACTAAGGAAAGGAGGAATAGAAAATAACTTCCTCGCGGGCACCTGGGTGGCTCAGTCAGGTAGGCATCTGCCTTCGGCTCAGGTCATGACCCCAGGGTCCAGGGTCATGCTCCCTGCTCAGTGGGGAGCCTGTTTCTCCTTCTCCCTCTGCCTCTCCCCCTGCTTTTGCTCTCTGGCTCTATCTCTCTGTTAAATAAATAAATAAAATATTATAAAAGAAGAAGAAAAGAACTTCCTCAACCTGATAGAGATCATCTATGCAACAGGTATATGAAAAAGTACTCATTGCCACACATCATCAAGGAAATGCAAATCAGGGGCGCCTGGGTGGCGCAGTCGTTAAGCGTCTGCCTTCGGCTCAGGGCGTGATCCCGGCGTTCTGGGATTGAGCCCCACATCAGGCTCCTCTGCTATGAGCCTGCTTCTTCCTCTCCCACTCCCCCTGCTTGTGTTCCCTCTGTCGCTGGCTGTCTCTCTCTGTCAAATAAATAAAATCTTAAAAAAAAAAGGAAATGCAAATCAAAACCGCAATGAGATACCGCCTCACACCTGTCAGAATGGGTAAAATCAAAAAACACAAGAAACAACAAGTGTTGGTGAGGATGTGGAGAAACGGGAACCCTCATGCACCATTGGTGGGAGTGCAAACTGGTGCAGCCACTGTGGAAGACAGTACAGAGGGTCCTCAAAAACTTAGCAGAACTACCATCTGATCCAGCAATCCCTCTTCCGAGTATCTATCCAAAGGAATTGAAATTAGGATATTGAAGAGACATTAGCATTCTTGCGTCCCTTGCAGCATTATTTACAGTAGCTAACATGTGGAAACAACCTAAATATGGGTCGACAGATAAATGGATAATGAAAATGCAGCATGTACGTACAATGGAATACTATTGCACCTCAAAGAAGAAGGAAATACTGCAATATACAACCACAAGTATGGAGTTGAAGACATTTTGCTATATGAAATCAGCCGGACACAGAAAGATACATGATTCCACTTATATGAGGTATGTAAAATAGTCAAATTCATAAAATCAAAGACTGGAATGGTGGTTACCGGAGGTTAGAGGGAAGGGAAAACGGGGAGCTACTAATCAACAGATATAGAGTTTCGATTAGGTTAAGATGAATAAGTTCTAGAGATCTGTTGTGCAACATTGTGCCTATACTCAACTATTATGTATTGTACACTTAGGGTAGATCTCATGTGTTCTTACCACAATGAAATTTAAAAAATAAAAGTTCCTTGGAAGAAAAAAAAGATGTGCATTAGCTAAAGCTATTTTTTTTAAGATTTTATTTATTTATTTTGAGGGGGAAGGGGAAGAGGGAGAGAATCTCAAGCAGACACCCTGCTGACTGGGCCGGTCTCACAGCCCTGAGATCATGACCCCAACTGAAACCAAGAGTCTGACGCTTAACTATCTGAGCCACCCAGGCACCCCTCAGTTTTTTTTTAAAGATTTTATTTATTTATTTTAGATTGAGAGCTCATGCCCATGCACAAGTGGGGGTAAGGGCAGAGGGTAGGGAAAGAGAGAATCTGAAGCAGACTCTGACATGGGGCCTGATGTGGGGCTCAATCTCATGACCCTGAGATCATGACCTGAGCAGAAATCAAGAGTCAGATGCTTAACTGACTGAGCCACCCAGGCACCCCTGGCTAAAATATTTTTGAGGTCCTCTCAATCTTACATTACTATACATGAGAATCTAGTTGTGACTGTGGACTTTGTCCTTAGACATGCTGCCCAAGACTTGACCCTGAAACAGACCTACTTCCGCCATCTTTTGTTTTTTGGTTTTCTTGGAAGAGCACTTCTTTTTTTTTTTTTTTTAAAGATAACATTTTTTTTTATTTATTTATTTGACAGAGATAGAGACAGCCAGAGAGAGAGGGAACACAAGCAGGAGGAGTGGGAGAGGAAGAAGCAGGCTCATAGCGGAGGAGCCTGATGTGGGGCTCGATCCCGTAAAGCCGGGATCACGCCCTGAGCTGAAGGCAGACGCTTAACCGCTGTGCCACCCAGGCGCCCCAGCAACCGTATTTCTATACATTAGCAATGAACAACTGTAAATTGAAATTAAAAATATTATATACAATAATATCAAGAAATATGAAATACTGGGGCACCCGGCTGGCTCAGTCAGTAGAGCATGTGACTCTTGATCTCAGGGTTGAGTTCAAGCCCCATGTTGGGGATGGAGCCTAGTTATAAAAAAAAAAGAAATATGAAATACTTAGGGATAAATCTGACAAAAGATGTGCAAGACCTATATATCGAAGACTACAAAAACTGCTAAAACTAAAGAAGGCATATATAAATGAACCTTGTTCATGAGTCAGAAGGGTAAATATTATTAACATGTCAATTCTTCCCAAATTGACCTGTAGATTTGATCCAAATCCAGTAGGCTCTTTTGTTGTAGAAATTTACAAACAGTTCCTAAAATTCATGTGGAAATACAAAAGATCTCAAATACCCAAAACAACTTTGCAAAAGAATAAAAAATTTGAAGGGCTAACACTACCTGATCTAAAGAATCATTATACAGCTACAGAAATCAGTACAGTATGATATTGACATACAGATAGACAAATATAACAATAGAACATTGTAGAGTCCAGAAACAAATTGATATATATATGGACAACTAATTTTTTCTTTTCCTTGTGGTGGATAACTGATTTTTGACAAAGGTTTAAAGCAAAGCAGTGGAGGAAGGATAGTCTTTTCAACAAATGGTACTAGAACAGTTTGATATCCATATGCAAAAGAACGAGCATGGATCTGTGCCTTCAACCATGCCCAAAAATTAATTCAAAATTAACTAAAGTCCTGGGGCGCCTGGGTGGCACAGCGGTTAAGCATGTGCCTTCGGCTCAGGGCGTGATCCCGGCGTTATGGGATCGAGCCCCACGTCAGGCTCCTCTGCTGGGAGCCTGCTTCTTCCTCTCCCACTCCCCTTGCTTGTGTTCCCTCTCTCACTGGCTGTCTCTATCTCTGTCAAATAAATAAATAAAATCTTAAAAAAAAAATTGACTAAAGTCCTAAATGTGTAATCTAAAACCATAAGACTTCTAGAAAACCTTTGTGACCTTGGATTAGGGAAAGATCTCTTTGATATGACATGAAAAGGAGAATTCAAAAAGAACAAATCAATACATTTGACTTCATCAAAATTTAACATTTCTGCTTTTTTTAAAGATATTTATTTGAGAGAGAGAGAGAGCGAGCGAGCGAGAGCAAGCATGGGGGGGAGGGGCAACGGGAGAGGGAGAAGCAGACTCCCCCTGAGCAGGGAACCCTGACGTGGGGCTCGATCCCAGGTCCCTGAGATCAGGACCTGAGCTGAAGGCAGACACTTAACCAATTGAGGCACCCAGGCGCCCCGATATTTCTGCTTTTCAAAAGACATTGTTGAGAGAAGGAAAAGACAAGCCACACACTGGGAGAAAATACTTGCAAAGCATCTGTCTGATAATGTATCTCTATCCAAAATATATAAAGAACTCTAAAAACCCAATAAGAAAACAAATAGCCCATTTTAAAAAAATAGGCAAAGAATTTTACCAGACTCTTCATCAAAGAAGATACACAGGTGGCAATTAAACACATAAAAAGATACTCAATATCACTGATGATTAGGAATATGAAAATGAAAAGCACAATGAATAGCAGAAACAAATACTGGAATGGATAAAAATCTGAATGACTGACCATACCAAAAACTGGGGAGGACATGGAGGAACTAGAACTCTCGTACACCACGGTAGGAATGTAAAATGGTACAACCCCTTTGGGAGACAGTTTGACAGGGTTATTTTTTGGTCATAAAGTCAGTTATTCTTTATACAACAATTATTCATTGAAAGCTTCCTATATGCTACATACTCTGCTAGACACTTGGGATACTGACACTTTCTTAAAAGTTTTACACGTATACTTATTATATGATCCAGTCATTCCGTTCCTAGAAGTCTACCCACAAGAAAAGGAAAACATATGTCCATTCAAAGGCTTGTATGCTAAACTCCATCAACAGATAAGTAGATGAGCAAAAGGTAGTATATCCATACAATGAAATATTACGCCATAAAAAGGAATGAGATACTGATACCTGCTATAACGTGTCAACCTTGAAAACATGTTGAGTGAAGGAAGCCAGAAACAAAAGGTCACGTATTGTATGGTTCATGTATATAAAATATCCACAATAGACAAATCTATAGAGACAGAAAATAGATTAGTAGTTGGCAGGGGCTGGAGGGAGGGGAAAATGGAAAGTGAGGGCTAATTGGTACGGGGTTTCTTTTATTTTTTTTATTAACATACATTGCATTATTTGTTTCAGGGGTACAGGTCTGTGATTCATCAGTCTTACACGATACCCAGTGCTCATTACAACACATACCCTCCCCAATGTCCATCACTCAGTTACCCCACCCCGCATCCCCCAGTACTGGGTTTCTTTTAGAGGTGATAAAATGTTCTGGAATGAGATAGTGGTGATGCTTGCACAAGCTTGTGAATATACTAAAACCATTGAATTGTACACTTGAAAGGGGTGGATTCTATGCTATGTGGATTTTATCTTAACAAACAAAAAAAAACAGGAATGACCTATTGATACATGGAACTACGTGAATGAATCTCCAATAATTTTGTAGAGTCTATCAGACCGAAAAGAGTACATACTCAGTGACTGATTTATAGAAAACTCTAGAAAACGCAAACTAAACTATAGCGACAGAAAGCAAATCAGTGGGTGCGTGGGGCTGGGGGTGGGGCGGGAAGAAGGGATTATAAAGGGGCAGAGGAAACTTTTTGGGGTGATGATATGTTCACCATCATGATTGTGATGATGTTTTCATGGGTGTATACATGTTATTTTAGAAATAATACAACCCCTCTCCTGCCTTCCTGGGCCGCCACCATCTCTTTCTGTGCGCACGTCTCTTCGCGACGTTTTTTGACAGAGCATAAAAAGTCATATCTTAGGCCCCAAATGTGAAAAGTTATTTTATTTTATTCATTTCTGTTGCTATTCTGAATCTTTGTATTAGTGCTTTCTGAAAACAACCTATAAATAGAATATAGCCAAGACAAAGTGGGTGGCGTATCCTTAACTTTCATATTCTTCAAGCACTTTTTAAGAGAATAGTCCTGGGACACCTGGGTGGTTCAGTGGGTTAAGTGTCTGCCTTAGGCTCAGGTCATGATCCCAGGGTCCTGGGATTGAGCCCCACATGGGGCTCCCTGCTCAGCGGGGAGCCTGCTTCTCCCTCCCCCTCTGCCCCTCCCTCTGCTTGTGCTCTCTCTAAATAAATAAATAAAATCTTAAAAAAAAATACTGCCATTTGCCCACTCCAGATCCCTTTGACCCTGCTGTTCTTTTTCTGTGGTGGCTCTTCTCACTTTCTAGCATACTAAATACTTTACCTCTTATTGCTTATCATCTCTCAGCCCTGCCGGAACATCAGCTCCACAAGGCTAATGATCTTTGTCTGTTTTGTCCATGGCTGTATCCCCGGTACCTAGAACCATGTCTGGCATATAGTAGGGACTCGCTTGTTGAATGATTTACTCTCTTCTGTATCCCTAGCATGCAGAATGGTACCTGGGATACAGCGAAGGCTCAAGAGACGCCTGTTGAATGGATTGGGGCAATAAGGGCACTTGGTAAGGACCCACTGCCCCTCATGCAGCTTTCCAAGTTGTTGGATCCTTCATCATTCTACAGGCTGAGAGGGCCCAATGTGGGAGCAGAGGGGAGGAGCCCCTGGCTGAGAAAGGAATGTCAGGAGAGAATCTAACTGCACATTATCTGTCACCAAACTCAGTCCCAGGCAACAGTCCTAATCGCCCAAATAATCTGCTCTTCTCTGAAAGGCCAAGAAGCTAGCTGCTTCTTGAAATGCTACCATGAATTCACGGCTGTGTCGGGACCGTTTTTAACAGAGGCAGCACCCTGCCAGGGAGACTTCTGGAGACTTAGCAGGAGAGGCAGATGCTTTCTCACCCACATCTTGTTCATTCCCTGTGGTGTGGAGGAAGCCAGTCTGAACAAGTTGTACAGGTCGTGGTCCCTGGCTTGTGGGTGGCCCGGGGAAAATTCATAGGCTCACAGCTGTTGTGGCTGAAGGGGTGACCTTGGCAGTCGGCAAGCACCAGGCAGAGAGCTGAGAGAGAACTGCGCAGCCTTGTCTCTCCTTGTGCGCAATGAATAAGGGACAGATTGGGAAAGCCTCCTGACACTGTCCACACTTCTCGGGCTATAAGGAGCCTGTCCTGGAACCGAGGGATCAGCAGGGAAGCACTCAGGGGAAGCACAAAAAGCCACTCAGGGTCTGTTGGGGGACCAGGTGCTCTGCTAGGGCTATGTGTTCTGGACACGGGGGTTTATTCAAGAACTTCAGGCCCCGTTTTTGAAGACAGGCTCGGGAGAAGACAGTCAACTCCAGGAACTGAAATCTGATGAAAGATCTATTTTAAGTATCATGATGCTGGGAGGAGAGGAAGGGATTGTCTGAAACTGCCAGGTTATGCCACACTGCAGGGCAGCGACAGGGGACCAGTGCCATTCCCCAGGAAGCTTTAAGCTCTTCTCGAAGGTGTTACCAAGATGGATTTATTACGATCTGGAGAAAGGAGGAGGACTTCTTGACTGGGTGTGGCACATACAACATGGGAAATGGACTATCAGACATGCCAAAGTGAGAACCTTGAGAAGGTGTGATATTCCTTCCCCACAACATGAAAAATATAACGCAGCCGAGAATTCTGGGGGCAGTGTGGACAATCACCATTACGGCTCAGGAACAGGAGCAACTGGGAGTGGGGATTTGTCCTCTGCTGTCTGCCTTAACCACCCTGCTAGGCCAATCTTGAAAACAGAGGAGTTCTGAAATTAATTAGGGATGACAAATCAGTAAATCTGTAAAATTGGTCTTTGCAAGTGTACTTCACGTTGGGGTGTGAGACTAGAAGGTTTTCTGATCAACCCTTACCTTACTCGGCATATGGCCACTGATTTGGCCAACTCACTGTTTTTCTACAGCTGCTCAATTTTGGCTCCAAACAGCAGTCTGCCTCTGCTTGGCAGGGACAGCAGCTTAGCTCTATTATCCTGCTCTAGGGGATGGTTGCCAAAGAGGAGGGGGAAGGGCAAAGTAGGTGAAGGGGATTAAGAGGTACAAACTCCCAGTTATCAAAATAAATACATAAATAAGTCAGGGAGATGAAAGGTACGCCATAAAGAAGAAAGTCAATAATGCTGTAATAACGTTGTCTGGGGAGTACGCTTCACGGGGTGGGCATGGTGTAACGTATCGAAGAGTCAAATCTCTATACTGTACACCTGAAACTTAGATAACATTGCATGTCAATTACACTTCCACAAGTAAAAAAATTTTTTTAAAGATTTAATCAGAAAAAAATGTAAGAATTTTAATGTGATAATTCAATTATTTTAAAAAAATTCTCCAGTGCTGCGCTATGTTCTGACATGTCATGAGTTTATACAAGTGGTGTTGATCTAATTCAAATACCATTTATTACATCAACAACTTAGTGATTGGGGATGATTTAGAAGCAAATGTGCTTAAAGCCCTGGCTTCCCTTGCTGCTTTTCTATCTCAGCCCGTTAAATAGGAAAAAGTTTAAGGACCGTCTGACAATAACCTTTTTGAGAGTCCAATTACCTGGAGGAATCAAAGAAATTCTACCCGGGACACACAAAATTTTTTTTTACCATCAAGCCAAAGTTTTGGACTAAAATGGGGGCCCGAAAATTAACTGGTTGCTCTGGGAGGTAGTGCAAACACATCCTATTTGTGGGTAGAAGCCCCCCCTTTCCTCTGGACTCTCATCACCGGCTCAAGATACCCTCTGGACATCTGATCTGGACCAAGAGGAAAAGCAGAGCCACCGCTGGGTTCTCGCTCAGAAAGATGGGCAGAGATGCGGCTTTCCAGACTCCATAGTCTCTGCTCAAAGGACACACTTCATAGCTTCGGTGTTCCGAGAATGAGCTCACGAGCAGGTGGGTCCTTTGACTTGTCTGTCAGCCCCTGCACGGCGGTGGGGCTGAAGCCTGGATGGGCTCCCACCTCCGTCAGCCCGGCTCCCACTTCCACTCAACTCAGCACACATTTATGATCTCATCATTCTACTAAGTTTGGGAAAAGATTTTTATTACATGCTAACTTCTGGAAAATACTTGGTTTCGAGCCTCCCTTCTGGTCTACTTCGTGCCTTGTCCCTGTCCTTGTCCTAGAGCTGCAGTGCAAGCAGACGGTGGAATGATGACCTCCCCACCTCTGTGAAGACAGGCTTTTCACACTGTACAGAGCTGGCAGCAGCTGGGTGGGGGGCGAGGGGAGAGGACGGGAGCGGGGCCACAGGTCAGTCTTCATCTGAGTCACTGGGGCCCAGGTACTGGCAGACAGCATCATAGTGAAGCTCCACCAGCTGATTCTCTCTCCGCAGCTGCACCAGAGCCCGGCTCCGTTCTCTGTCCCGGCCCAGCAGGCGGCCCACCTGGAGTAGTGGCGGGTAGAGTCAGCAAGGCCAACCCAGACGCTGGGACAGCCCCTGCATGTCCCCGCACCCTCCCCCCAACGCAGGTCTGGGACTCACCCTTCCAGCCTGTGGCCCCAGTACCACCATCACCCGGTTGCCCTCAACCTTGGGGACCAGGGTCTCCAGCATGCCTTCCTTCACACCTGCAGACAAGGCAAGGGGAGTAAGTGAGGCCCCCTCGGCCAGGGCCAGCCCACCAGGGTCCTGTCAGAAGGCCTTTCCTGTAATCCCCAGAGCCACCCTGCACCCTGTTGACAAGTGGGGATCCCACCACCCCATTTCACAGGTGAGGACACCTAAGGAGCAGTTCCTAGAAATAATGATAATAAAGGGAGCACTTATGCATGAAGATGATGGGTGATGACAACAGAGCCCATTTACTGTGGGCATGTCACCTGCCTGCCCTGCACGAGGAGTTCCGGACACATCGGTACAGGGTCCAGTCCCCAGAGGAACAGCTCATTTCCATGCCAGTACTTGCCCATGGGGAAAGAGGGGCTCAGATAATCACCATCACAGAAGCGCTTCATGTTCTGTCAGAAGATTCTGGGCTTTGCAAAATACCTGAACTCTGCTCAACCTCCCAGCCTTTGCCCACGCCAGCCTCTCAGTCGAAGACAGCCTTCCTGTTTGGCCTCCAGGATGACAACGACCCAGTGGTCATCCCTCAGACTCACCTTCCAGGATCCGGCCTTCGTCTGTTCGACACACACAGGTATCCAGGCTGAGGACATCTTCAATCGTCATCTGGGGAGAGGGTCAGGGGGTATGAGAATGTTAGAGTTACGGGGCCTAGTCTCTGAGGGTGGAGGGGGCATCAGGCTGCAGGGTTCCCACCTTGGTGTTATAATACTGGCCACCCTTGTGCTGCTTGTCCACAAAGCGCACACGCAGGTCCCTGTGCAACCAGTGCTGGCTCCAGGGACCGGCCTTCTCATTCTTGGCTGCAGGCTCCCCCTGTCTGTGGAAAGGGGCCAATGCGGGGCTTAGCTGATCAGATGCACGTTCTGGTCACCCCACCTTTGCAGCCGTGACACCCACTCATAATGCCGTCCCTAGTTCCTTCTATGTGTCTGCCTTGCCCTGGAAGCCTTCCCTGACTGCTAGAACCTCCCCGCAGCCTTGTCTTCTCCCCCCATCCCAGATGCCCAGGGTCCCACCGGTCGGGAAGGTGTTTCCGCTTCCTCTCTGAGTCCTCCCGCTGGCCGGGGAGGTCCTGATCCCGGAGGGCCTTCCATGACAAAGCTGTTCCATTCTGTTGCCCTGGGGAAGTTTTGCTCATCTGGCCTGTGCAAGGGTGTGTGGAGGAGAACCGGAAAAGAACCTCAGTGTGCCATTCTCCTACCTGGCAAGCTACACCTTGGCCTCGGGCCACCTCCCACCTGCCTCAGGGCCCTCCCACCATCACAACTTCGCAGTGCCATCAGAATGCTCTCCCATTCCCTTCAACTGCTGGGGCTTCCTTCAGGACTCCTTCCTCAGCCACTCCAGCATGTGCTGATGGTGCTGACCCAAGGCAACCATCTAGTGTGGGCCAGGGAAATCCGAGAGCTCTGTCAGCACCAATCTCCCATCTGCCAAACTGCCCCACCCTGCTGCCATGCCTAGAATGCCCTCCTCCTTGGTCATGGCCTAGTCCCAGCTGCCCTCACGCCCTAGAAGAAGAGAGGCTCATCACCTTGAACATACAGACCTCCTGGAGATAGGCATAGGTTTCCATACCTGTTTTTTCTCTCTCAGAAAGGCTAAAGCCCCAGGGTAACTAGATCAATTTTTCTTCAAACTGAATAAACCACTTATCTTCATTCTCCCCTCCTGACCTCTGACCAGAAGTCACACCTGCCAGGCAGACTGCTGCCCCTCCCCTCTGCAGATCTGACACCTGCTTTGCCCCCAGAGATAGGCCCTACTGCCCCCCCCCAATGCTTCTCCAATTCTCCCAGCAAGGTAAGAGGCTCACTCACTGAGACCCAAAGAGTTCTTGTCAAACTCCTTCTGGGAGATAGGCCGCAGGCAGTACTCACTAACCGTCACCATGCGGTTCCCCACAGCCAGGCGAACCATGGCCCGAACATTGTCAGGATCGAGGCCTTCTATCTGAAATGTTGGGGGGAAGAAGTTAGGCGGGCACTGAGAGGACTAAAACCCACATTCCCAGGACCAAGCTGTCCACTCTTACCTCCAATAGGCCTGACCCTGTGTCTCCCCCACCAGACTGGCCCAAGGTCTGGGACTGGGTCTAGACCATGTGTCTCCCCTACCAGACTGTGCCTTGGATGTATTTTAAAGAATTTAAGGCTCAGGAACATGTGGCATGTGGCATTCTCTCTTTCAGTTGGAAACTGAGGCCCAGAAAGACCCAGCAAATGGTTCTGAGGTACCTAAGGAGGCAGCAAGCCAGGCAGGCCTGAAAGACAAGGACTCCCAGCCTTTCCAACCTAAACCCAGTTCTTCCTCCCTCTGACCCCTCCCATCAATCTTCTCTGCTGCCTGTCTTGGGCTCTAGGCATAGCCTGGTTCCTTACCTTCCCATAGAGGCCTCGGTGAGGGCCAGAAAGAACCATCACAGCCCCTCCAGGCACCAGTCCTTGAGGCTGGTCTTCCTTTTCCTTCTCTTGCTCCTCATCTGGCTTTGGTAGGTGGTGGGGGCCAGTGGAGACCAGGGCCTGGACCTCATTCAGGTTGGCGCCCAGCCCTAACCCCTTCGGCCTCAGTGAGTTGACACGGGGCTTCACCACTCTGCAGGGAGCACAGTGTGAGCCTGTTGGGCCGGGAGCATGGGGTGGGGGGCAGGGGATGCAAGTCTTCAGTGTCCCCCCTACCGCCACCCAAATCCTACCCTGTCAACATGTTTAAGAATATCCTTCCCAATCTCACATAGGACTGTTTTTAATCTAGACTGCAATTTCATTTGGTCCAACCTAATAACACACCAGGTGTACCATCTATTACATATTACCTACAGTGAGATCTGAGGCAGATCTCTGTCATCAAATACCCCATCAATACAGGGGAAATCATACAAATAGGCACACCAAACAGAAGAAACCAACTATAATATGCTCTGTGTCAATTCAGGTCATGTTTGGCTACTAAGTGGTTTATGAAAAAAATGTTTGGTTTTCAGAATTCTTTGGAGTTGAGAACTGAGAAGGGATCCTAAGTCTGTGTGATAACAGCAAATGTCTTGTCTATGCTTATTTGGGGCCAGGGCCTGCTATGAGTGCTTTATGTGCATAATTTCACGTAATTCTGCAACAGACCTGGGAAGTCAGTATTGTCACTATCCCCATTTCTCAGATGAGGAAGCTGATGCTCAGATAGGTAACCTATATGTAAATGGGATCCCCTTACAGAGTTTCAAAGGGCAAACAGGAGAGTGAAACAGTAGTGGAAAGGCTTACTGAATTACTTAGAGTGGTAACATGCCCTCTCCCTGCCTGGGTGGTTCTGGACGGGCGGTAACCCGTGGGGGTCTTGTTCACTGCCCTGTCTGCTACCCCTGCCCCTACCCTAGAACTCACTGATTGAAGGTGCGGCCAATGCCCTCGCCAGGTTTCCAGCCCATGCCTCGTAACATGGCCAGCCCATAGGCCTCTACGGGGACTGCCTCGTAATCAGCTTCCTCTGGCACCTACAGGTTCAGGCAGAGAAAGGATGGTCAGGCTTGGCCTATGGTGGGCCCCTGGAAGCACGCTTACTAACACTCAATGGGTGACCTTTGGTGCTTCTTTTCCAGTAAGCTCAAGGTTAGTTTTGATTTCCTCTCGATGTCCCTCACTTTACTCCTCCACGGTGTCCTTCAACAAATAATTATAAAGCACCTACTCTGTGCCAGGTACTGACCTAGGTGATAAGGGTAAACCAGTAGCCAAAACAGACAAAAACCCCTGACCCTGCCCTGTGGGGCTGACATTCTAGTTGTAGAGGCACAGAATTAAAAAAAAAATACATAAAACATGGTCTGTCAGGTAGTGGTAAGTTACATGAAGAAAAATAAAGCAAATCAGCAGGATGCAGGGATATGGAGAAGGGAATATCACTGAGTTGATATCTGAGCAGAGACCAGAAAGAGATGACAGAGGGAGCCATAAGGATGTGAGAAGCATGGGTAGCCCAAGCAGAGAGAACAGTAAGAGCAAAGGCCCTGAGGCAGGACAAGTCTGGTATGTGGGAAGAGCATCATGAAAGTCGACCTGACTGAAAAACATGTGAAGGCAGAGAGGGGCAGTGAGAGATTAATCAGGAGGTCTGGGCTGGAGCTGCAGGAGGGTGGCCATCACAAGGGGGCCCGGGGAAGAAAGTTTCTGCAACAGTCCAGATGAGAGATGCTGGTGGCTCACACCAGAGTGGTAGGTAGGTGCTAGTGAAAAGTGGTCAGATTCTGGATATACTCTGCAAAGGGAGATGACAGGATTTTGCCGAAAGACTCTATATAAGGTATGAAACAAAGACGGGAGTCAAGAGTGACTCTAAGGTTTTTAGGCTAAGTGAGAGGAAGGATGGATGGAACTCTGATCCGTTAAGATGTTGAAGGCTGGGGAAGGAGAGGAAATGAGAGAAATGAGACCAAAGCGGGAACAGGATGGAATGAAGTGAAGGCCTTTTTTTAAGATGAAAGAAACCAGAAGACAGCTGTAGGCCAACGAGAACAGTTCAGCTGAAAGAGGGGATGGTCTGGGGCTGTAGAACTAGGCCCCAAAAAAGCATTGCTAAAAAATTGTGAACAAAGCGGTGAAAGTGGGGTCTATGGGTATGAAAGACAGACTTGGTTGCTTCTGTAGACACAACCCTCACTTCCCCTGTTATCTATCACTTCCCATCCTCACTCCCTCAATTCCTCCCCCCCAATTCTTTATACTCACTCCAGACACATTGCAGGTTGCTTCACTGATGGACCCACACCACACTGACTCCCTGCCACCGTGTCACTGCTCAAGGTGTTGCTGCTATTAATACTCACCCTGCTCTTCCCTCACTCACTAAGCCCTACTCCTACCACTCTGGTCTGAGTGGCCATCATTTCCTGCCTGTGCTACTGGTCTCCTTGCTTCTGCCTTTGCTTACTACTGTGCTCTGCTCACAGCAACCAGAGAGATCCTGTCAAATCTTAAGTCTTGGTCCCTCTCTGCTCAGAACCCTCTCATGGCTCTCATCTCATTCAGGGTAAAAGCCAAAGTCCTCACCATGGTCCACAAGGCCCTGCTTAGTTTAGCCCCTGCCACTTCTGACTTCATCTCTTCCTCCTCCCCTTCACTCATTCCACTCCTTGGTGTTCCTCAAACACTCCAGGCTGGGTCTACTCTCAGGATCTTTGAGTTTCCCTATTCCTTTGTGACTCATCTTGCTCAGATAATCCCAGAATGCAAGTGTTTTCCACACCTCAGTATCTCGATTCATTTGTTAAGGCTTCCAAAAAAGGACAGAAGGAGAAATGGATAGGCAACAGGCCTCTAGTACACACACAGACTTCCCCTGCTGTGTGCAGAGAGGCAAGCCTGGCAGACAAGGCAAAGAGAGGCTGGGGTAGTAGGAGGAGGTAGGGGCCAGCTCACTGTCTCGGCCCGGGGTTCGCTGTCTGCCCCTTCCCCGTTAGGGATGCATCCTTTCTGGATCATGGGGATAGCAAGCGTGGGGTCGACACCCGAATTCTCTCTCTCCTCCAGGGACTTCTTGGAGTCTAAGGAAGAATGGGAGGGAGCAATGAGGTCCCACCCTATCCTTCCATTTTCCTCCCCCCCTTCCTTCACTGGGGCAAGGCAAAGAGGGGATCACTCACCCTCAATGAGCTCCTTCACAGCCTGAGACAGCACCCCATCCATCAAGGCATCAGTATTTGTGGATGGCCCAAGAGCCTGGGTTGGTGGCTGCCTGCGATGGCCATTCTGGATTAAAGGGATGACGAGTTCCTTGGGAGTTTCTGAGGGCTTCACACTGATGTGGACACAGAGGCGTGAAGTTGGGAGAGTAGCATGGTCAGTGGGTTCTGAGCCACACTCCTGCCTTCAGAGAAAACATTTAGATTCTCTCCCTCACCCCCAACTCTTAAATGTCAGTGCCTTTGAGGAATCAGCCTTCAGTCCTGGACCCTCTGCTCATCCCAAGACCCACTTCCATGGCCTTCACGATAACTCACAAATCACCATCTTCAGCCCAGACTCTCCCCAGAACCAGGGTCCACATCAATCTCCCGGATGTCTGATTTTCTTCTGGAAGCCTCTCCCTCTGACTGTCCTTTCTGAATAAGCTGATGATGGCCTCCCCCAACCTGAATCTACCGCTCCATCCCGTTCCCCATACTAGAGAAGCTCTACCGCTTCAGCTGAGACACTAGGGGTCCTGTTATTCTTCACTCCCTTCCTTCTCGAAGAAGGCACAGACCTCAGGGTGCCTCAAGTCCTAAAAACACACCCTCTTAAGAATACATCCTCTTTTCTCAAACGCCACAGCTGTCAGGCCCAATTTCCTCACCTCTCCTGTTACACACTCCCGCCTTCTCGCCTCCGCGAATTTCCCCAGGCCGTGCCTCAGGCGTTCCAAACCACTGCCATCAAGACAATCAACTCAGATTCCACCCTCCCACTTGCACCCACCGAACCGAATTCCAAGGGATGAAAGACCCGGAGCTTCACCTTTTCAGCTCCCTCCCTTCCACGGTCTTCAAGAAATCCTTCTCCTCTGGAGCCGCACCCGCGTCGTCTCCCGGGTCCGCCAGCCGTCTCCGGGCGGATGTGCGACTGAAGCTGAATGAAATTGGGGCAGCGGAGGGTCCCGCCGGCCGCAAAGAACCGTCTTCGGCATCCGCCATCTTGCCCCTCTTTCCCAGGCGAGTGCGCTGCTTGCTGGGAAGTTTAGTTTGGGCTCAGTTTGTCAGGGTCCAGACGACGAGCGCTAGAACTACCTTTCCCATACAACACTGCGGCACCGCCAGGCGAAGGGGAAAAAAAAGGGGGCCTTAAGAACTAATTGTCGCTCTTTTTACTTCATAGGAGTGTGTCGCGCCAAGCATAAAGGGAAATGTAGTTCTTGGGTGAGGTAGGTGTGGCTGAGGTCGAGTCATTCTTGCCAGGTATTCATTCCTTCCTATAGGAGGTCGACAAGTATTTATTAATTACCTGCTGTGTGCACGTTACTGTGCCCTACTGGTATGGGAAATGTAGATAAAATACATCATTAAGAAAAAACCTGTGAGTGCCGGTTGTGTACAATAACAAATAGACATTTAAATGGTGCCTACCGATCCCAGATTTAATACACAACCAGCTCTGGATTCAAATAGTAATAAAATAGACATTCTCCTTTCTAGAGGCTGGTAGTCCAGGGGGAACAATAACACTTAAACAGATACCCCCCCCCCCCACACACACACAGTTAACCCTTGAACAATGCAGGGGTTGGGGGACCAATCCCCCGCCCCCACAGTTGAAAATTTGCCCGTAACTTTTGACTTCCCAAAAACTTAACTACTAACACCCTACTGTTGACTGCAAAACTTAATGATATAAACAGTAGATTAACACATATTTCATTTCTTACATGTAGTATTATTTTTGTTTTTTGTGGTTTTTCGTTTTTGTTTTATTTTTAAGTAGGCTCCATGCCCAGCGTGGAGCCCAAGGTAGGGCCTGAACTCACAACCCTGAGATCAAGACATGAGCTGAGGGCGCCTGGGTGGGTCAGTGGGTTGGGCGGCTGCCTTCAGCTCAGGTCATGATCCCAGGGTTCTGGGATCAAGCCCCACATTGAGCTCCCTGCTCAGCGGGGAGTCTGCTTCTCCCTCTCCCCTGCCCCCCCACCCTGTCGTGTTCTCAAATAAATAAATAAAATATTTTTTAAAAAAGAAAATTATAAGGAAGAGAAAATACATTTATAGTACTATACTGTATTTATTGGGAAAAACCCCGGTATAAATGGACCCATGCAGTTCAAACCCATGTTGCTCAAGGGTAAACTGTAGCTCCTACTGTTACCCAAAACTGGGTTCACCTCTTTTTTTTAAGTTTTATTTATTTATTTGACAGAGAGAGACAGCCAGCGAGAGAGGGAACACAAGCAGGGGGAGTGGGAGAGGAAGAAGCAGGCTCTTAGTGGAGGAGCCTGATGTGGGGCTCGAACCCAGAACGCTGGGATCACGCCCTGAGCCAAAGGCAGATGCTTAACCACTGCGCCACCCAGGCACCCCCTGTGTTCACCTCTTGATGGATATGGAGCCAAGACACATCTAAGCAACGAATAGGAAAAGACAGGGTTTCACTTCCAACAAGTGAAGGAGAATACTGGAGATATTTCTTAAAGCAGTGTCTCCTTCAACAACAAAAGCAGGTAAGTTTTAAGCTAAAGGCGCATATATATTCATGGAGGGGCTTGCAAAATAGGGAATTCAGCATGGAATTGGAGCAAAAGTCATCTTAAGGGGATTGAGCCCAGGTCTTAAGTTAATCAAATACATGAGTGCTGGCAGGGGTCAGCATCGTCGACTCTCTGGCTCCAGTTGGTCCAGTATTTGAGTGCTCAAAGGGGCTCAGATCCTGCAAAGATGACTCAAGAATATGTGTCAATCTTTACTTTTGAATCAGCACTGGGAGTTTTATCACTGATTTATTGTCCCTGGTATGCTTAGGCTATCTCCTGGCCTGATAGTGTCTCTTTGTTCTCACATTCTTTTGTTTCCTTCAAATCATTACCTACTGAGGTCTATTCTGCTATTTCAACACATCTCAGGAACTTCTGCAAGAAATGCACTTTGGATAAGTAGTGCTGGTCAGGCATAGATTACAAGATGATCAGGGGCCTAAAATGACTTTTTTCATGTCAAGAAAGCTATGGTCCATCTTTCTTTTTCCAGGGATCCCTAACTATTTCTGCTTCTATTACCAACATTAAATATGTTGTGAGAGCGAGGTTCTAAGGCTTTGAAAGATTAATGGGACAGATTCTTCTTGTGTAGGACCATAAAGAGATAGGGAAAATGAAAGGGTCCCAAGAAGGGCTGTTTTTTGAAGGGCTGCGTTTTTGCCCTTTCCTGCTTCTATTCTTGCTAGGACCAGCACACCTGCCTTACACATTCCTTATAATACAAATACTGTATGTTCTCTTTGTAAGGATCAAGGAGTGAATGATTTCTTTGGAGTCTTTCAGCACGATATATAACTTCTAAGGAATGACTAGGTGAGGCCGTCCTGTGTATATTCCAGACCACCGGAGCAAGACATCTTGATGCCAAGACCCCCTAGCTCCAAGGAGTTAGTGACTTATGGAGGACACCTGGACCCTTCTTGTTCTGACCAGTTTCTGGGTGCCTGAGAGGACACTTACATCAGACCACAATCCTAAATAAAAGCCCCAGACCCGAACAAAAACACTTTCCTTTCCTTTCTGAGTCTCCCAGACACTCTGTATCTGCACTCTCTCTATATCTTCAATAAACTCTGCTCTTACTTCCTCTTGGCTCACATTTGATTTCTATCCTGTGTGAAGCCAGGGACTCTCTTGGCTGGTCCTATGGGACCCCCTCTGGGTTCTGAGACCTAGCCTGCCTACATCATTAAGAGCTTGTAAATTAGAAGACTGGTACTTAAATAGTTACCAGAAAGAATACCAGAAATCTGCCAAAAATTCATCCCAAGGAAATCATTAAAGATGCGTGAAAATATTTTTTTTAAAGTTTATTTAAGAAATCTCTATACTCGGGGTGCCTGGCTGGCTCAGTTGGAGGGGATGAGACTCTTGATCTTGGGAGTGGTGAGTTCGAGCCCCACGATGGGTGTAGAGATTACTGAAAAAAAATAAAATCTTGGCGTGCCTGGGTGCCTCAGTCGGTTAAGCAGCTGCTTTCAGCCCAGGTCATGATCCCAGGGTCCTGGGATTGAGCCCCACGTCGGGCTCCCTGCTCAGCAGGGAGCTTGCTTCTCCCTCTCCTGCTCCCCCGCCTATACTGTCTCTCCCTGTGTCAAA
The DNA here is from genome assembly GCF_002007445.2 of Ailuropoda melanoleuca. Taxonomy (NCBI): domain Eukaryota; kingdom Metazoa; phylum Chordata; class Mammalia; order Carnivora; family Ursidae; genus Ailuropoda; species Ailuropoda melanoleuca. The sequence continues at coordinate 41,599,734 of NC_048238.1, forward strand.
TAAAGAAATAAAATCTTTTTTTTTTTTAAGATTTTTTTTTATTTATTCTACAGAGATAGAGACAGCCAGCGAGAAAGGGAACACAAGCAGGGGGAGTGGGAGAGGAAGAAGCAGGCTCACAGCAGAAGAGCCTGATGTGGGGCTCGATCCCACAACGCCGGAATCACGCCCTGAGCCGAAGGCAGACGCTCAACCGCTGTGCCACCCAGGCGCCCCAGAAATAAAATCTTTTTTAAAAAATTAAAAAAATAAAATCTTTAGGGGCACCTGAGTTGGTTCAGTTAGTTGGTTGAGCATCTGGCTCTTGATTTCGGCTTGGGTTTTGATCTCAGGGTTGTGAGATTGAGCTCCGCATGGGCTCCTCACTCCAGTGTGCAGTCTGCTTGGGATTCTCTCTCTCTCTTTCTCAGCCCCTCCCCCAGCTTGTGCACTCCCTAAATAAATAAATAAATAAATAAATAAATAAATAAATAAATAAATAAATAAATCTTCTTTAAAAATAAAAAAATTAAATCTTAAAAAAAAAAAAAAGAAATCTCTACACCAAACGTGGGGTTTGAACTCACCACCCTGAGATCAGGAGTTCCATGCTTCTCTGAATGAGCCAGCCAGGTGCCCCACAAAAATATATTTTTTAAAAGATTTATTTATTTTAGAGAGGTGGGGAGAGGGAGAGAGAGAGAATCTCTAGCAGACTCCTCATCAACTGGGGAGCCTGACATGGGACTTAATCCCCTGACCCCCAGATTTTGACCTGAGCTGAAATCAAGAGTCAGCTGCTTAACCAACTGAGCCACCCAGGTGCCCCAAAAATATTTTTTTAAATAGAAGTTCTAGTATTTTTTTTTAAGATTTTTATTTATTTATCAGAGAGAGAGCACAAGCAGGGGGAGCAGCAGGCAGAAGGAGAAGCAGTCTCCCTGCTGAGCAAGGAGCCAGACTCGTGACTTAATCCCAGCACTCTGGGATCATGACCTAAGCCAAAGGCAGAAGCTTAACCGACAGAGCCATCCAGGCGTCCCCCCGAAAAGATTTTTATATGAGATTCATCATAGTATTATTTCTTATAGCAAAACACTGAAGACCACTTAAATGAACAAGAGAAGGGGACAGGATAAATGAATTATAACACATTCCTGGGATGGAACACATATACTAGAACCTTTAAATGTGAAGCTTTAAATATACTTAAATGAAAGTGGGACATAGTCACAATGTTTGGAAAGTAGAATAATATGGTGGGTCAGAGCACGGTCTTAAAAACAGGAAGCACAATAATCAATCTCGTGGCCATGTTTCCAGGCTTAGAGGCCCTGGGCATCCTTAAAGATACCTAGCAGATAAGACTACAAAGCAGCTTTTATAAACGTCAATCTAAATAAAGAAGCAAACTGAGGCAAGCTCAAAAAGATGAGTTTATTTGGGAATAGCAGAGAAATTGCCATTCTGGACACCCAAACTGTAGCAAGCTACAGATGAGTCCCAAATTCCAATTCCTCTGCTATTCCCAAATAAACTCATCATTGTGAGCGTACCTAAGGTTACCTCTTTATTTAGGTCGCTATTCCTTGGAGTCAGAAGTGAGATCCAAAGGACATGACCCCCAAGAATGATGATCCAGGGATTCAACTGAGGTACCCACATGGAGCCCCTTGCACTACTCACTTCTTTGAGTCACGGTCTACTTCCGGTTTGGTGAGTCTCCTTTAGGATTCTCAACTCCATCCCTTTGGTTGAGCTGACTTTTTTTTTTTTAAAGATTTTATTTATTTATTCGACAGAGAGAGAGACAGCCAGTGAGAGAGGGAACACAGGCAGGGGGCGCTTAACAACAAGAAGCAGGCTCCCAGTGGATGAGCCTGATGTGGGGCTCGATCCCAGGACTCTGGGATCACGCCCTGAGCCAAAGGCAGACGCTTAACAACTGTGCCACCCAGGCACCCCGAGCTTTCTGACTTTATTCAGGATCTGTTTAAAGACTTTTTTTGGGGGGGGGTCAGTACTCATTTCTCTTAGTGAGTACTAGTTTGCTTGGTGAGTACTCCTTTTTTTATTATTGGAAGCACATCAGAATTTTGGTATAATTCCTTTGGAATTCTTGGAAGGGTTAAAAAGAAAGCCATAGGCCCAAGGTGGAGTGACAGCAAACCCAGAAATGCAATTTCAACCTCTTAGGGAGTGGAATTTTAAACCAATTAACCTGGAATTTTCTTTTTTTTTCTTTTTTTTTTAAAAGATTTTATTTATTTATTTGACAGAGACAGCCAGCGAGAGGGAACACAAGCAGGGGGAGTGGGAGAGGAAGAAGCAGGCTCCCAGCGGAAGAGCCTGATGTGGGGCTCGATCCCAGAACGCTGGGATCACGCCCTGAGCCGAAGGCAGATGCTTAACGACTGCGCCACCCAGGCGCCCCTAATCTGGAATTTTCTGGTCTGCACCAAAGAGGTAATCTCTCACATGGGGCCGTCTCATTTCCCAAAGCAAGATCAGATAATCTGGATGGTAAGAGCCCCCTTACCCTACCTTTCCCCATAAGGGGAAGTGATCTTGCCTGAAACAGTACTTTCTTTTCTTTTGCTAATAATTCCTTGCCCCATCTTCCTTCATAGAAAAACCTTCCATTTTGGGGGTGCCTGGATGGCTCAGTCGCTTAAGCATCAGACTTTCAATTTGGCTCAAGTCATAATCTCAGGGTCCTGAGATGGAGCCCTGGATCTGACTCCACGTTCAGTGGGGAGTCTGCTTCTTTCTTTCTCCCTCTGCCTCTCCCCCTGCTCGCGACTGCTCTCACGCTCTCTCTCTTTCTCTCTCTCCCTTAAACGAATAAACAAATTAAAAAAAAAAAAACCCTGCAGGGGCGCCTGGGTGGTGCAGTCCTTAAGCGTCTGCCTTCGGCTCAGGGCGTGATCCCAGCGTTCTGGGATCGAGCCCCACATCAGGCTTCTCCGCTAGGAGCCTGCTTCTTCCTCTCCCACTCCCCCTGCTTGTGTTCCCTCTCTCTCTGGCTGTCTCTCTCTGTCAAATAAATAAATAAAATCTTTAAAAAATAATAATAATAAAATTTAAAAAAAACCCTGCAATTTTGTATACCTCCTCTCAGACCTCTCTGTTAGGTAGGACACTCACCAATTCATGAGTTGATTAATAAAACCAATTAAATCTTCACATTTAGTTGATTTTTTGCTCCTTAGTGGGTATTAGAACTAATAAGCTTGGCAAGGTTACAGATCAATATACAAAAATCCATTGTGTTTCTACAAAGATGAAATTAAGAAAATAATTTCATTTACGTGAGCCTCAAAATAAGATACTCAGAAAGAGATTTAAAAAAAAAAGAACTGTAAAAATTGTACCGTGAACACTACAAAACATTGTTGAAAAACATTTAAAAAGACGTTAAGTAAGTGAAGAGACATACAATATTGACTAAGGGCCTGTGCTGGAGTCTCAGCCTGGCCCTGTTGATTACTCTCCTGCAGCTCCCATCCTCCTCTGCCACCATCTCCCCCAATCTGTGCCCCCAAGATTCATTAAGGAAGTCTCCAGCGCCACGGACTGTTCAAGCCCCCCAAAAGTATCCCCAGGTTTTTCACATTTTTCTGTATTTGGCACACTAGGAATCCTGTGTGAGAGGCAAAAGGGTCTTGAGACAAGTGACTGACTATTCAACATATAATTGTCCTTACAATTACAGCATGCTAAAGCCGGCTGTAAGGAAGAGGCTAAGAAAGCTGTTAGTGACTTTCCTAACATAGGCGCAACCCCCTAAATTTACATTCTACCCTCCTCTCTTCCAACTCACATCCAGCCTCGACCACAATTTAATTACCTAGGCAGTGCCCCATCAAGCAATTCTCCAGGTGTCACTCACATGAATAATTACCCGATACGCCTTCTTAACTAATCCTGGGCCCGGCTATTTAAATACACCTCCAGACTTTCCCATAGTCCTCTAATAGCGCGAAGATCCCGCTCCTCATACTACACCCAGGCCCTCCCTGGGGGTGCAACTCCAAGACGGGGCTCCTGAACTTTTCAGGCTCCGCCCTCTAACTGGCCTAGAAACTTCAACCCATTCCTGACATTTCGATCCCGCCCCCTGGCGTTTGCAGGCAACACCCCCTAGAGTGCACTTTTTTCCAGGCCCGCCCCCAGCCAACTGTCCGCCCCCAACACTCTCCAGGCCCCACCTGCTCAGAAATGGCCGGCGAAGCCCCCACTGACAGGGATAACCATCCAGCCCCGCACGCAAAACTAACCATGCAACATTCACCTACCTACCTCAGTAACTTTCCCAGGGTCACCTCCTGGTGGAATATTCTAGGATAACGCCAAGGCTCCGCCCCCTCGAAGCTCCCTCCGCCCCGCCCCGCCGCCGCTCACACCCATTGGCCCCACCCAGGGGAGTAACCAACAAGTCCCCGGTCCGTCCACTCAGGCCCCGCCCCCCGGGAGGCCCCCGCCCCGCCCCCCGACACGCACCGGCCTTGGGGCGCAGGCGCAATGTGGCGCCCGTCCGGCGTACCAGCGCCGCCACGTCGGCCGCAGCTCGGGCCGCCAGGGGGCGCGCGTTCAGCCGCGCCAGGAGCTGCCGGGCTCTGGGGCCCGCGGACAGGGGAAGGTCCCGGCCTGCGCGGGTGCAAAGAACAGGTCAGCACCCGCCCGAGCCTCGGCGAACCTCCACGCTCCCCGACGTCCAAACACCTGGAATGCCCCTCAAGATCTTCGGAGCTCCCCGACCACTCCCTCGATAGTTCCGGAGGTCGCCCACTGCCCCTCTCCCGCAACCCCCGACCATCGCGGGCCTGCCCGTGGACCCCCGCTTGCCCCCACTATTTCCCTGGAGAGAGCTATCTGACCGAAATATTCCTGGACACTTCCCAACACCCTGGGACTATCTCTGGAGGTCTCCGACTACCCCTTCGTAACTCCAGATTCCAAACGCCCCGCACAGTAGCGAGGGGACCCCGATTCCCCCAGATGTCCCGACAGAAGACGGCCTGCCTCCGCTGTGGCCCGGGCACCCCGATTCCCCTTTCGGATATCCTAGGCAATCCTGATGGCCCACGTAGCCCCAACTGCCCCTCCATATATCCTCAGAGGCCCCCGCCCAACACCCCGCCCCGCCATTCACTACAGCCCCGAGTGACTAGGTGTCTCCAGTGACCCCGGGCAGACCCCTCTGGCACAACGCCCCGGAGACTCCTGAGAGCCCCCGGGTCTGGTGCGCAGCCCCGCGGTGCGNGCAGCCAGCGCGAGCGCGGGGCCTCGCTCTGCCTCAGGCGCCGACTCTGCTAGCCCAGGAGCCTGCGCTGGGCTCCTTTTTCCACCCAGGAGGGGTGGTTAGGCCACGAGCCCACGAGCGAGCGAGAAGGGGAAGTCGAGGCCCAGAGAAGTTTTAGCTCTGACAACTAAAAACGGGGGTGCAGAAGTGGAGCCCACGTTTACCAGGGAATTCTGCAGCCTCCGACAGAGCTTTGCTCATAGTAGGGCGGGCACTCAGCAAATTTGCAGTCAGTGTTTCCTACTTGGGAAGTTGAAGAGTCTGTTGGACCGGGCAGGAGTGGGGGCGGGTGTTTGGAGCCTTGGGGGGCATGGGAGGGTTTGGGGCCCAGAGCATGATAGGGTTGGGGGACTCCAAAAGCCGGGAAGGGCAGGTGCCTTGGAGAGTGGAGGGGCTGGTAGGGGTCTGAACTTGAGGAGGCTTTCAAGGCCCCTGGGTGGGAGGGGTCGCCAGCCAATGAGAGGGGAGAAATGAGGCCCCTCTTAAGTATTAAAAGTGGGGGGGGGTGGCCTGGAGACCGAGGTCTGCAAGGGGGAGCACTTGGGCACAATGCTACTGTAGGGGGAGGAGGAATGGGCTGCAGTGAGAGACAGCCTGTGACCACCGCTTTGTGGAGGAAGAAACTGGGGCCACGGGGCTCACACACCTACCTGTCCAGGGCCCCACAGCCAGCCAACAACAGCTTGGGCCTCAGGCGGCTTGCCCCCAACATTCACTGGGGCTGTGACTGTTGCACTATGGACACTGTGGGCACTTTCCCTGTGGACCATTCTGGGTGGCTGGGCAGCCTCTCTCGTCCACCTTTCGGGGGGCCCGGTGTTGTCATAGGTGAGAGGGGATGGATGGTCCCTGCTTCCCTTTCTCCTGCAATCTCTTGGCCCTCCCACCTCTGACCTGACCTTGTCTGGAGGGGGAATACACTAGACCTCATTCACTGCCTTTCCCTGTTCTAGTTGAGACCTCGAGCACTGAAGAGGGATAGCAAAAGCTTCTGATCTTGGGCTCACGGCTCTGGGAACTGGTGATCGGGATAGAGGTGTACTTACATTCTGGGGAAAGGGAGCTTGAGGCTCTGTAGATTGGTGGATGAGAGGTTTTGCAGGCTTTGTGTACTGTTAAAAGGTCAGGATGGGGAGATGGTGAGGGGAGGCTCCAGACGTTGGCAACCTCAGTGCTTTGGAAATGGGTCAGAGAACTTGTCAAGTGGATGAGGGTTCCAGGGTCTAGAAATGGGGATAGCTTCCATTCTGGGAGATGCTCAGTCTTGGTGTACTATGGAAAAAATGGGGTGTCCAAGGATGCCTCAGGGAGGAATTGTAGTAGCGGGGACCCTGGATGGTGGGTAGGGGTTCACTAAGAGCTGAAGCCACCAGGGTCACAAATCTGGGGACAGGGGCAAGGATTGGGTTGAAGCAACAGTTCTTAGGTCGCTGAAGTTGTTGGCATGGTTGAGGGTGAGGAGGTCCAGACAGAAGGCCCACCCTCGTACAGGGGGTGGAACCTTAGCCACCAATTCATCTGGAGTCTCAGTGTACCCTCTGGGAAGTGATGGTAATGAGGTGTGCATTGTAAAATTGTCAAGGATTTAGGGATAAAGCTTCCAAATCACATGCCTTGGGACCAGCCAAGCTATGTGGTAGCAGCCCTTGTGTTTATCTTTAATCTATATTGATTACTATCAGAGTGGACAGAGCCAACATCTCTCTCAGTCCAGCTCCAATGTGGGTTTAAACCAATGCCTTAGCCTTGTCCATTCATGAATATAAACCTGTTGCCCCTTTTCACCTCACCTCATTCATGGATTTAAGTCAGTTCTTCTCATAGCCCTACCCAATTCTTTATTATTATTATTATTATTATTATTATTATTATTATTATTATTATGTTAGTCACCATACAGTACATCATTAGCTTTTGATGTAGTGTTCCATGATTTTTAAAAATTTAATCAAGCCTTCTTTTTTTTTAGTGGGTTGAGGTTTGACAAAATCTGATAGGTTTTTAACTGTGTTTATATCTGCGAGACTATCATTACAGTCAAGATAGGAAACATAATTCTTGCTGCCAAAAGTTATCCTCCTGCTGTGTAATTCCTCTTTGCTGTGTCCTGCTCTCACCAGCCACTGATTTATTCTATCACTGCACATTAGTTTGCATGTTTCTAGATGTTTAAAATTGAAGTTGAAGGGCGCCTGGGTGGCTCAGTGGGTTAAGCGTCTGCCTTCAGCTCAGGTCATGATCCCAGGATCCTGGGATTGAGCCCCATAGCCTTCTCCCTGCTTTGCCGGGAGTCTGCTTCTCCCTCTCCCTCTGCTGCTCCCCCTGCTTGTGCTCTCCCTCTCCCTTTCTTTCTCTCTCTCTCTCTCTCTGTCAAATAAATAAATAAAATCTTTTTAAATAAATAAATAAATAAAATCGAAGTTGACACGCAATGTTACATTAATTTCAGGCACACAGCATGGTGAATCCTCACCACCAGTGTAGCTCCCATCTGTCAGCATACAACACTATTACAATACCACTGACTAGATTCCCTATGCTGTGCCTTTCATCCATGACTTTGTTCCATAGCTGGAAGCCTGTACCTCCCACTCGCCTGCACTCATTTTCCCCACCCCTGACCCCTTCCCGTCTCGCAACCACCAGTTTGTTCTCTGTATTTATGGGTCTGTTTCTGCTTTTGTGGTTGTTCACTTGTTTTGTTTTTTAGATCCCACATATATGTGACATCTAGATTTCTATATGAATGGAATCATATAGTATGTACTCTTTTGGGGGAGCAGGTCTGGCTTCTTTTTTTTTAAGATTTTATTTATTTATTTATTTGACAGAGAGAGAGATTGAGAGAGAGAGATAGAGAGCACAAGCAGGGGGAGTGGCAGGCAGAGGGAGAGGGAGAAGCAGGCTCCCAACTGAGAGGGAGCCTGATGTGGGGCTCGATCCCAGGACCCTGGGATCATGACCTGAGCTGAAAGCAGACGCTCAACCAAAGGAGTCACCCAGGTGCCCCTGGCTTCTTTCACTAAGCATGGTTACTTTGAGATCTGTCAAAAGCTCAGAAATAGCAGAAGTAAAACCAATCAATCAGTAATTAGTAAAAGTTTATTGTGCACACACCAAGAAAATAGTTTGCTGACCAGGAGCATTCAAACCAAAACATGGGATGAAGTTCAGGGGTATATTGTTAAGCAGTTTATACAGTGAAAAAGTGGTGACTGTTTATTCTTCACAGTGATGGGTTAAAATATTAGAATTTTCTTCAATGATAGGGAATTGGCCAGTGGTTACTTCATATCAACCTTGGGAAACTGTTTAAGTTTTGTTATGATTTCCAGAGGCCTAAGCAAGAAATGACCCAGGTCAAGTTAGCCTTGCAAAATAAGCTAAATTAAACTTTGTTTATATGCCCAAACTGGTTTTGTCTCCTCGGGAAATTTTTTAGTTTGGACTCCATATGTTTTTGATTTTAACAGATCCGTCCAAATTTTTCATTCCATTTTATTGCAGAGTAGTGTTCCACTGCATGAATATTACACAGTTTCTTTTTTTAAAACTTATTTATTTATTTGACAGAGAGAGAGACAGCCAGCGAGAGAGAGAGCACAAGCAGGGGGAGTGGGAGAGGAAGAAGCAGCCTCCCAGCAGAGCAGGGAGCTCAATGTGGGGCTCGATCCCAGGACCCCGGGATCATGCCCTGAGCTGAAGGCAGATGCTCAACGACTGAGCCACCCAGGCCCCCCTATTACACAGTTTCTTGATCCATTCACCTGTTGATTGATATTTGGGTTGTTTTTAGTTTTTGGCTATTAATGAACACTGTGGGCTGAATTGTATTGCCCCAAAATTCATATGTTGAAGCCTTAACCCCCAATGTGACTCTATCTGGAGATAGTCTTTAGGAGGTAATTAAGGTTAAATGATGTCATAACAGTAAAATTCTAAACCCATGGGACTGAGGCATTTTAAGAGGGAAAGAGCCTTTCTCTCTCTCCCCACCTCCATGTGAAGATACACATAGACGGTGGACATTTGCAAGCCACGAAGAGAGATTTTACCAGGAACCAAAATGGCTAGCACCTTGATCTTGGACTTCACAGCCTCCAGAACTTTGAGAAATAAATGTCTGTTGTTTAAGCCACCTAGTCTATACTATTATGTTATAGCAGCCTAAGATGACTAAGACAACAAATAAAGCTACTATGAACATTCATATACAAGTCTTTGTGTAGATACATTCTTTCATTTCTTTTAGGTAAATCCCCAGGAGTAGAATGGCTGGATCATATATCCGTTTAACTTAAGATACTGCCAAACTGTTTTCTAAAGATGCTATATCATTTCACATTTCTATCAGCAGTCTCTGAGAATTCCATTTCCTCCCTATCTTCTCCAACAGTTGGTATTGTTAGACTTTTGTACTTTTCGCCATTCTAATATGTGTACAGTGGTGCTTCATCCTGATTTTCACTTGCTTACCCTAAAGACTAATAATAATTGAACATTGTTGACACGATTATTTGCCATCTATATATGTTCTTTGATAAACTATGTGTTCAAATATTTTGCCTATTTTATGGGGTTGTATTATTAAATTTTGGGTATTATGTGTATATTATGGATACAATTCTTAAGAAGAGCGATTTGCATTGTCTTTTCAAAAGCAGAAGTTTGGGGTACCGGGGTGGCTTAGTCGGTTAAGCGTTTGCCTTCAGCTCAGGTTATGATAACCAGGGTCCTGGGATCAAGCCCTACGTTGGGCTCCCTGCTCAGTGGGGAGTCTGCTTCTCCCTCTGCCTCTGCCTGCCACTCCCCCTGCTTGTGCCATCTCTCTCTCTCTTTCTCAATCTCTCTCTCTCTGTCAAATAAATAAATAAAATCTTTAAAAAAAGAAAAGCAGAAGTTTTGAATTTTGGTTAAGTCCAATTAATCCATTGGTTCCTTTATGGATTTTGCTTTTGAAAATCTATCTACACAACCTTTGCCTAACCCAAGGTCACAAAGTTTTTCTCCTTACTTCTAGAAATTGTATAGTTCTAGGTTTTACATTTAGGTGTATGACCTATTTTGAATGAAACAATTTTGTTTTTTAAGATTTTATTTATTTGAGAGAGAGAGAGTATGTGCACGTGAGCACAAGTTGGTGTGGGGGGAGAAGGGGCAGAGGGAGAGGGAGAAGCAGATTCCCCACCAAGCGGGGAGCCCAGACACAGGGCTCAACCCCAGGACCCTGGGATCATGACCTGAGCTCAAAGTAGATACTTAACCAACTGAACTACCCAGGTGCCCCTGAATGAAACCATTTTTCAAAAACCATTTAATGTAAAGAAATTTGTTTCAAATTTATTTTTGTGTGTATAAAATTTATATGTAATGTAGGGGCACCCGGGTGGCTCAGTCAGTTAAGCGTCTGCCTTTGGCTCAGGTCATGATCCCAGGGTCCTGGGATCAAGCCCCTCATTGGGCTCCCTGCTCAGTGGGGAGCCTGCTTTTCCCTCTCCCTCTGCCCCCCAGCTCATTCTATCTCAAATAAATAAATAAAATCTTTAACATTTATATCCAATATGTATCCAATTGTTATAGCACCATATATTTAAAATATACTCCTTTATCCACAGACAAATCTTTGTCCTTCTCTTGAAAATCAGTTGTCCATATATGTGTGGATCTGTTTGCAGACTTAATATGCTTTCCCATTGATCTGTCTCTTTTGTCACCAGTATTAGACTGTCTTATTACCGTAGCTCTGTAATACATCTGAAGTCAAATATTGTAAGTACTCTGACTTTCTGCTTATTCAAAGTTGTTTTGTTCTTTGCATTTCTTTTTTTAAAGATTTTATTTATTTATTTGACATAGAAAGAGAGAGAGCACACGCTCAGGCAGGGGAAGAGGGAGAGGGAGAAGCAGACTCCCCGCTGAGCAGAGAGCCTGATGTGGGGCTCAATCCTAGAACCCTGGGATCATGACCTGAGCCAAAGGCAGATGCTTAACCCACTGAGCCACCCAGACATCCCACATTAATGTATTCTTATTATCTCCATTTTGTCCCCACACTCTGATTTAGGCTAATCTATGTCAAAAATCCTACCTATTCACTGATTTGAGCCTCACTCCTTCTTTGTCAACTTCCTGGATCTAAGCTTTAAATAAAAGCCTTCCCTCTTTTAAATATTTCAGTCCTGGGGCGCCTGGGTGGCTCAGGGGGTTAAGCGTCTGAGTCTTGATTTCGGCTCAGGTCATGATCTCAGGGTCATGGGACGGAGCCCCACGTTGGGCTCCGTGCTCAGAGCAAATTCTGCTTGAGATTCTCTCTCCTCCCTCTGCCCCTCCTGCTGCTCACAACTGTTTGCTCAAATTAATAAATCAATCTCAAAAAAAAATATTTCAGTCCTGCCTCATCCATGGATACAGAAACTCTCTACCCATTAAAAAATAACACCCTATTCCCCCTTCCCCCCAGCGACTGGTAATCCCTATTCTACTTTCAGCCTCTATAAATTGTCCTACTCTAAGTACATCACACAAGTGGAATCAAACACTATTGGCCTTTTTGTGACTGACTTATTTCACTCAACATTCATGTCGTAGCATGTGCCAGAATTTCATTCCTTTTTAAGGCTAAAGAATATTCTATTGTATGTTTATAGACATTTTGCTTCTCCATTCATCCCTTTATGTACATTTGCATTGTTTCCATTTTTTGGCTATTGGGAATAGTACCACTATGAACATTTGCATACAAGTATCTGTTTGATTCTCCACTTTTAAATCTCTTGGGTATATATCTAGGTGTGGAACTGCTGGATGATATGGTAAGACTACATTGAATTTTTGAGGAACCCCAAACTGTTTTGCACAGTGGCTGCACCATTTTACATTCCCATTGCGATGCATAAGGGTTCTAACTTGTCCCCATCCTGGCCAGAACTTGTTCTTTTCCATTTTCCTGATAGTAACCGCTCTTGTGGGTGTGAGGTGGTATCTTACTGAGGTTAGAGTGAGCTGATTTTCCCACCATATACTGAAGATTCCATCCTTTCCATTTGATGTGTAATGCCACCTATACTTTATGTATCAAGTTCCTATATATACACCCATATCCAAAACCCCTCTTCTCACTGATTAGTTTGTCTAATCCAGGCCCAGTCGGACACTCTTTTTATTACTCTGTCTTTGTAGCATGTCAAATTTTGAAATCATTGTGCTCCCTCTTTGTTTCTGAGGTTGACCGGGCCCATCCCACAACATTTGTGAGTCCCAGGGTGAGAACACAAATGGAGGCCCACATATTATAAGGTTAAAAGTCTAAAACTAATAAGCTGTGGTAACTATTAAATAAAATTGGATGTACCCTCCTACTTTGAGAAATACATTTCCAGTACAAACCTGTAAGAAAGGCAGGTGCCAGCCCTGACCACATTGTGTTGTCAATGTCTGTGTAGGCATCCGGTAGGGCCTCTTCCTCCAGAGAGGGTGCCTGCTAATAGCAGAGCCCAGGGCTGTTTCAGCCCCATGTACCCAGCTGTCCCTGCATGGGGCTGAGCTCTGACCAGGTGTTAGCGAATGTCCACAGACATAAAGGAATGAGAATTTTATGGAGAACAGTGCTATAAAGGGTCTCAATCTTCCCCTACCGAACACCAGACTCAGGTTGGGACACATGGGACAGATGTGGGCAGCCAGACAAAGATACCAGGACAGGCAGACAGAGGCCCAGAAAGGCCAGTTACCCCAGTGACCAGCACTTCCCTGCAGGATTGGGGAAGTCCCCAAAGGGGGTTCAAGGGGAATGGACCCTGGAGGAGACAGTGGGAAGGCTCCCCAGTGAAGGAGAGGACATGGGGGCCCAGGGATGAGCCTTGGTTTTTCTTCTCAATCCAGTTCTCTTGAGAAGACTCAGGAAAATAAATCAGCCTAAACTCTTCCTCACAGACAGAAGTACGTTGGTTTACAATTCTACATAGCTAATCATCCATCTTCTGCATTTCTTTTCAGAAAAGGATGAATGGAAAATTGAAGCCTTAAAACTGGGCCTTGATAACGCGCAGTCCTATTTCAGGTGGACAAATGACTGGGAAGGGCTCCTATACAGAGGACACAGCACAGGTAAAGGGAAGAAGGATGGGAAAAACAGTGCACAAAATTTGGTGAACTGTGACAGCCCAAGGTGATTGGCATAAGAACAGGACAGAGCAGACAATGAGGTCCAGTGTATTCTGCCCCCCCCCACAAGGTCAGGTCAGAGGTGGGAGGGCCAAGAGATTGCAGGAGAAAGGGAAGCAGGGACCATCCATCCCCTCTCACCTATGACAACACCGCCCCCGAAAGGTGGACGAGAGAGGCTGCCCAGCCACCCAGAATGGTCCACAGGGAAAGTGCCCACAGTGTCCATAGTGCAACAGTCACAGCCCCAGTGAATGTTGGGGGCAAGCCGCCTGAGGCCCAAGCTGTTGTTGGCTGGCTGTGGGGCCCTGGACAGGTAGGTGTGTGAGCCCCGTGGCCCCAGTTTCTTCCTCCACAAAGCGGTGGTCACAGGCTGTCTCTCACTGCAGCCCATTCCTCCTCCCCCTACAGTAGCATTGTGCCCAAGTGCTCCCCCTTGCAGACCTCGGTCTCCAGGCCACCCC
>NC_048238.1:41613954-41704998 GCF_002007445.2 Ailuropoda melanoleuca
AAAAAAAAAAAAAAAAAAAAAAAAAAAAAAAAAAAAAAAAAAAAAAAAAAAAAAAAAAGGCGCCGGGGCGGGCCGCCAGGTGAGCGCGCCCAGGCGCTGAAAACTCGTCGCTGGCGGAGTCCACCCGGCGGACTTCGGGTCATGGAGCCGCGCGCGGGGGGCGCCACGGACCCTAGGGGGAGCAGAGGAGGTACGGGGGAGGGTGGGGAGGGACTGGGTGCGTCCCCGCCACCCCTCGCCCCGCCTGTCCGCTCCTCACCTTTTCCTTACGACAGGTGGTAAACAAAGCAGCCCTGGCGCCCAAGTGGCGGGCGAGCGCCTGGCGGCCGGGGTTGGGCTCGAGGTCCCCGACCGGCACCTGCACCCGCACCCGCACCGCGGGGCTGCGCACCAGACCCGGGGGCTCTCAGGAGTCTCCGGGGCGTTGTGCCAGAGGGGTCTGCCCGGGGTCACTGGAGACACCTAGTCACTCGGGGCTGTAGTGAATGGCGGGGCGGGGTGTTGGGCGGGGGCCTCTGAGGATATATGGAGGGGCAGTTGGGGCTACGTGGGCCATCAGGATTGCCTAGGATATCCGAAAGGGGAATCGGGGTGCCCGGGCCACAGCGGAGGCAGGCCGTCTTCTGTCGGGACATCTGGGGGAATCGGGGTCCCCTCGCTACTGTGCGGGGCGTTTGGAATCTGGAGTTACGAAGGGGTAGTCGGAGACCTCCAGAGATAGTCCCAGGGTGTTGGGAAGTGTCCAGGAATATTTCGGTCAGATAGCTCTCTCCAGGGAAATAGTGGGGGCAAGCGGGGGTCCACGGGCAGGCCCGCGATGGTCGGGGGTTGCGGGAGAGGGGCAGTGGGCGACCTCCGGAACTATCGAGGGAGTGGTCGGGGAGCTCCGAAGATCTTGAGGGGCATTCCAGGTGTTTGGACGTCGGGGAGCGTGGAGGTTCGCCGAGGCTCGGGCGGGTGCTGACCTGTTCTTTGCACCCGCGCAGGCCGGGACCTTCCCCTGTCCGCGGGCCCCAGAGCCCGGCAGCTCCTGGCGCGGCTGAACGCGCGCCCCCTGGCGGCCCGAGCTGCGGCCGACGTGGCGGCGCTGGTACGCCGGACGGGCGCCACATTGCGCCTGCGCCCCAAGGCCGGTGCGTGTCGGGGGGCGGGGCGGGGGCCTCCCGGGGGGCGGGGCCTGAGTGGACGGACCGGGGACTTGTTGGTTACTCCCCTGGGTGGGGCCAATGGGTGTGAGCGGCGGCGGGGCGGGGCGGAGGGAGCTTCGAGGGGGCGGAGCCTTGGCGTTATCCTAGAATATTCCACCAGGAGGTGACCCTGGGAAAGTTACTGAGGTAGGTAGGTGAATGTTGCATGGTTAGTTTTGCGTGCGGGGCTGGATGGTTATCCCTGTCAGTGGGGGCTTCGCCGGCCATTTCTGAGCAGGTGGGGCCTGGAGAGTGTTGGGGGCGGACAGTTGGCTGGGGGCGGGCCTGGAAAAAAGTGCACTCTAGGGGGTGTTGCCTGCAAACGCCAGGGGGCGGGATCGAAATGTCAGGAATGGGTTGAAGTTTCTAGGCCAGTTAGAGGGCGGAGCCTGAAAAGTTCAGGAGCCCCGTCTTGGAGTTGCACCCCCAGGGAGGGCCTAAGGGTGTAGTATGAGGAGCGGGATCTTCGCGCTATTAGAGGACTATGGGAAAGTCTGGAGGTGTATTTAAATAGCCGGGCCCAGGATTATTACTTAAAAGTCAGGCTCCGGTCGGTTATTCATGTGGGCTGAGCCCAGTTAAATGGGTGGGTGTGCCGGTCTATGTTCTAGAGGCATGGAAATGAGGTGAGGCTAGAATGTTAAATCAGGGGGCAGGTCCTAGGTGGTTTCCACGCAGTACCCCTGACTGCCTTTTTCATCTAGCCATTAGTGTGCTGGATTCTGCGGACATAGAGGTTACAGACAGTCGCCTGCCTAATCCCACTTTCGTGGAACACCGGCCGCAGGTACCACCTCGCCCTTTTATTGGATGCCACCTGCTTTGAGACTGGCAATATATGTACGCTTGTGTCTTTACTCCAGCATCATCAGTCGGAGACCTTGGGTACAGGTCCCGCGCCGCTCCAAGTGACCCAGGCTAAGGGCCGTTCTGCTTCGAAGCCGCTTCAGACCTCTGGACGGTTCTGTGTGGAACTGGTTCGCGGTTCCGCGGGCTTTGGCCTCACATTAAGCGGAGGCAAAGATTCAGCAGGGGATGCTCCTCTGGCAGTGCGCGGGCTGCTGAAAAACGGGCCCGCTCAGCGCTGTGGTCGCTTGCAGGTGAAGTATAAAACGCCCTCCATTGAATAGTGCTAGCCCAATCCTCACCCTTTGTCGGGGTGCTCTGCATCTGCTTTTTCTACAATACCCCTCTCTTTGCACTCTTGTAGGCTGGGGACCTCGTGCTCCACATCAACGGAGAGTCAACTCAGGGCCTCACCCACGCCCAAGTGGTGGAGCGCATTCGCACAGGCGGCCCCCGTCTCCACCTTGTACTAAGCAGGCCCCTTGAAACCCACCCCAGCAAGCCTGAAGGGGTGGGAGGGCCCCAGAAAAGAGATGGTGGGTTTCCCAAGGGACAGGGTTCAGAGATCTGTTAGGGAAAGGAGAGGGTCGCAAAGTGAGGAGACTGGGGTACAGGATGGGAGAGGTTGGTGGTCTCGGTGGGGAGGTTAGAGTTTAGTGTCTGTGTGGGGTCATGGTATTCTCAAAAGCAGGATTGGGAAAGGTAGGGTACCAGGATAGGAATAAAAGTAAATTTTAGAGGGGAGGCTTTTGAGGTACTGGGAGAGGAGAGGGGGGAAGGGGTCAGGGGTGAAAGCAGGTGTTAAGAAGGAAGAGTTGTGGTCCTCACATGAGAAGGCAGAGTGAGTCTCAGCAGGGAGAGGATGGGATGGGGATCCAGAGGGTAGGGGGATCTAGTTTCAAAGCTGAGGGGTCCATAGGCAAAGGGTTGAGAGTTGAGGGAGGTGGGTTAAAAAGGGGATAGTTTGGGGTCCTAGATGGGAGAGCTTTAGCATCTGGAGGTCAAGGTCAGGATTTGATTTCCTTTGGGATTGTGGGAAATTATTTCTGGGGGGCATGTTCTGGATCCAGGAGGAGAGAGGTCTCGGGAAAAAAAGGTGTGTGTGTGTGTGTGTCTGTGTGTGTGTCTGTGTGTGTGTCTGTGTATAGTCTTGAGGGGTGGTAATGGTTCCTGAATGGTTTGTCCAGGCGGCAAAAGGAGATTTCTCTAAGGAGTGGGGTCTCTGTCTCCTGCAGCCCCTGGAGTCTTCTGGCCACCCTCAGCCAGGGGGCTCAGCTTTCCATTCCCCACCCTATCTCCCAATCTAACCCCGCAGCTCTGCCATCTCCAGATAGCAGCCCAGATCCTGGAGGACCAGACGTGATGAGGTCTCGCAGCGTCAGTGCTTCCCCAGTTCAGCACCCTCGATCCGGTACGATGGCCCAAACCCGGGGCAGCCCAGAGCCTAGCCCAGAGCCGCTGGCCGACTGCCCCGCGGTTCCTCCTCCTGAGCGCCGCACAGAGGAGTCTGACGACCGAACCCCGGGTTCCCCGGGACCCTGGCTGGTGCCGAGTGAGGATCGGCTTTCGCGAGCCTTAGGGATCCCAGGGGCCGCGCAGCTTGCTCTCGAGATGGCAGCTGGGAGGCGGAGGCACTGAGCATGTATGGGACGATCTGATGCTCACTTGGTACTGCCCAACCTGGATCTGGTGTGCTCCGCCGACCGCACACTAGCATCGCTGTGAGAGCTTGCACTTGGTCTTGTCCCACCCCCACTCCTGCCGCGCAGCGGACCACCCCGCTCCCCTCGCAGTGTCAGTGGTACAGCCCTCCGGACGGGCGAGCCCTGTGCTTCTAGTTTCGAGCGGGGGAGGTAATAAAATGGTTTGACCCAGTCTTGACTTGCCAGGTGCTCTAGGCCGGGTGGGGCTCCTGAGTTCACCCCGCAAAGGAGGGGGTGGGTCGGTGTGGTTTCAAGGAGGGCCTCTTCTTGTAACCATTGACAAGCTTACTTCACGCTGTTTCATTCGCGCCTCTAGCGGGGTCTGCTGTGCCGATCCTCAGCCTGGCGTGCTTTCTCCCCCCTCCGTTTTTCTTCCCCAATTCCTGCTTCTCTCCGCCTTCATTCATTTCACTTTTTGGGAGGTGTGCGGGGCTCTCAGATTATCTTTGCTTCTGGCATGGGGAATGCAGAGGTGGGCCGTTGTAGCGGGAGTGCACCTGAATACCCACAGCCCCGGGGAAGGAATCGTCCAGACCCTCAGCTGATGGCCGGATAGCAAGGCTAGAAGCGGGGTGGCTTCCTTCACCAGGAGCCTGTGGTCTCTCACTTCCGGCCTGGTCGGCCAGCTTTCGCCGGCACGTAGACTGCCACCCTTAGGGCATGGGCTGGGGCCCGGGAGCCCCCTTTGGGGCGGAGTCGGGAAGGTGTGAGTCAGCGGGCTGGGCTAAAAAAGGCTGTTAGAACCTTTGAGCCGCGCCCCCCTCTTCCACAGATGGTGACGAACTGCAGCCAGGCTTGTGTGCACACGCCACATGCTGGGCGTTCCCCGGGCCCGGGAGAGGCCAGAGTTTCCTCCATCCTGGGAGCAGAGCCTTATAGGCAGGGCTTATATGGACAGCGAGCCTCCAACCGGGATAGCCCTGAGGCCAGCACTGCCTGTGGCCAGAAATGTCCAGTCACCTCCGTTTGTCACCACATCCTGAACACTTGGCCCCATCCCCCCCCCCAATGAAGGAAGCTGTGGTCAGGCAGGAATCGGTAACTCCCACCCCTATGGTGGGGTCGGAGAGGGGAGACAAATTAAAAGACCGGAATGTGAATTTCCAGGCTGACGCTGGGAGGAGAGAGGGACCTCAAAGCCAGGCGGGGAGCTGGGATATAAAGAGGTGAAGAAGTGAGCGCTTGAATGGTCAGCACTGTGGACCTTGTGGGGGAGTGCGCTGGGTCTTCCAGCTACCCTTGACTCAGAGCCTGGTGGAGGTGTGGCTCTAGGGAAGTAAGGAGCTCCAGTCATATAAACACAGTCACACCCAGGAGACTAATAATAGTAACCCCAGCCACCATTTACTTAGCCTTATTCCTGCTACTGGCTTTGCTTGCAGTATCTATTTTCATCTCCTTACACATCTGCTCAACAATCCTGATATGTCCATTTCATGGGGGAGGGAAGTGAGGCCCAGACAGTATAAATGGCTGGAGGGAGGGGGTTGAAGCAAGATTTAATCAAGGCCGGATTCCCCAGCTGGTCCTTTTTTTTTTTTTTTTTTAAAGATTTTATTTATTCGACAGAGATAGAGACAGCCAGCGAGAGAGGGAACACAAGCAGGGGAGTGGGAGAGGAAGAAGCAGGCTCATAGCAGAGGAGCCTGACGTGGGGCTCGATCCCACAACACCAGGATCACGCCCTGAGCCGAAGGCAGACGCTTAACCGCTGTGCCACCCAGGCGCCCCCCAGCTGGTCCTTTTAATCTCACCTGCATTTGACAAGTAATAATTGAGCCCCAGTTGTTTACCTTGCACTGTGATAGGCACTGGGGAGATGCTGGTGAAATGAAATATAAAGATTTCTAACCTCGTGTAGACGCATGTTGGAAAAGAAAAGACAAAAGAAAAGAAAATGAATAAATAAAACATAACTTCAGAGAGAGGTCAGATTTATAAAGATAGCAAAAGGAGGTTATGTTGATGCAAGTAATGATGGTGGGCTGCTGTTCTCTTTGAAGACATTTGATCTGGGACCTTAATGACCAGAAGCCAAATGTATGAAGAGCTTGGGGAAGGGCATTGATGGCCATGGGAACAGCAAGTGCAAAGGCCCTGTGGTGGAGCAGAGCATGTTTTGTTCTACAAACTCAGGCATGTCCTCACAGAGTTGAAAAGCACACACTCAGTCCTGGGAAAAGTATGCTTCATTCCTTTCACCACACAACCACTCTCAGCAAACTGGGCTGATAGAAGGGTGCCCCTTCCTTGGTTTTGAGGGGC
The DNA here is from genome assembly GCF_002007445.2 of Ailuropoda melanoleuca. NCBI lineage: Eukaryota > Metazoa > Chordata > Mammalia > Carnivora > Ursidae > Ailuropoda > Ailuropoda melanoleuca. Next base: position 41,619,956 of record NC_048238.1, read on the forward strand.
CCCAGGTTGGGGGGGCAGCGGTGCAGGCAGGCCCTTGGGTTTAACTGTCCTGGCCTTCCAGCCCACAACTCCCCTCAAATGGAATGTCCAGTCTGGAGAGTGTGATCCTCAGCACATCCCCAGGGAGATCCTGATTCCTGTGACCAGGTGCCTGTCTCAGATGCAGAGAAATCAAGGCTGAGTCAGAAATTGCTCACTTAGGATAACACACTCCATTACTCTGCATGTACTGCTGTATAAGTTCTGTGCGCTGATTGCGCCACTGGAGCTCCAAGGATAACACACTCCAAATGTCATCAGCCTTGTCACCCAGACCGGCACCCCAGGAGCCTTCCTCTCATCTTGCCAAGCTTCCAGCTATAAAGAAACCTGGGCTCCTTCCCTATTCTTCATCTAGGGCTGTGCTGGTGGCCCCTCTCCTTAGAACCAGGAAACAGAGGCCCAGTGCTTGGGGCCAGGGCCTCCCTAGGATTGCAGAACAGAGAATCAGCCTCTGGGTTGTGACACTGTTAATAACGTCTGTCCCCATTTACTGAGCAGCTTGATGATCCCCAAGCAGTATTCTCTCTCAGCCTGTGTGCTAGTGTAGTCTCATTTCCATCCCTGCTAAGAGGTTTATTCCACCAACCATGATCCTTTACCTGAAATTTGAAGTCCACAAAGCTCTGGAAATAGCTTTCCCACGTGTTGGGCACCATTTGCTTACAAAATTTAACCTGACTTAATGAGGGACAATTTTCAGTCTGGCTTATCCCACTTACTGTGAAAACTTCCACCCCTTTTCTTGAATAAATATTAAGGTGTCTTCTTTTTTCTTTTTAAAGGGGCTGCCTCAGACCTCGCTGAGAGTGTTAAGAAATACACAACTTTCTAAGATCCAAAATATTCAGAATTCTGGAAACATACCTGGGTTTAACCACGGCCTCAGCCATTTCTACAGCTCAGGAAACTGAGTCACCTGCTTCCCCAAAACCAGATCCCCGAGGTTCTGAATTGAGGCAGCACCGAAGGCATTCCTATTCCGAAAGCGCAAAGGGTCTCGTCATTCCCGCACATGGTACCCCGAACTGCCAAGCCTCAAAGCCTGCGCCCCCGGGGGTGGGGCGCCCTGGGGGATACGCGCCAGGAGGGGAGTATCCTTGGCAGGCGGGGCAAAGGGGCTTCCGGGGCGGCAGCCACCTGGCCCGGCCCCCTCCGGCCCCGCCCGCTTCTGCTCCGCGAGGTGATTCACTCACTCCTTCGCCCCGGGGGCCCCCTTCCCGGCCAGACGGCGGGCAAGACGGCAGGGTGTGCAGCGTCCCCGAATCCTCGAGCAAGCGAGTAGTTACTCCGCGCCACTAGGGACTCCAGCCCACCCCATGGCGGATTCTGAGCGCCTCTCGGCCCCCGGCTGCTGGGCCGCCTGCACCAACTTTTCGCGCACCCGAAAGGGAATTCTCCTGTTTGCTGAGATTGTGAGCGTCCCGGGACAGGCGGGTGGGCAAAGGCAGGGTGGAGTGGCTGGACCACGCGGAGCCCAGAGGCCCCGGGTGAGGCAGGCCCGGGCCTAGAGGCGCTCCGCAGTGGGGCGCGGGTGGGTGGGTTCGTGGTGGAGGCCCGAAACCAGGGGCTCGGAGCGAGCCAGTGGGGTTTGGAGAAGGTGGTCAGGAGCTGCTGGGCCATGGGGTGACGCAAGGGGCCCATAGCGCATATGAGGGGCCCTGTGGAGGGAGACCGCGTGGACACATCGGAGGGACCCCAGGGGGCTAGGAGGCGGGGGGCCTCCCGTGGCAGGGCGTGGCGCGGCCTGGGCACTGGCGGGCGGGCTGGCTGCGCGCCCAGGGGCGGGGCCTGTTGGGGTGGGGCCCTGAGCCCTGGTCCTACGGGGTAGGGCGCTCCGCCCTTTACCAGTTCTTCCTCGCCCTTCTGTGGTGGGGCAGGAGGTCCTTAGCTCTTCGGGCTGCTCAGGAGCCCGGGTTTCGCACCCCCCTCAAAGTGGGCGCCGCCTTTGATTCACTTGTAAAAGGGGTGCGACGCCTTTAACAGAGCCCTGCCCCTCCGGTGTCACTCTCACCGCTTCCCAAAGGGGTTGCCGGGGGAACCGCAGGTCCCGCCCCTGTCGAGGCCTTGAAGCTGGCGCCCGCAGTGCTCACCAAACACCTGGTGGCACCACTCCCTGCAGCCCGCCCCTATGCAGGAAGGGAAAAGGGGAGAAACTGAGGCACCCAGCTCTACCCCTTACTAGGTGCCCCTGGGCAAGTCACTTAACCTCTCTGTGCCTCACTTTTCTCATCAATAAAATAAAGATACTAATAACTGCCCAGCTCATTGGGTTGTCGTGATGATTAATTAACACTTGTACAGCCCCTAGAACAACATTTGGGACACAATGAACATACAGTGAACGTTTAGCTGTTAATATCTGTCACCTTTCCAGTCCTGGTAGGCATCACCGGAATTTGAGACCTCCAATTTAAACCAGTCCCCTCAGCCCTGGGAGCTGATTGGGGGGGGGGCCTTTTCCCCTGTCGTTTCCTTCCAGATACTGTGCCTGGTAATTCTGATCTGCTTCAGTGCCTCCACACCAGGATACTCCTCCCTGTCGGTGGTCGAGATGATCCTTGCTGCTATCTTCTTTGTCATCTACATGTGCGATTTGCACACCAAGATACAGATCATCAACTGGCCTTGGAGTGTGAGAAAGGGGAAGGCTAAGGAGGGGCCCGGGCAGTTGGGACGGTCCTGGTAACTCTGGGTGCTGACTTCCCCCTTTTCTCTCCACACCCCGCAGGACTTCTTCCGAACCCTCATAGCGTCCATCCTGTACCTGATCACGTCCATTGTTGTCCTTGTTGAGGGAGGAAACCACTCCAAAATCATCGCAGGGGTAAGAGCCACAGAAGCAGCTCCAGGGCAAAGACAGAGGGGTTTGGGAGTCACAGGGCTCGTTCTGCCTCTGCTTTTGGCAGAAAGTACGCGGCCTGTAGGAGGCCACGCTTGTTCTCAGAGCCTGCAGGAACGTCTGGCCCAGGCTCTGGTTCTCTTCCCAAGATCATCATTTGCTGTAAAAGGCCATGCCTTGTTCAACACAGGGACCTTTGTGGACAGCACAAAGAGACGGCCCCTTTGTCAACACGTGAGACTACCATCTGCTAGAACTTTGTCTCACATGTACAGTGTGCATGGTGCCACTGACGTGGGGCCACCATGTGGTTACCGTGTGTTGAGAGGTTCTAGGAGGATAGAGGGTGGGGTAGATTCCAGTCTCGTGACCTGTCCCTGGGGCTCTCTGGCTTCCTGATCTGGGGTTTTAGTCACCATCCCTGCATGGCAGTCATTGGAGGTGGTAGCTCCGAGGAAGCATGAGGCTGAGTAGGCTGACCCACCTAATCCAGCTTCCCTCACTCCCATCCCCACCCTCAGGTACTGGGCCTAATCGCTACAAGCCTCTTCGGCTATGATGCCTACATCACCTTCCCCTTGAGGCAGCAAAGACATACAGCAGCCCCTACTGGTGAGTGTGCGGGTTGGTGGGGGGTGTGTTGCCGAGGGTTCCGAGGAGAGTAGGAAGGGGGTCTCCCAAGGGCAGGAATGCCCCGTTATTGGTACTGATGGCTCTAGTGCCAATAAGTACCATAAGCTTCAGTATTATTTGTCTGGAAATGGGCATATGGATCCTACCAATGCTTTCCTCTTTTCCTCACTTGCAGACCCTGCAGATGGCCCAGTGTAGGTGAACTTTCTTCATTTCTCTCTGAAGCCTGCAAATAATACTTCCTTCGGAATAACTCCTCCCTGCCCTTACAACACTCCCAGCCAACTCCCAGTCTCTTATTGAAGTACAAGTGCCTTTATTGGGAGAATCTGTCTTCCTACCTGCCAGTCCCTCCTGGGTGTGGCCATCTTTATGGGTGTGCCTCTGTCCCCCTTCCTTCTGCAATACTCAAAAGGAGACACCTGTTCTGCCTGGACTGTGCACCCACTTAAGCCACAAAAATGAGGGGAGGAGGGAGCCTCAGATTTCAGATTCTAGGCCCCCAGTTGTGACCCACACCAAATAAACTCCTCAGTGTGGGGGGTGGTTCTGTGGAGGGATAAATAAACAGATTGTTAGAACATGTGATAATAATAAATTAATCCTTTGTCAAATGTGGATAAATCTCAAGCATCAGGAGGGGGACAACTGGGGAGGGGGAAAGCTGGAGCAAGGAGGTAAAGAAGCCAGGCCTGTTTTATGACAAATATTAAATTACTTCATTAACACAAACAGATGAAGGAGGAAGGGGATTTATGACCTAGGCTGGGGCATAGGATCATCTACACTGACTCGAGAACGGAGCCCTCCAGGACTACACTGCCTTCAAGCCACAATGCAGTTTTTGTCTCTAGCCTGGCGAGGCATCCCTGGGCGTGAGCTCCTGGGGAGCTGTGGAGATGGGGATTTGGGGGTTCCAGTTGCATTATCCTGAGCAGGCCCAGGCCTGCACAGATGTGGGGGCAGCGGGATGCGTTCCCCTAGGAAGAAGCCATCCTCCTCCGAGGACTCGGAACTGGGGCTAGAAGGTGAGCTGGAGCAAGATCCTGAGTCCGACCCCGATCCCAAGTCACGGTGGTGGCGATGTCTGCCTGAGTGGCGGCGGTGATGGTGATGATGATGGTGGTGGTGGTGGCGGCGGCGATGGGTGGGGGCCCTGGGTGGGGGACTGCGTGGCCTGCGACGCTGGGCTGGGGGTGCACTTAGGGTCCGTCGCGGGCCTCCGTCAGACACCAGAGGGTCACGGAAGCTGACGCGAGGGGTACTCTGGCGACCAAAGGCACCATCTTCCAGGCTCGGCTCGGGCTGGCTGGGGAGTCCTGGGGGTGGCTCTGGGGGGCTGCGGAGCCCCAGCTCTGGCAGGGAGTGGCGGTGGGGGGCACCCCTCAGAAAGTGGGCGGGCTCCTCAGGGCCTGCAACTGGAAAGAGATGGAGCAACTCCCTGTTATCTGGCCCTGAGGGGAGGCCCGTGGAAAGGACTTCTCTCCACTTTACCCCATCAGGACTGGGAAAGTGGGAGCAGGGGTCGTAGGGGGGCAGCGAGGTGGGGGAGTTTGGGAAACGTGAGGCCTGGGGCAGGCTCTGGGTGGAGGGAATGGGAGCGTGGCTTCTGATGGAAGGGAGGTGACATGGTCTAAAGCTGACCAAGTTTGCCATAGAATGGGGGCGGGGCCTGGGTGCGGAGAGTGGATGGTCAGGGGTTTGGAGGAAAGGAGGAAGAACGTGGATTCAAGAAGGAACAAGTCGAGGCTAGGGGACGGGCCTTGTAACAGAGGGGGTGGAGCCAGGGTTCACGACTGGGTGTAGTGTGGGCTGGAGACTGGGCCTAGCACCGTTTGGAGATGCTGCCTGGGGAGTGGTGGGGGGAGGTTGAGGTGAGGGGGACTACGAGAGGCTGCGCAAGGCTCGAGGGTTAGCTCACCAGGTTCTGGCTCCGTGCTGGTGCCTTTGGTGGCGGTCTCTGACGCCTCCTCCGCAGCGGAGAAAGAAGCCGTGGATGCTGCGAGAGGTGCAGAGACCGTGCCCGCGCTCCAGCTCCGACGGCCGGTTGCCGACGCCGTGGGCTCTGACCCCAGGCTGCAGGCTCTTGAGCAGAAGATTAGGCCACGGCGTGGCAGGAAGGGGCGGCCCAGCAGGGCTCGCCCGCAGCGACTACAGCAGAAGCAGCGGTCTGAGGCGTGCCAGTGCTGGCCCTCATAAGCCATCTGACCCTGGTCCAGGCCTGCGGGGACCGAAGAGGGGGGAAACTGAGGCAGAGCCGGCAGGCATATCCCCTGCGTATCCTGAATGGGGCCCTTCTTGGGAAGCGGTAGGGAATCTGAGGCAGGGTACTCCAAGATGCCCTCCCTCCCTCCCCACTCTCCAGAATGGGTGCCCTTCTCTGGAGAAAGCAGGGAAACCGAGGTTTGGGCTTCACCCTAAGGTTCCTCATCCTTTTTCTCCTGGAAGCAGGCTGATGTCTCCTCTTGTCTCTCTCTTTCTTTCCCAGGGTGCCCCCCCAGACTGGGGGTGGGCATTGGACTCTGAGATGTGGGTCAGGCTTAGAGATTAAGAGGTGGCTTCAGGTGCACAGAGTGTAGAAGGTGGACCTGAAGGAAAGGCCTGGGTGGTGGGGGCGGGGCTTAGAAGGTAGGGCGGGGCCTTGGTGGGAAAGGAGTGGGTCTTAGAGGGTAGGGTGCGCCTTAGGAGGTAGGACTGTACCTGGGGTGATGGAGGAGTCCTTAGAGAATAGGGGGAGTCTGGGGGCATTGGGCCTTGGCTGAGGGAGTAAGAGGGTAGCCCTAGGGGGCTGGGAATTAGAGGGATCTCTGGAAGTGGGCCTAGATACGCAGTGGTGCCTAGGGTCATGCAGGTGGGGTTTAGAAAGTACAGCGTGATGGGGGATACCCGTGAGGGACTTGCAGTGAAGGGTAGAGGGCTATGGTGCCAGCACTAGACTGCAAGTATGGACTATAGTGGAGAATCCTGGTGGGGTGGTGCCCCTGCCCCGTCTCCTGTTCACCCACCAATGTGCTCCCCACAGCCATCACAGTACTCGGCGTGGCGGGCCTCGTAGCAGGCACAGCAGTGGGGGCGGCTCTGACGCATGACATAACGCTGCCCTCCTAGTGATGCTTCGCACTCAAAGCAGCAGAAGTGGCCCATGTGCCAGTGCCGGCCCTCGGCCTCGGTACACTCAGGCGAGAAGATGATCTGGGGGGGGGGGACACGGGCCACCTTGGCCATCAGAAGGTCCTGCCCCCGGCCCTGCTCTCCCTGCACTCCCACCCCTGGGCAGAGAGGTGTGAACCTCGTCACAGGCTTGGCAGCGCGGACGCAGGCGTTCGGCGTGGTGGCGGCCGCAGTAGACTTTGCCAGCGTGGTAGAAGTAGATGAGGTCTACCAGCAGCTCGCGGCACGTGGAGCACACAAAACACTGCGGGTGCCAGCAGGCACCCAGACCTGCGCGGCTGGCAAACACGGCGATGTCCCCGCCTCCAATCTGCTTCCCGCACTGCCAGATGACAGAGACACCGCCACCAACATGGCCGGACAGAAGGGGGTCAGCCAAGGCCTGTGACACTTGGGCCTTACCCCGGCAGACCTTTGTGACTAGCTCCACCTGTGGGGTAACTCTGAGACAGGCCCTGCCCACACGGGAGTGTCCCCTAGAGGCTGACGGGACTCCTGGGGGAAACCACAGAGACAGCCCCTTCTATTCGTGGGTGGCCTTAAAGGCAAGTCTTGTCCTTCGGGAGCTGGGGAAATCAAAGAGACAGGCCAGCCCCAGGGCGGAACCTTAGTGACAAAGCTCACCTTAGAACCTAATAGTAGGATTTAGGGCCTATCTCTACCAGCTGGGAGGGGCCTTGAAGACAAATTCCACCCACCGTTGGGCCCTAAAGACAGGCCCTGACACTGTGGGTCAGTTCTTAAGGACATGTCTCAACCACAAGACCAGAGAGCCCACGCCTCACATCCACGGAGAAGAGGGAACTAGTAGAGATGGTTCACCAGGGCCTCCTTACAGACAGGCCACATTCAATGGTGAGAGCTGAGAAACAGGCCCTGTCCACCAGGGGGCCCTACAGACAGATCTTGCTGGTCAGGGAGGCCTTAAGGCATAGTCCTTGTCTCACAGTGGGATGTGAGTCCATCCACCAGAGGGGACATGAGAGACAGACCACTAGGGCTTAAGTGGCAGGCCTCATCTTCCCGGGATCTGGAGCAAAGGCACGGCTCTCACTCACCGGGGCCCTCCCTGGCTCACCTCCTCACAGATGGCCCCGGTGATGGTCACGGGGAAGATGCGCACGGTGCCACGGCCCAGATTCTCCCGCTTCCGCTGCTGGCTGAAGGCTCTGAGCTCTTTCTTCTCCTCCTCCTCCAGTGCCGTGCAGTACTGTGCCTGGGGTGGGAGGGTCTTCCAGGCTCCTCCCACCATGCCGCCCCCTCCCCTTCCAGAATTCATCCGCAAGCAAGCGTAGAGTTTACTTCCAGGCCTTTCTATAGGTGGGGGCTTCCTGCCCGAAATTCCCACCCCTTACCTCTTCTCCCAGGGCTCAGCTGTGGTTTTGCCGCGGAACGGCCCAACTGTCCCTGCCTGTCCAGACCTCTCACGTCAGATCAGCTTACCTTTCCTCCTCTGACCCTGTGCATTTCTTTCCAGCTGCTTAGCATTTGCCCGGGCTGTGCCCCCACCACCACCTGGCATGCCCTTCCTGTCTTCTCGCTCCTCACCTCACTGTCGTGTGGGGGCAGCTGATGCAGCAGCTGCTTGATCCTGTATTTTTCCCCGGGACTGTTGACGTAGGGAACCTTGTCCTCTGGGAGGCAGCTGAAAAACTGGTATACCTGGGACGACATGGGGGACGGGAGAGAACAATTGAGACTAGGGGTGAGTTGGGATGCAGTGGGATGGTGGGCTTCTACTTCTATGAGAATATTGAAGTCACAGGAAGGGACTGTCTACTGACATTCTCCACCTCTCCTTCCTACAGGCTGGATCATTTCCATCACCTCCCAAGTACACTGCGAGTTCCTTCAGGCCTTGACCCCACATTTCTCTCCAGCTGCTGTCCCCCATTCTTTCTTTTACAACAGAGTTCCTCAAAAGAGTTGTGGGCACTCGCTGCCTCCACTTCCTCCCCCATTGTCTCTAGACCTGACTCCAGTCAGGCTTCCCCGCCCACCCCTTCCGTCCCTGCCCCTCCTCCAAAGCTATTCCTGTCGCGGTCATTGACGATGTCCACACCTTTAAAATCATTTTTCAGGTCTCAGTCCTCATCCAGCTGGACTGGACACAGTTGATCACTCCCTTTTCCTGGAAACGCTTTGTTCCCTTGGCTTCCAGAATACTGTCCTCAGTTTCCCCCTACCTAATTGGCTGTTACTTCTCTGCCTCCCTTCTGGTTCTTCTTTCGACTAGCCGACCCCCAAATGTGGGAGGACCCTCAGGCTCGTCCTTGGTTCTCTTGCCTCTCTCTACATTCACTCCCTTGGGAATCACATCCAACCTCATGGCAATAAATACCACTTCGTGGCTAATGTCTCACAAATCCATACCTCCTGCCCTGTGACACCTCCCTTGAGTGCCAGGCGACATGGCCACTAGATCTCTAACAGGCATCTCAAAACTCCAGATGGCCAAAATCAAACTTATGCTCTTACTCCTCAACTTGCTCCTGCCTTGGCCTGTCCCCTATCAGTTAATTCATCCCTCCTTGAGGTCATCTTTGACTCCTCTCTCTCACACACCCAAAAGCAAATCCTCTTAGATCTGCTTTCAAAACATATCCAGAATCTGACCAGCACTCGCTACTTCCACTGCCAACATTGTCATCAGTCACTGGACCACTGCAATAGCCCCCCCCCATCACAATCCCCCTGCTTCCGCCCTCACCCCTACAGCCTATTTTCCTCACAGCAGCCAGAGGGAGCCTATTAAATCCTAAAACAAACCACATCCCTTCTCTGCTCACAACCCTTTTATGGCTTCTCCTTCATTCAGAGCAGAAGTCAAAGTCTTCTCCATGCCCCCCACCCCACCTCTGGCCTCACTTCCACCCCCTCTCCCAGTCACTCACTCTGCTCCAGCGGCACTTGTCTCCTCACTGTTCCCCACATGGGCCAAGCACAATCCTGCCTCAGGGTCTTTGCATCGGCTATTCCTTTTGCCTGGATAGCTCTAACCGTGGGTATCTGTGTGGCACTTCTTTACCTCCTTCCGGAAGCCCAAACATCTTATTTTCACAGAGGCTGACCTGGGCACCCTATTTACAATTCTAAGATTTCTCTCCTCCACACCTTCCCTGCTTTTTAAAAAAATTATTATTATTCCACAGCCCTTACACCATCTGACATATTTTTACAGGTTTGTTCACCGGCTGGTGCTCACTTCAGGAATTTAACCTCCATGTGAGCACATGTATTTTGTTTGTGTTTTGTCCACTGCTGTGTCCTCAGTGCCTAGAACAGGGTCTGACATGCAGTGGATGCTCAATAACTATTTGTTGAGCAAGTCAGTTAAAGGAGATGTGGCAAATGAAGTGCTGGGATGAGACGAGTTAGGGGTAGAATAGGAGTGGGGTGAACAGGCCCTGACCAACCCACTCAGTGATCATTCAGTATTCCCCGAGAATTGTCAGGGGCTGACCACCGTGAAATTACACAGGGGTCAGAAGGATACACGCAGTCTATTGTTGTCCCAGAAATAGGTTTCTACCTGAGTGAGTGTGTGTGTGTGTGTGTGTGTGTGTGTGTGCGCGCATCTACTGGGGAACAAGAGTGGGTGGCAGCCTCTGGTCACCTGCTCTGGCTTGAGACCAGGGGGCACCCAGGCATACTCCTCCGAGGCGCAGCCTGAGTCATCATCGGAGATGGAGTGGCGCTGGAAGTCTGAGATTAGCTGACACATGATGCGTTCTAGGTCCACAGGCACCGTGTGCACGGCGTGCTCCTCCCTTGGGCATTTGCAGTGCTGACAGATCTTCCTGAGGGGGCCGGGATGGGGGTCAATGATTAAGGGGTAGCTCACTTGGACCCCTTGGCAGCCCAAGGAAGTCCAACTAAGGGGCAGGGACAGGCAGATATCACCACCCAAGGACTCCCGAGCCAGGACAAGGCTCTGGGGCGGGGGTTGGGGGGGGTGGGACTGCTGTGGGTGAGACGGGAGTGGAGGGCGTGGCTGTGAGCTAGGGGCGGGGCTGTGGGGGTCTCCAGCTCCAGGCCATCCTCTGACTTTTATCTCTGGGACTCACAGTGGGCCTAAATAGGGGCGGGGCTCTGAGTCTGAGATTGGAGTTATAAATTTAGGGGTTTCTCTTCAGGACTGGCTTTGGATGTCGTGGGGGAACTTTCCCTAGAGGCGGGCTCTAGCCTGTGCTGAGGCTCTGCACTTGTGGGCGCATGGGGGCTCTGAGCCTGTGGGTAGGTCCTCAGTGTGCCGGCTGTGGACTCTGTCTGTGGTATTTTATGAGACGTTTTGGGTACAGGGCTCCAGTGGGAGGATAGGACGCTGGGTCTGGGAGAGTTCTGAGCCTGAGGGGCACTGGATGTCAATGAACAATGCTCAGCGCCTGGGACTGACGATTTCCCTAGGGATGGGACTCGCTGGCGTGCGACAACACTTCTGGGGGCGGGGCTATGTAGTGGGTGGAGCTTTCCTGGGAACAGGACAATTGGGAACTAGTCAGGGGGCGGGGCCCTGAAGCTGAGCGTGAGGCTCCTCCCCCAACTGAGCTGCTCGGGTGGACCCTGCTCAAGCCTAGGGGTGTGGCTGGAGCTTCTAGGGGTTTCCCCTGAGGGCGGGGCCCTGACAAAGGCGAGGCTCTGGGATGGTCACCTACCTCCATCCGTGCAGCAGGAACCCGGGGCACTGCTCCCTGCAGGAGTTGCAGGGCTGGCCGCGGTCTGGGTCCTCCGCCTCTGGAGGCTGAAGTGGGTGGGGGCAGACGCGGGGCCAGGCGAGGCCCGGGGGCGGGGAGAGAGAAGTCAACGCCCGCCTCTCCACTCCAAGGCCCGCGACTGCACGCTGGGGCCTGTCCCACCAGGGCAGCGCTGGGCAGGCTGGGACAGCGCCGGCAGCGCGGGGGAGGAGGACACAACTGAGGTAGAGGCGGGGCAGCTGAGGCCACCTCCCTATATACCCCCTTTTCAGGGAATTCCCTTCCCCCTCACCCAGCCTTGGATACCTCCTACCTGCCTCTGACTCCTTCAGGCCTCAAATACCTCCCCCAGGACTCAATACTCTCCCCACCGGAGCACAGAGTCCCTAATCTGGGTGTCTCCTCCCAGGCCTCATCTTGCTTGGCCCCTTCTCCACCCAGGAGGCCAGCAGCACTCCAGTTCCACAGGGTAGGTCTGAGGCCCATCCTTACTTGGGATCCCCACAGGAACTCTGCTTCTCTTTTCTGAATCTCAACAGCCTCTCCCCCACACCCTGGCTTCCCCCTTTCATACCCAAGGAACAGGAGACCCTCCTCCAGGATGTCAGGAGGCCCCTGATCCACTCAATAACCCCCACCCCAAGAAGCCTTGGTCTTCACCCTTCCTTTCCTAGGGCTATTCACTTTTCTGGACCACCAAACTCAGACCCCACTTCAAGATCCCCTCCAAAGGAAGAGCAGCCCTGCTATCTAGGAACTCAGAAATCTCCTGACTCAAGTAGAAACCTGGAAGCCCTCTTCCCTCACATCCCAATCCCTGGACCCTTAATATTCAGGCACCCCAGGAGTGTGGGACCTCACCCCTAAGATCACCTTCTGCCAAGGTACAGGGGAAGTCCCTTTCCTCAGAAGCTCAGGAGGTCCTCGCTCAACCCAGGACCCCGGGATCCAGTCTTTTGGCCCTCAGAATCCCCTCCCAGAATTCACACGAGAGGGGAGCCCACCAGGTCCCTGGGGTGCTGATAGAAGTGTGCAGAGAGGTGCTTAGGGGGCAGGTGCCACCAGATCTCCACCTTCCTTGATCTGCACGCTTCCAGCAGCCCCAGCCCCTCCGTTCTGGGAATCTGGGGACAGGGATTCCCAGACCCTCGCTGGAGCGCCTCTTCGTTATCCCAATCCCCTGCGCCCTCTCCTGGGCCTCAGTTTACCCCGAACTCCCACCGCTGCCCCGAATCTGGCTCACCGCGCGCCCGGAGCGGCGCCTCCGGGACCCACGCGCGAACATGGCGCGCCCGGGCAGGGTCAAGCCGGGCAGGGTCAGGCCGATGGAATCCTCACGGCCGGCGGGCCACCGCGCGTCCGGCCTGGGAGCTCTGTTCCGTAAATCTGACACCAGCGTGGGAGGAGCGCGCCCCGCACGGCCCGCCCCTGGCCCTGCGCTCACTCCCGGGCCAAGGCGCCCCCTGCCTCGAGGTGAGGGGCAAGCAGCCCAGGAGCGCCAGAACCGAGCCCTCCCCAGCCTTCCTGCCCTGGGCCGGAGCCGGGCCACGGAAGGCAGGACCCCCAGAGCCCCAGAGTAACATATGGCCTCTCACGGGGTATTCGAGGGCTTGCGGGCTCTGTAGTGGAGGAGGGGGGGACTTGGAAGTGGGGCGCTGGGGTATCTGTGTTGGCGTGTCGTGTCCGTTTGTCTTGGATGTTTATTGGGAAGAGGGGTTAAAGCCACCTCTTGGCCCCCCCTCCCCACTGGTGATGTTCCGAGGGTCTCTTTTCCCCGGATGAGTGCTCCAAGAATGATCCCCAAGCCCATCGCAGTCCCAGCTGGTGCTCCCTCGCCACCATCCGAGAGCTAGCTCTTACACATCCCCACAGCCCCCGCTCCCAAACCCTATCAGAGCCAGGACTATTTGAGATTTATAGGGGAAGAGGTTAAAGTCACTGGCCAGGTTCTGAGGCCCCACTCCCTCCCCTTTCTTACAGGCCCAGCTGTCCTGTCCCCCCAAGTCCTGAGAAATAGATCTTAAAGCCTTCCCTCCCTGGCTCCCATTTTTCTCTCTCCAGTTAGATATCCCTTTCCCATAGCTGGGAGTCTCTCTTTCGCCTGTCAGGCTTGGCTGTGCCTCAGGGCTGGGAGGAGGGGGTCTGCGGCCCGCCGTCAGAACTCGGCGCCGGGCGGGGGCTTCTAATTAGGCAAGGCGGTGTCGGCAGCCGGGCCTTTTAGCGCGGGCACAGGGCACCTCCTCTGTACCCAGCTCCATCACGCACATCCCAGTCACTTCCCGGCCCTCCCTGCCCCAGGGAGGAGCCACGGAGGGTTAAAGGGAATGAATGAATGAGGTAACGAATCACCCCAGTGCTCCCCCTCCTGGCCTTGCCGCCCAGCGGGTTTCCCAGTTCTCCGGCTGGGGCGGGGAAAGGAAATGGCGAGAAAGCTGGGTCTGAAGAATACGAGGCGGGTAGGTAGTGGGTAGTCTCCCTGTGAAGTATAGGGGTCCTAGTCGGACCCCTTGGGGTTTGAGGACAGGGCTCCTCGGGGCCTGGGAAGGGGAGTGGCTAGTGGACCAGAATTAGAACCGAACCCTAGAAAGACTGGGCGTTCAGCCGCCAGTAGTGGAGCAGTGGGGAGGGCTACTCAGAGCGTGACTTAGAAAGATCGACAGGCTGAGGCTGCACAGAGGCTGCAGCTTGGCCTAACGCGGCTGGGGGGACCTAAAATGATGGAGTGACTTGAACGGCAGGTCCAGCAGGTCAGGGGCGGAGCTTCCTCCCGCCGCCTCTCCCCCACCTCTCCTTCTTCCTCCCCCCTCCCAAGAAAAAACACACTGAGAAATCAGAGCCGGGTGGACTAGGTGGTTGAGGAGTTTATTTAGGGGAGAAGAATTAATCCTATTTGTTCTTCCTCGGGGAGGTCTTCAAACAATACCAAAGGGCTAGGAAAAGGGGGGGCGTCTGGAGGAGAGGGGGAGGGACCACAGCCAGACAAAATGGCAACACACAATCACAGGCACTACCGACGTCACAGACACAGCGGAGGGTGCAGGATAGGGACTCCAGACCGGGCCTCCAACCGCCCCGGCACGGGTTGGGGTGTGGAGGGAGGGAGGAGGCAAGGAAAGGGGGGAGAGGGGTGGGCCGGCCCCACAGACCCTTTGGCTCTGTCCTCTGACTACTTAGCTGTCCTGTCACACGGGGGTGGCAAGGGTGTGGGGGGTGCTTCTCTCTGGATCCCACCCCTTACCCTCCAAGCCTTACTTCTCAGCTCCTCCTAGGCCACCTGTCCTCAGCTCTGGCCAGGGATATTCCCGACCCCCCTCCGCTGCCAAACCCGCCCACTTTAAAACTTTTTTTTCACTGCTCCATTGGGGTGGGCTGCCCCTTCTGAAACCACCATGAACACCCACTCTAAGACCGACCCTGTCTAGAATCCAGACCACGAACTCACGTCAAGTTTGGCCCATTCCTGAATCCCACTTCTTGCCTGGCACAAGATCTGCCCCCTTCAGAATCAAACTCAGTGTCCTGAATATTCCTAGCTACACCCCTTCCACACACTCTGGTCCCAATCCAAGACCCGCCCACTCTGGAGGCTCACCCACTGCCTGGTTCAGGCCCCACCCCTCTAAAACCCAGCCCCCAGGTCCCAAGACACACCCCTTCCATAAAACCCTGTCCTCTTCCAAACCCTACCCACTTCTGGGGCCCGATCCCGGCCTCACTCAAAGCCCCACCCATTCTAGAACCACGCCCTCAGCCTTGTTCCAAGCCCTATTCCAGAATGCTCTAGGGCACCCCTCTTCCTTAGACTCTAGATCCAGTATGTCTGAAACCCAAAACCCTTACTTACTAGTCCTCTTCACCCCAGAGCTCCTCTTCAACTCCACGTTGGGTCAAGTCCCCCAATCTGCCTTTTTCCTCTCTCAGGGTTGAATTTCCCCTAAAGGACTCTGTTCAGGCATTGCTGGAGGAATCAAGGCCAGTTGGGAGGAGGGAAGGGAGAGAGGGGAGAGAGTCTGAAGTCACACCGACCCTCCCCACATAGCTGAGACCTGTCTTTTCCCTGTCCCCCTTTCAGAGTCCCCCAACCTCAGGGCACAGGGCCAGGGAACAGAGAGGGGCCAAGGGATGCAAAGGAAGGGGTGGGATTAGGAGAGGGGCCCACTCAAGGTCAGGCCCCTAATGCATGAGGGGTGTGGAGTGGGGGCAGGGCTCAGACAGATAAATAGATATTTATATATAATATATATATATATAAACAGCAAAGAGAGTTAGAGTCTCCTGGCTTGAGGGGCGGAGACCTGGGGTGTAGGGGTAGAAAGGGGGGCAGGGCTTCTGAGCTCTTGCCCGCCCATGGGGTCCTCCCGGGCTGCACTGACCTGTGGAGACAAAAGACACAGAAAGGAGAAGGGGGTCCAGATATAGGTTGTGCCCTTAGGGAGGGGGGGCTGGGTTGCTATGCCTCCACCTTGGCTTTACCCTCTGCCTGCCATGCCTTTTCTTCCTTCCTTCTTCACTCATAGTCCTCGGGTCAGCTTCATCCCAGCTGCCCCTTTTGGGAAGATATACCTTGTGCCCACTAGGTTAAGTACCAAAGACATTATGGTCCCTCCTCCCCCAACCCAAAAATATCCATTAACATGTACTGTTCTAGCCGTGGGTGATAAACTGTATTGGGCAAAACAAAGCTCCGTATCTTTGTGGTGCTTGCATTGCGGCAGAGGAGACAGACTTCAAATAATAACAAAAATGTGTAAGTGCGTTATCTAGTCTGACATCAGATAGTAGGTGCAATGTAAAAACAAAAGGCAGACCAGGGTGAGGGGAATTAGGAGGGCCAGTGGGAAAGAAATGTTGCTGTGGTAAGTAGGGTAGTCAGAGAAGACCTCATTTAAGAAGCAATATTGGAATAAAGAGTTAAGGAGGTGAGGGAATGAGCCATGAAGATAACCGGGATGAAGAACATTCCAGGCAGGGAGAAGAGCCAGTGCAAAGGCCCTGGGTAGAGCCATGTTTAGTGTGTTTGAGGAACAGCAAGAAGGTCAGTGGGGTTCGAGTGGAGTGAGCAAGGGACAGTGGTAGGAGGGGATGCCAGAGAGGTTGGTAATGGGGTCATAAAGGGCCTTGTGGACTAGGTTGTGAGGACATCAGCTTTGACTCTGGATGAGGTGTAAGTCACAGGAAGATTTTGAGCAGAGAAGCATAAAATGAGAGTGAAATGTCTCATGTCATTTCTATTTTTTCCTCAATAAATGTTTCTTAACATTAGTAGGGCTCTAAGTGATGTGTGTACAGCATGAGTAAGTCATGGTCACGTCCTGCAGTTTAGTGGAAGAGATAGTCAATGAACATATAAACTAATAATTACAGACTGTGGTAAGAAAGCACAGGGTACTATAAGAGAGATAAGAAAGGGGACTTGTAAGAAGCTGGCCAGGTAAGGTTCTCAGTGTGTGTGAGTGCAAAACTCCAGGGGGAAAGCAAGTAACAAGGCCCTGAATTTGGCATGTGTCTGGAACACGGTTGGGGGTGGGGAGTAGGAGGACGTGGGAGGTCAGAGAAGGGACGGGTGACGCTTGGTGTCATGCCTGTTGAGGGCTTTGGCTTTTAAGGTAAGTGAGCTGGGAGCCCAGGTGGAGCTCTGAGCACAGGAGGGCCCTATCCTGACTTAGGATTTAACAGGATCCCTCCCACTGCTGTGAATAGAACAGAATGGGAATGCAGGTAGAAAGCTGTGAAGATGTCTACGGGAGAGGACAGTGAGACGGGAAGACTATGGATATATTTTGAAGGTAGAGTTAACAGTTGAGTTTTTAATGAACTGGATGTAAGAAACCTAATAAACTCCTCCCTGCCCTTTCTACCCTGGCCAAGTGCCAGAAGCTACCTCCGCCCACGTGTTGCCATCCCCCTGCCCCTTCCCAATTCCCTCCCTCATAGGTGAGGAAATCACACCTCTCTTTTCAGGCCCGGCAAGAAGGACCGCTCCCTTTTTCTTCCGTGAAATTCCACACCACCTCCCTCACTAGAGGGCTTAGGGAGAGATGGCAGATCTGTCACCTCCTCCGGGACTGGTGAGCTTGTCTGACCTTCATGACCCAAGCCCCTTTACCCTCACCATTTATTGGCCTTATTAGAACATATTGGCTTATCAATCACTTCTGAGGCCCACCTCCACTTCCCTCCGTGGATTCGTGCACTACGCCAAGTCCCCCTGCCATTCCCTTCTTTCATTGGTTGCTCTGCCCGCTTTTCTCTCCCCTCCCTTTCCTCTGGGAGGGGCACTTCTACTTCTCTCCTATTGGCTTTTCATTCTGCCCATCTTCAAGCACCACCCTCTTGCTCTCCATTTATTGGCTAGCTTTTCGTTCCTCGCATGTACCTCCGCCTCTCTATTAGCTCCTTCAAACCCACCCTCTGCCGACGTACCATTTACTTTTGACTCTTATTGGTTTACTGACCCGCCCGTCTCCCTTCCTGTGCCCTCCTTGGCCGTGCCGCCCGTCCGTCACTCACCAGACTACATCTGAT
Source organism: Ailuropoda melanoleuca (assembly GCF_002007445.2). Lineage (NCBI taxonomy): Eukaryota > Metazoa > Chordata > Mammalia > Carnivora > Ursidae > Ailuropoda > Ailuropoda melanoleuca. The sequence continues at coordinate 41,637,860 of NC_048238.1, forward strand.
TGGAGAAGGAGGTGGGCGCACCCTGAGGGCCATAGCCTTGCTGCCCGTAGTCTCCCTGAGGCCCATAGCCGCCGCCACCGCCGCCGGCGGGCTGCCCGTAGTCGGGTTGGTAGCCGCCCTGGGGCCCGTAGGAGTCCTGGGGCCCGTACCCGCCGGGGCCCTGCCCGTAGCCCGCCTCGCCATAGGCGTCACCGGGCGCTGGTTGCTTCTCGGGGGCGCCGGGAGGTGCGCGCATGAATGGGGCAGCCCAGCCTGTCTCCTTGAACACGAACCACAGGTTGCCGACCCAGAGCACCAGGTTCAGAAAGCCGAACACCTGCGGGGAGACAAAGCCCGGCTGTCGTCCTGCACCCACTGAGTTGGTCCCGGGGGACGTCAAGGCCGCACGCGCCGAGCATAGATCCTTGGCCTCCCGAAGGGTGGTGGTTTCTAAAACCCAGACCCTCTGGAGTCCTGGCGCATGAACGCAAATGTGCAGAAAAGTGACCTGGGGTAAGGGGCATGGGACGTGTTAGAATTTAGACTTTTGGGGATATTGACATCTATCACTATTAGCTACACACATTTATACCTGTATAAAATAGAATATAAATTTGTAATAGAGTAAAATGTTAAGCAGAAATTTTTATTAAGTATGTAGATATACCATTAATAGATACATATATACACATACATGTATATACGCATATACAAAGTATATAAACATATGCTTTTATATTAAAACAAATATATAGAGTTTAAATATATACAATATAATTCGATTTTGGGACAGGAAGTAATATCTCCTCTTTACAGCTGAGGAAACTGAGGCCCAGAGAGGTTAAGATGCTCAGTCTCATACCCAGCAAGTGACAGAAAAAAAAGTGGGTATCTTAGTATCTGTAACACTTGTATTACAACTTACCACATGCCAGGCCCTTCCCTAAGCACTTTGTATGTTGCTAGTTCACTGAATACTCAACTTTGGAACAGGACTGAGGCTGAGAGGCGGAGTAACTAGTTTGAGGTCCCAGAGTTGCAGGTGGCAGAGCTGTGAGTGAAGCTCAGACAGTTTGACTCGGGCCAGTAGGGGGAGTCCAAGTGGGAAACATTTCAAGTTATTCTTTCATTTTGCATTTGTATAAGGACACTGAGGTCCCAAGACGGTACTGAGTTGCCAGAGGTTCTACACGACTAAGCCGGGCCTGGGATCCAGATGTCCCAAACCTAACCGGACAGAAAGTCTCATATTCCCCTCCTGGGTACTATTTGTGGTATTGCAGAGGTTATGATTGCTATCTCATCCTTCAAGGCACTGTTGTTGGCATACCTCCTCTAGGGAGCCCTCTTGGATCTCCTTTGAATTCTTCTCTCATTCTTTCCACCACTCCCCGTGCCAGACTGTGAGTTTCCCAGCCTCCCTCCCCAACTGGCCCACCCGCCCAGCTACCTTCCCAGGGCTTACCACTGAAGTGTTGAGGCCAGAGGTCACAGGGTCCCTCAGCTCCTTGCACGTATTCCCTGTCTGGTGGCAGACAGACATCCCTTTGATAATGTTGTCTGGGTCAGTGGCCATCTTCACGTCTGACAGTCCCTTGGCCCATGCTGATGAGCTAACCAGCCACATGAAGGCGAACACTGCCGTGGCCAGGAAGTCCTAGGACAGGCAGGGGAGAGGCAGAAGGCACTGTGAGCGGGCTGCTTCATGTCATGCCACGGGGACTCCTCAGATCACAGGCTTTCTTGGGAGGGGGGAGGTCCCGCAGAAAAACCCTGTCTCCCCCCTGCCTTTTCAGCTCTGAAGCCTCCAATACTCACTTGAAGATGAGCATTCTTAGCTCGGGCGTGTGTGTGTGTGTGTGTGTGTGTGTGCGTGTGACACAGAGGATGTGGGAGTGTAATTGTGATGTGTGGGTGTGCATGTGGGATTTTGTGGGATGGTTTCCGAATCTGTGGAAAGTAGCGTGTCTTTCTACTTTTATCTGAATGTGGGAATTTATGTCATTTTGTGTCTGGGTTGAGGGTGTATGAGTACAGCTGTGTAGGAATCAATGTGTCTGGGTGGCATGATGACAAGCATGACTGTCACAGTGAACCTCTGTGCACCTTTCTTTGATCTAGACTGTGTGGTTGTGTGCGAGGTGGCTGATTTCCAGGGGTAGGCCTGTCTGGGATTCTGTGTGGGCTCTGAGTGTGTCCCTGTCATTCTATGATTCGGTTTCTTTGATGCTCACAGCAGCGGCAGCAGTAACATCTGTGGCTGTTATGGTGACTGCTGGCATGTGGGACTGTCTATGGTTTGGTAGTGGCCTATGAACATGGCCGTGTCCCTGAGGCTCCATGTCCCCCGGGGTCCTGCACTTGAGTGGCTGTGGGGGGCTCACCATCATGGGTCCTTTGTTGTTCTCTCGGTACTTATTCTGCAGGAAGATGTACGTGGCCAGAGCCCCCATGGAGTACAGAAAGGCAAACACAGCCACGGTGACAAAGAATTCGGCCGATGAAGAGTAGTCCCCCACCAGGAAGATTTTCTCAGTGTCCCCTCGGCAGGTGGGTGCATCAAAGTACACTTGGTGCAGCCTGTGGAGAGACATGGCAGGTGTGGTCCAGGCCCTAAGAACACCGCCATGCACCCTGCCCAGTCATGGGTTCCCCAGATTCTGACAAAGTTCCAGGAAGAAAGAGGAGGAAATAACCATTCACAGAGCACCTACTGTATACCAGTCACATTTTACTGATTGTTCACAGCATTCCGGTGAAGTAGGTCTTATTCAACCCTTACTCCAACCCAGGCACTTTGATCTCTTGGTTATTTGTAGAACATACCAGGCACCCTCTTACCCCAGGATTTTGCACTGGAATGCCCTTCTCCTCGATATTACTCCCTTCATGTCCTGCAAGTTTTGCTCAACTGTCACCTCAGTGAGGCCTTCCCTGATCTCACTATTAAAATCAAACGGAACCATTCCCTCCCAGTACTCCTTAGCTCCCTTCCCAGCTCCGTTTTTCTCTTTTAACAGTGATACCTCACACATCTGTCATATTATGTGTTTTACTTTTTTCCTGGATTTTTCCCATAATTAAAAGAGGGCTGGGCTTTTTCCTGTTGTGTTCACTGCTGTATCCCTAGGACCTGGAACAGTGCTGCCACATAGTAGGTGCTCAGTAGATGTTCATCAAATGAAATGTACAGAGGCTCAGGGAAGTGTATTAACTTGCCAGAAGTCACACAGCTGGGGAGAGAATGGCACAATTGGGATCTGAACCCTGTTTTCCCCTACATCATATTGACTCTTCTCCCTACCCACTTCAGGTCCCCAAGAGAAAAGAAACATTTGCATAGCAGAGGAGAGCACAGAGACTACAAAACAGAAGACAGACAGGAGGGTAGAAGGGATCCTGGAACATGCAGAATGTATGTACGTATGTGAGGTGGGGAGGTGCAGATTGGGAAGGTGTCCTGGGACTAAGGCCTTTCCTGCGGTGTAATGGAGGTCATAGGGAGAAAATGTGTGTAGGGAGAAGGTCTGGGGTGGGGTCCCCAGAGGTCTGGCCTCAGACGGGGGGGGGGCAGGATCCTGAGACTGGGCAAATGGTGCTAGTCCCGTTGTGTAGCAAAGGTCCTGAGGGAAGGGGCTTATACTTATTGATCACCTTCAAGGCACTTTAGATAATTGCCTCACTTAATGACCCTCCCCCTCAATTCTGTAAAGCAGTTGTTAGTATACCCATTTTGCAGATGAACAGAGGCTCAGCAAGGTTGTGTTAAATTGCCCAAGGTTGTATAAATGACAGAGCTAAGAGTTGAATCTGGGTAAGTTTCTGGGTTCCTAGTAGGCTGGGTTGGGAGAAGGGGGTGTCTTATGGGAAATGGGGGCCCCATGGGGGGTTATCAGGGCAGTGGGGGGTCAGTCAGGGGGATCATGGGGGGTCAGTCAGGGGGACCATGGCAAAGACTTTTTCCCCCAGGAGACTTGTGGGTAAAAGGCAGATCTTCAGGACTGGAGGTCCTAGGTGAGGGAGCTACTGGGGAGTCCACATGTTTCTGTGGCCTTCTGGATTCCCAAAGGACTCCCAGCAGTATCCCATGCTGCTAGGTCCTCCTCCTCCCCCAAACTCTGTTCCCTGGCTTCTGTGAACCAGTGGATCCCTGCTCCTCACTGCCCCTCAGGCCACGCCTCCCCGGTGCCTCTTTTTCTTTCAACCATTGCTCAGGGTCTGTCCTGGATTTTCCTCTCTCCACTGTTCCCTCTTACCCTGGGTGATCCCCTGAGCCTACATTTATCCTTAGTGCTCAGAAGTGCCCAATTTCCATCTCAGTCCCTGACCTCTTTCCTGAGTCCCTTAAACTTATTTATTTTCTTTATTTTAACAAGCCCTTGTGGAGCTCTTATTGTGTGCCCAGCACTGTGCTAAGCACTTTACAAGTATTAGCTCCGTTACTATTCATCATAACCTGGTAAGGGGTATTAGTATTCCCTTTTGCAGATGAGGAACTTGAGACCCGGAACAGTTATGTGGTTTATCCGAGTAGTGGAGGAGCCTCAGCAGCCTCTACTGAAATTGTGTCTGTGGGTCTCTGTCTCCCCCTCCCCAGGAGGGAAGCATCATGGTGAGGGCAGTGACCTTGCCTGCTTGTGCTCATCCTCATGTTCCTAGCACCTGGCACACAGTATGAGCTCAGTAAATATCAGAATTGCCTAACTGGGTTTAATCATTCCCTACAGCTAATCAGACCCCCTCCTGATTCTCTGTGATAAAACCCTGCACGAGGATCTCCACTTTAAATTTCTCCCAGTCTACAATCATCCTTTTTATTAATTTATTTGTTAAAATGTTGGCTCCATGAGGATAGGGAGCTTGGTCTGGGTTTTTTGTCTTTCCCTGTTATGTCCCCAGCACTTTGAGCAGAAACTGGCATACAATAGGTTCTCCAAAAAAAAAAAATGTATAACGGAATGAATGAATGGGAATTAAATAATATTGGCTGATATTAATTGAGCAACTAGTGTTTTAAGGCTATGTATCCATATATACTTCTACTTTTGAATCTTGTTTACTGCCGGTCTCCTGCCCCTCCCCATTCACTAGAACACAGCCAGAGGGCAACAGCCTATGCCTGTCTTGCTCACCAGATGTCCTAGATGTCCAGAGCAGTGCCAGGCATAAGGTAGGTGCTCGGTGCATGCGCAATGACCTGAGCCAGTGTGGTCTCCTGAGGTGGGGGCTGAACAGGAGCCACTGGGGAGGTGTCTTAGCCCACCCCACCCTCTCTCTTGGGATCCCCGGGGTGGGTTGGGGTGGGGGGCGCACCTGAAGGGGTACTCGAATTCAACCTCGATGCTGAGGTCACTCTCTGATTTGTTGGCACACTCCACGCTCAGCCGGAGCTCCCCGGTATAACTGCCGCATGTGGCAAAGGCGAAGATGGCAAAGACCTTGGACAGCAGGGATGGGGATGGTCATGGTGAGCCTGTGTACACGTGGGATGGGATGCCCTCCTCTGGACAGATCAGGGCCCAGCACAAGCAGCAGCAGATGGACCAGTCCCCACCCCCACCCCCTAATCAGGGCTCATCGGCTCCAAGGACAAGCTGATTACAGGGGTGTGGCTGTCTCTTCCAGTCTCTCTCTCAGTGTCTCTCTCAATCTCTATCTCTCAGTGCTCTGACCCCCCTCGTTCTCTCTTCTGTCTCAGTCTCTTTATTTCTCTGTCTCTCTATGTATTTCTGCTTGTCTCTGTTCTCCGTGTCTCTATTTCTCTTGGTATCTGTTTCTCTGTCTTTCTCAGATGTCTCATTGTCTCTGTATCTCTGTTTCGCTCTCTGCCTCTGATGCTAATATCGATGTAGGTCTCTTTCTGTCTCTTTTTTCTCTGGCTCCATCCATATAAATGTATGTCTCTCCCTATGTGTGTTTCCGTCCTTGGTCTGTTTGTCTCTCTCTCCCTGCTGTGTCTCTGACTTGGTCTCTTTATCGGGCTCTCCCTGTCTCCCTTGTGCATCTCTTTTTCTCTGTGTATCATTTTCTCCTTTCCTCTCTCTGAGTATCTCTCTTTCTCTGTTTCTCTCTCTCCCCCATCCCATTTTTTTCTGCCACTCTTCCTGTGTCTATTCCTCTTGGCATCTCTCTTCTCTGTGCATCTCTGACTCCCTTTTTTTTGTCTCTTTCTGCTTGTCTCCACTCTCTCTCATCTCTCTATCTTTTCTTCTCAGTATTTCCATCTCTGTCTCCATCATTCCCTGTCTCTCATTCTCTCTGTCTCTTTCACTGTCTCTGGATTTCTCTGGCTTTGCATCTTTTCCGCAGCAACCAGCTTCAGGCTCCACCTCCCCTGCCCCTCTCTCACCTCAAGGAAGGAGGTAGGACGTCACATTCTTCCACCACACAACGGGGGTACCCTTGATCTTACATGACGTCACAGCACAGCCCATCTATTCTCTGGCCCGAGCCCCTTGGGACCTCACCCTGGATCCCAATTCTTCTATCCCCTTCCACCCCCACCCACCCATCCATTCCTTGCTCTCCACCCCTACTCTTCCAGACCCCACCACCTTCTTCTCTCTCCCCATGGCCCAGACCACACTCACCCATTGCAGCACCTTCACGAAGCCAAGGGGCTCCTTGACCACCCGGAACTGACCCCCGGCCACCAGCTGAGGAGAGAAACGGTGGGGAGGGGGTGGGATTGTTGGGGATGGAAAGGGAGGTGAGGGGCAAGGCCACCAGGTGATGACCCCTGGGACTAGGGCATGTGACCTCCAGGAGTGAGTGATGTTGGGAGAGAAGGGGTGAGAAGGAGAAAGTGACACTTCAGGGAAGGTGTGAGCACAGGGTCTCTGAGAGAAGACCCTCGGGGTTCAGGACTGGAGGGGAGGTCTGGGGAGATGGTGAGGTTGATGGCAGAGGGTTGGGGTTAGGAAGATGAGGATGGGGTTGGGACTAATTAGGGAAGGGGAGAAGGTCTGAAACAATAAAGGTGAGTCAGATGGTGAAGGGGATCAGGTGGAGAGAGTGAGGAAGGAGTTGGGGTTCATTAGGGTGGGGGAGGGGTCTTGGGTGGTGAAGGTGAGTCATAACAGGGAGGGAGTCAGGTTGGCTAGGGTGGGGGAGGGGTCTACAGCGGTAAAGGTGAGTCAGATGGTGGGGGGGGTCTGAAGTGATGAGGATGGGGAGGGGTTGGTACTGGTTAGAGAGGGTGAGGTTCTGAGGTGGTGAAGAAGAGTGAGATGGCAGAGAGGGTCTGGGCTGATTAAGGTGGGGGAGGGCTGGGACATGGCTTCACTGGATATGTCTTGGGGGAGGGGAGGCTGGGGGGTTTGGAGAGGCAAAGTCGGATCGTGTCCCTTGGTCTGCTGTGTGGGAAGGGGTGGTCATCTACTGGGGTACCTTCTCTGGGAGGGGCAGGTGTCAGCCCACCCCCATCCCCCGCCCCCACGCCTTCTGTCGCTCTATTTCCTAGCTCATCTACGAGCAACCCCCATCTTCCTTCCACTCTTCCTCCTCTCCCCCTCCCCGTTGCCCCTACTCTAGCCCCAAGACCCCTCTTCCTCTCCTCACGGTCGCCGGTAAGGAACCGGGCTTCTGGCGGACCCCGCTGCGGCAGTGAGGACGGCCCTCGCTGCGGCAAAGGGCGCGCTCCTTCTTTTCTCCCCCTCCCCCTTCTTCCCTCGCCTGCCGCAGACCCCAGCCCCAGTGCCGGGGACCGAGTGTCCGCTGCCAGGACCCTGGCCACCACCTCTCAGAGTCGCCTGATCCGCGGCGATCCGGGCGGGGAGGCCGGGCAGCGGCGGGCTCTGTCCTCGGTGCTGGAACGCGTACCTGATTCACCACGTCCATGTCTGCCAGCAGCAGCATCAGCAATGCGGGGGGCGGGAGGCGCCTGCTAACAAGGGCGGGCGCGGGGCGCGGCGGGGGCGGCGCGCGATCGTCGGAACCAGCCCAGGCGGCCGCGGCTCCGCCCCTCGCGCCCCCGCCCCACTCGCGGCGCGCGCCTGCACTCAGCGGGCCGTGCCTAAATCTCGCCAGCCGCCATTCCGGTCCTAAAGCTGGATCCACAAGAGCGCCCTAGGAAGGTGCGTGTCTCGGAAAACGCGGCTAGAAGGCTGGGGAGAGGAGGACCGTTCGGTCCTGTCGTACGACATTTTTGCCAGGCCCCTTACGGAGTTTGTTGACTGTGTGCCTTACAACAGCCCTAGGTGGTGGGGACTATTAGCCCCGTTTTTACAGATGAGGAAGATGAGTGCCTAGGGAGGTGAAACTGCCTGCACAAGGTCGCCCCGCTAGTAATTGGCAGTGCCCAAAGTCTCAGCGATTTAAACATCGTCCAAGGTCTTAAAAACCCCGCCCTCCCCCTCCAACCATCTCCCGTATTTCTCTTTCCTTTGAGTCAAATTTTTGCTTGCTCCACCTCTACCCCCTTACACCCTGTTTATTCCTCAGCCTTTTTTTAATTGGACTATCCCTCCTTCGTGCTACTACAACTAGGCCCACAAGGTCAATGGCGATTGCCGTGTTGCAAAATCCAGTGGATAAATACAGTTGGAGTTTCAGATGTCCAACCTCATTTATGCTAAAAGAAATGCCTATAAAAACTACTAAGATACTGTTTTTCTTCTTTGAGGGTGGTGAATATAAAAAAGTTTGCTTAAGCTCAATACTGGCAGCTTGGCCAGAAACAAGCGTTCCCATAAATTACCAGTGGAAGTTAGATTGGAATAACCTACGTAGAGGGCAATTTGGCAAAATTCAGCAAACTAACAAATCCATATACTGTTCGGCTCAGCATTTATACTTATAGGAACTTATCTGACAGACGGACTCATACATGTGCTAAAAGATGTATGCCTGAGATGATTCACTGCAGTGCTGTTTATAATATGAAAGAGTGGACACTCCCTAAGTCCTCATTACTTGTGGCCCGTTTAAGTAAAATCTGATACAGCCCCCAAATGGAGAGTACTATGCAGCTGTCATTAATATTAATATGGAGCCTTGGAATGATCACCAAGATAGTTAAGTAAGAAATGCAAGATGTCCAACTGTGTGGGGATTGTGTAGAAAGAAAAGGAAAGGATTATATCATAATTATATAGAGAATGGCTAATATTTTAAATTGTGGCCATTCTATGTCAAGCACTGTTGGGAGAGCTTCAATGTACCACTCATTTAAATCCTCACAGCAACCCTATAAAGCAGGTACTACTACCATCCTCATTTTACATTCTTATAGCTGAATAAACTAAGGTGTGGGGAGGTGAAGGGATTTTCCTAAGCTCACACAGCTGGTAAGTAGTGGAACCAGGATTTGAACCAGGAAGTCTGGCTGCAACACCTGTTCTTCTTCTTCTTTTTTTTTTTTTTAAGATTTTATTTATTTATTTGACACACACACAGAGAGAGAGAGAGAGAGCACAAGCAGGAGGAGTGGCAGGCAGAGGGAGAGGGAGAAGCAGGCTCCCCGCAGAGCAGGGGGTGCCCGATGTGGGACTTGATCCCAGGACCCTGGGATCATGACCTGAGCCGGAGGCTGTTGCTCAACCAACTGAGCCACCCAGGCGCCCAGCACCTGTTATTCTTAACCACTGTGCTAATTTATCAGTACAACATCCTATACATTTATAAAATATATCTGATAACACTGGTTGCCTCTAGAAAGAAGGGAGAATTTCCACTTTATACCCCTCGGTGCCTTCTGAATATTTTTTAAAAGATTTTATTTATTTGTTTGTCAGAGAGACAGAGTACAGGTAGGGGGAGCAGCAGGCAGAGGGAGACGTCCTCAGTCGAAGGCAGACGTCCAAGTAACTGAGCTACCCAGGCGTCCCCCTTTTGAATTTTTTTAAAAGTGTATTTGTTTATTTAATCTCTACACCCCACATGGGGCTCAAGCTCATGACCCGGAGATCAAGAGTCACATGCTTATCTGACTGAGCCAGCCAGGTGCCCCACGTACCTTTTGAATTTTGAACCCTCTGGATGTATACCTATTTTTTAAACTTCCCCACACACACACACTCTAAATCACACAAATCTGTAATGGATACCTCCCAGTTAGTGCCTTTTTGGCAAAAGAGCTTGGGTTTCAGCATTCAATCACTTGAATTTGAATCCCACCTTTAATATTTATCCCTGTATGACTTTGGACATGTAAAATAGTTTAACATGGTACCTATAGGGTTGCTGCACTGATTAAACAAGATAATCACTGTTATGCACTTAGCACAGGGCCAAATAAATGGTTCCTTCTACTTCCTACACATCTCTGGAATCCACTAATTTCTCACCATCTCCTCTGCCACCTCCCCTGGCTAAGGCAACCATGGTTCCTGCCAATTTTAGCATCTCCAGTCTCTTCCCCCCTCCCTTCTGTTTTCAGCACAGCCGTCAGAGCATTCCTTTAAAATGCAGTTAACTATGTCACCACCCTGCTCAAATCTCTCCCATGGCTCCCCACTGCTTTTAGGAAAACTCGCACGTTTAGAGACTTGGCATTGAAGGGTCTGCATCATCTGGCCCCAGGTGGCCTCTCCCACCTTATCTCTCAACAATCTCCCTTCACTTTCTGTGTTCTGCCCATGACTTGCTGTACCCACAATGCACCAGCCTCGCCACCACAAACCTGTTTTCAAGGCCTAGTGCAATCCTATATTCTGAGTCCCAGTCTCCAATTCCGGCTTCCCTCAAATTTCAGTCCTGGCTGGATTGACACAAATAATAAAAATGAGAAATTCTTGCTCTGAGAGCTGGGATGAAACCCTACGTCAGAACCTCCCCAGCGGCCCCATCCAGGACCTTTCCCAGCACTGCCTTCAGTTCCTTTGGAGTGGGGCTGACTGCCACGTTGAACAAGTCCTGTGGCATGTCTAAGCCAGCTCAGTTTGGTTTGAGGGAAACCCAGAACAGTGCCTGGCGCAAAGTAAATGCCCGATGAACCTTCACTTAGTTAATGAGACCCCAAAGGCTGGGCAATGACTACAGGTGGGGCAAGAAGCAGAAAGAGGAGCTCTGGGATCTGTGTGGGAGGAGAGTGGGGTGCTCTTAGGTGGTCTCAGGAAAACCAGGTGGGTCCTGAGTGGATTCCCACAGGCTGAGGGCCTCGCCCTTTGCTGTCACCCATGTCTTCTGTCAATGGACTTGGATTTTCTTAGGCAGAAGGTAGGAAGTGGGAGACCAGGTAATCCCAGTTTAGCTTCCCGGAAATTCCTGATGCTGTCAGAAGACCCCTCTGCCTGACGTATTATATACCAGGCTAAATCCAACCTCCAGGCCTTTCTACTGGCAGGACTCTGAGTATTCTTATCCTTTCCATCCCATCTGTCCTTCCTCAGGCTGACCTGACTGACCCCTTGTGGAATCTCTGACTTTCCCCCCACTCCTCATCCAAGCCCCCACACATCCTCTCTCCTCCTCCTTCCTCCATCTCTGTCCGGTCCCCTTCCCCTCCCCCCACCACCTCCACTCTGTCTCCAGCTTTTTTTGGCTGCCGTCTCTTCCTCCTCCTCCTCCCTCCTTCCCTGACGCTGAATAATCAGGCCTGGCTGTCCTGGTTTCTGGAAATATTCGTGTGTGGGCAGTGGCTCAGGGCTGAAGCAGGGAATGGATGCCTGGGGGCGCTGGGCAGCCCCAGGCCCCCAGTGCAAAGACACCGAAATCCAGGGCTGTGGTCCATGCCTGTCTCCCTCTGGGGAAGGGAGAGCAGGAGGTTTATTGAGCAGTGGAGGAGGGGTGGGAATTCAGAGGGCATGGACACAGGCCATTTCGTCTCCCAGGTCCTCCTCATCAAAGCGAGAGAGGATAGATTCCTCATCACTATACAGTGAGCTGGTCCCCTGCGCCAGCAGGTCACTGGCGGCACTGTCCATCTCGTCCAGTGTCAGGCGACACGCATCTGCAATCTCCTGCTTGGCCAGGGCCACAAAGCGTGGGTCTTGGGCAAAGAGGCCCAGGCCCTCGGAGATGAGCACCTGGGGGCACAGATGGGATCAGAGTTGGCGGAGGGCGCAGCATGGAATCAAAGCAGTGTGCACAGAGGGGTCAGTGCTGATAAATGATGCAGCGTCCAGGAAGGTGCTGGGAAGTCACCGGGGACAGTGGTGCGCACTTCATGCCGAGCAGAAGTTGCAGAGCAAAGTGATAGATCATCACAGGCACAGTGCAGAGACCTGGGGTTGGGGGGGCCCTTTTCCCTCCTTCCCAAGCTCCCACTTCCTCCCCTTCTCCCTCATCCCTCTTGCCCGTGTCCCTTCTAGACTCACAGCCTCCACCAGGCTGTCAGCACTGCCCCTCTTGCCATGGCTGGAGTCTGAGTGGGTTCCAGGCATGTGCAGACAGGTGAAGGTGCGCAGAGGACCCCTGGATTTGCCGAGGTATCCCTCCCCCGCTGCACCTTCCTCCACCAATAACAGGGGGGCGTAGAGGAGCCGACCCCGTTGAGGAGGGGTTGCCCAGGAACCCTGGACCAGAACAAACATCAGGGAGATAATGACTGAAGGGTGGGATATGAGGACTCACCCCTGTGCCTACCTCTTACCACCGCCCACCCCCCAAACACAACTGGAGTCAAACTGAATGCAAATAAATCAGACTTGAGTTTATTCAAGAGCATAGAAGACCTGGGTGTAAATCTGACCGCTGCCACTTACTGGCTGTGTGATCTTGGGTAAGCCTCAGTTTCCTCATCTGTAAACTGGGACTAACAGCAGTACCTATCTCACAGGTACAGTGTGGCTTTTGTGAATTCATTTTTTTTTTTTTTGGTGGTCAGCAAAGCAATGTTTATTGCGCTCCCAAAGAGGGAGGGGACCCGAGAGGGTTGCCCCCCTCCTTTTTCTTTTTTTTCTTTTTTTTTGCTTTTGTGAATTCACACGTGCTCCATTCTTCAGAAGACATGTGGTGTGTTTGATAAATTCAGCCCAGGCTAACTCCACCCCTCCAGACCTCAGCACCCCATTCCCCACCTCACCTGTGCCCTGCCGGGCCCTGAGTTGCGCCCACGATGATAGGTCCCTGGGATGGGTAAATCTTCACAACTGCCCTGGCGCCGCAGACACTGGATAGTAAAGGAAGGCTTCCGACCTGGGGGTGGGGGGAGATGCATTGGGGGGGCAAAGAAGAATGTCAATGCCACCCCAGCCCTCTGCCCCTCTGACTCTTGGGGGGGCCCCAGGATCCATGCCCACTCTCACCCGCAGGTGTGGGGGGTAGCAGACGGCGGCGTGGTGCGTTGTGCCCATCCAGGTATCTCTGGGGTCTGTGGGGTGGCAAAAGGATGGGGCGTGGGGGAGTCCCTGCCCTCTCGTCTAGGTAGGAGAGCCTGTGCGGGAGAGAGGGCTGGGGGTGAGCTCAGGCCTGGGAATGGGCAATGGGGTCCCATTAGTCCTGCCCTCCTGCACGTGGCTCATGGGGTCATCCTACGTGTCATGGCCAAGGTCCTTGGTGGGGACTTCCTCGTCCTCGTCCTGATTCTCCTGGTCTTCGTTTCCCTTGGGCTGAGAACTTCCTTCTTCTGGAATGGTGAAAATGAAACCCCCAGAGCTTCTCCTGGGGAAGGTGAAGCAAGTTAGACCAGATTTCCCCACAGATCCCCCCACTATGTGGCCCTGGGCTCCTGGTTCCTTCTTGTTCCATGTCCCCATCCTCTACAGAAACACTGGGATTTTAGGGTTTTTCTTTTTTTCAATTGGGAAAACTCACATAACATAAAATTAACCTGTTATTTTATTTTTTAATATTTTATTTATGTATTTATTTATTTGAGAGAGAGACTGGGGGAGGCGCAGGGGAAGAGGGAGAGAGAGAATCCCAAGCAGACGCCACGCTGAGTGCAGAGCCTGACTCGGGGCTGTATCTCATGACCCTGAGATCATGATGTGAACCAAAATCAAGAGTCGGATGCTTAACCGACTGAGCCAACCAGGTGCCTCAACCTGTCATCATTTTAAAACGAACGTGGGTTTTCTTTTAATAGGTGTTCCTCATGGGAAGGACCCAACATCTCAAAAAAATGGAAGTTGGCCTGTTGAAGAGACACCTTCAACACAGGAACTGGGGGTGTTTTGGGGGAGGTGAGGAGGAGGCTATAAAAGCTAGGTGTGACTTCATTTCATTCTTGCATTATCTCTGTGAGGTTGGTGCTGGCATTATCTCTGTGAGGTAAGTGCTGTTATCATCCCCCTTTGACAGGTGACACAATTGAGGAAAATGGAAACTAAGTGACTAGCCCACGGTCACTTAGCAAATGGCAGAGCCAGGATATGAACTTAAACTCATTTAGTTCCTTGTTACGTGCTTTTTGTATTAAACCTTTGCATTGCCTTTCTCATATGAATCCCTTCTTACCCTCTGTTCCCATTTGAGCCTTTGAATCCCTTCCATTCTTCCCAAATTTCCATTCAAAATCCCCCTTGCTCCTGAATTACCCCCATGTAGTGGCCAGTCCCTGCCTTCCTTTACAGTGTCCCACCAGACCCTTGACCATACCTGTGGCCATGGGATCCAGCCTGGGGTCCACTGGGCTGCCTGGAATTGGGAGCCCCCCCATCGTCATCACTGGGCCCAAGGGAGAGTGAATCCGGAGGTCTGTCCCCAACAGGCAGAGACACAGAAATCACGGAGCTCCTGCGAGATGGGGGCTGGGAGCCCATCGGGGCCTGTAGAAATCCCAGGACTGAATGTTGCCATTCATGTTACATCTAAGTCACTTGGTCAGTACACAAGTCACTTGGAGTTTATTTCCAGTGACCTCCCTAGGGGCTGAATCTGGGTCTCACCCTCCAACAGTGGATGGTAGGTATCAAATAAACGTTTGCCTGTTGTAAGGGGGCTTCTCTGGGGACCTCCTCCCCAAAGGCAATGTCAAAGTTACGTAAGGAATTACGGGAGTATTTTTTACAATCAAATTCCCTAGGGGAGTGAAAACTTGCCCTCACTTTGTACATTTCCGTGTTCTTCTCATCTTCCTCCTCCTCTCCCTCCTGCCCCTCTTCCTCCTCCTCCTCATCTGTGTCACAGGTGAGGGCCTGCCTGATCTCAGGACCCAAGTCCTGCAGGCTCCTCAGACCAGCCTGTGGGGGTAAAAAAATAGGGAAGCAAGGCAGCTCAGTGTCCAAACTCACCCATTCATAAGCCTGCTTCCCATGCAGGAGTGTGGGGTGGGGTAAGGGGTCCCTCAGCCACCCCTGACCCTCGGTGAGTCCTGGGACCTCTGTTTCCTCGTCTGTGACATGGGTTGCACGAGATCAAGAGGGCAGTCAGCCTCAGCCGCAGTGCTCCCACATACCCCCACCCACCCAAGGCCCTCTCTGAAGACCTGAAGGTCAGAGGAGGTACTTGAGGGGGCCTCGCTCCCTAGTAGCCCCTTTTCTTTCCTCCTCCTGAATTTGCGGAAATAGTCCTGGATCAGAAATGTGGCATAGAATTTGCCCACGGTGACCTCTTCCTCTGGAGGCAAGGGAGAAGAGGCAAGGTCACACAGGGGTCCTGTGTTCCCCCTACCCACAGCATAGACTCCCCTTCTCCTCCTCCCTCCATCCACTGCTAGTTTTGTGATGGTGAGCAATCATCTGACATTTGGGCGGGCTCAAGGAATTGGGGAGGAGCTAGCTCACCGTCAGCAGGGGGGATGACCTCATCTAGCAGTTTCTGCTTCATCCGCTTCCAGATCTTTTTGATGACAATCCGCAGCTCCTGATTGGCCTGTTCCAGGTTCCCTGCATCAGGAGAGGATGTGGGGCATGAGCCAATAGGAGGAGCCCTTCACAGCCACTCCTTCCCTGTTGGAAGGGGCTTCACAAGCTTCTACTGCAGTCGCACACCACCCCCATTGAACAGGTGGTAAAACAGGCCTGGAGAAGACAAAGTCACCCATTTTGAGGGTCAGTGCCAGGGGCCAGGCCCATCACTCAATGAGATTGATCCCTGCACCCTCCCCAGGGGCTCTCCCTCTCCTACCCCTTCCCCATCCCTCCCATGCACCTTCTGTCTTGATCTTCAAGGATGTCCGAACCAGGGCAAAGAGTGTGGCATTGAATGTCACTGTCCCATCTGAGTTGAGGGGCATGTTCATCGCCACAAGTCTCTACACACACCAGGGACATGGAACCCACTTTGAGCAAAGGTCAGGGATGAAGGCATTGGATGCCCAGGGGCAGAGACCTTTGAAGAGAAAACCAAACACACCCTCCCCACCCAAGACAGGGTCCCTGCCCACCCCTGCCGTGTGATGGACAGCCCTCTCCGGCAGGGAGGGTGGGCAGGTGCACAGACCTTGCAGGCCACTCGGTGTGGGCACAGCTTCCCAAATCCCAAGGGGGGCTGAATGCGTCTCAGCAGGGCAACCACATCCAGGTGCTTGATGCATCCCCTGGGGTAGGTGGGGGTGGGTGGAAGGCACCACTGGATTGGAGATACCTCTATCCCTTTCTGAAGACTCCACCAGCTCATCGCTACCTTCCTCCCCCCACCCCTCCTCAACAACCCAGAGCCTGCCAGGGAAGAATCCGAGGGCAGTTGGGGAAGACAGAGGACAGAGGCAGTGGGAATCTTGGGGCATCTATTGATTAGGTAATGGGAGACACAGGTCAGAGGTTCTGGGGCTGGGGGAACTGGGTGGAGCAGTGCATTGTCCCCTGCAATCCCAGTTATATGGTTACAGGCCATACTTGGCTCCAGGGTCATATTCAGACCAGATCCTCTTGAATTCATCGAGGTGATGGGGGCCCAGGATGGACCAATCTCTGGTTAGATAATCAAAGTTATCCATGATGACAGCCACAAAGAGATTTATGATCTGTGGGCCAGTGAACAGTGGGGGTTAGGCAAAGGGCAGAGCCAGGTATGGGGGGTTGGTGGGACACTGAGTTAAACTTATGGTTATCAGGTCACAAGTCCCTGGGTTGATCTTATCAGACCAGCCCTTTCACCCACTCTGAAGATCTGGGCTCCCCACCTTGTCCCCAGACCCCTAGGGGCAGCCCCCATGACAGTGGTGGTAGTTGTGGGGAAACGGTCCTCACCAGGAAAGCACAGAGCATGAAGAAGCTGATAAAATAGGCGATGGCAAAATTGCTACCACAGGTAAACTCCTCGCCAGGGTTGACGTCAGACTCAGGGTCACACCGATTCCCGGGAAGGCTGGCAAGCATTATCTCCTGCCATGCCTCACCGGTGGCACACCTGGGGGTCACACAGGGGGGCCATCCTGGAGGGGAGGCTATGAAGTCATGGCAAGTGGCATTGTGGGGGCTGGAGGGGTGGAGGAGTGACCCACTTCTTGCCAGGGGTTACATCTGGCACAGATAGATTTCATAAAGCATTTCAATATTTTAAAAGCTGGTGTGGCCATGACGATGACAGTCATGTTCATCAGGTATCGCCATGTTACTGATGGGGCACTGAGGCCTAAGAAGAGGACACACCTTACAGCCAGAAAAAGGATGGCTGAGGCTAGATTATTATACAAGACTCTTCAGATCACAGCCATACATAAAAGGTCTCAGGCAAAATGGAGCCCCATGCTGCCTTGTTATTTCTGCAGCTCAGGCAGTCTGGGGCCCAGACAGGTTGTGTGGGCTCCCAAGGGCATGCCGGGGACCAAGATGGCAGTGGAGGGGGGTAGATGTCACCTGAACAAAAGCAGCACAGCCTGTGGAAAGGTCTGGAAGTTGTTGTTTCGGTTGATCTGTGTGCCATCCTGAAGAGCCACCTTGCCAAACATCTGTGGGTGCACAGGGCATGTGGCAGAGGGGCAAACCCATGCCTCCACAGGTTGTCACCCATTTCACAACTTCTAATACTCAAAAGATCCTCACAACCCTGACGTGCAGACACTGCTGATCCCATTTCACAGATGTGTGGACTGACTCAGTGTCATTCAGCTTGTCTTTCAACCCACCACCCCCAATGTGGGTGAATTCCTACCCAACACCCCTCAGCAGAGGAGTGCCTGAGGGATGCTCCCTAGGGTCGCCACTTGCCTGCATCCCAATGACTGCATAAATGAAGAATATCATTGCGATGAGAAGAGCCACATAGGGCAAGGCCTATGAGGGTGAAAAGGAGGATAGATATTCAGGTCCAGGCAGAGAACTGTAAGCCCCAGAATGCACTACTCCCTCAAGCCTGGGCCTGCAGAGAGATGTGGCCCATCCCCAAAGTGCCCATGACTACCAGTGTCTCCCAAATGTGGACATGGTATCAAATACAATAGAATAAGGTCAGTGAGGCCAAGGCATGTTGGGAATTGGGAGCCTAGAAAAACAGAGAAAACCAGAAATGGTAAATTGCAGATGGATATGGCACACTGGGAGATTTAGTTCTGAGGATGATAAAAGGACAGGCTGAGAGGTGTGAGATAAGGGTGAGGGGTGGTCAAAGGCATGGGGGGTTACCTGGAAGGACTTGATGAATGTCCAGAGCAATGTGCGGATTCCTTCACCTTTACTGAGAAGCTTGACTAGCCGCATGACTCGGAAGAGGCGAAAGAAAGTGATGGAAATGCGGGAACTGTCCTCAGAGCTCTGAGGTTGGGGGTGTGGTAGGTATGATCAGTCTACATTTGCCCCAGCCACCTCCCTGTCTCATGCTTTGGCCCTCCCAGCCCCCAAATCCCTCAGAACTCAGGCCCCGGGATGGTCAGGGAGCATTTCTAAGGACTCTCAGGAAGAAAGGAAGGGAGGGTGGATGTGGAAAGAAGCAGAGTCCCTGTTGTGAGGTGGGGGCTACCTCGCCAAGGTGGCCACCATTCTGAAGGGAGATATGGCCAAGACAGAGGTGACAGAGGAGAGAATGAGATCACAGGCCCAAACGAACAAAGGGAGAAATGGTGTAGTAGATATAGGGGATAATGGATGGTAGAGTCATTAATGAAGGGATGATGGAGAAGTTTATATGGTAGTGGATCAAGATGGTTGTGGGGAAAGTTGGCAATGAGGGTGGAAGGGAAATGAGAGGGTATAGGAAATGATGGCGGAGAGCCAGTGGTTTCATGGAGATGATGGAGACATGGAACCAGCAGCATTGTCAATCGAGGTGATAGAGCCATGTAGTACCCAATGGAGGTGATGATGGAGCCAATGGTACAGAGCCGTGAAAGACCCAGCGTCAGAGACAGTGGAGTCGTTGGAGGAAATGGAGCCAATGAAATAGTCGGAAGAGACGATGGAGCCAAAGCAGAAGTTGGTGGAGGTGATGGAGCCAATGGAGGGGGATGTAGAGGCAATGAAGGAAATAATAGAAATAATAAGAGAGTCATTTCAGGAGATGGCAGAGCCAGAGGATAGGTTGCAAATGGAATAAAGGAGCTGGTGGAGGGGGACTTTGGCTAAACCCGACAGGGACTTGGGAGATACAGAGCTAGAATGAGGAGCACTGAGTCTCCAGAGGTAAGGTGGAGGTAAGTGAGAGGCACCTACTCATGTGAAAGAAAGCCTTGGGGTTGAGGTGGGGGAAGGTTGGGTAAGTGGAGAGGCCAGTCCTTACGTTGACTTCAGTGACGGCAATGTCTACTACGCTGCCCACCACAATAAGAGCATCAAACGTGTTCCAGGCATCAGCAAAGTAATGCTGTAGGCAGGAAAAAAGCAGAGCCTTGTCTTCTCAGAGCTAGCAAGCTACATAGGGGGCCAGTAGTTATAGGGGATATTGTGGAGGCAAGGCCCAGCTTGGACCACATGTCGGGCCTACATCTGGATCCCTCTTACTCCCTGGTCTCATGAGTCCTTGGTTGCTGCCCCCCTGAGAGCTCTACAATGAGCTCCGCCCCAAGGAATTTACCCACTGCAGGGGAGTCTAGGGCTAGAGGGGGCACCTTGGGTTTGAAGGCGATGATTTTGAGCACCATCTCAACAGTGAAAAGGCCAGTGAAGACCATGTTGAGGATGTCCATGGCGTAGTTAAAGGGAGCAGTCTGTTCGTAGTGCTGGGAGAGAAAGCCAGGTGTGAGGACAGAGCCTGAGAGTCAGTGACCTGTTCACCCATAACCAAATATTTTCTGGCTTGGACTGAGGTGAGTCTGGAGATGTGGTAGCACTAAGCATTGGGCAAACCCCTCACACTGTCTGTATCCCAATATGGGTATTGGGATACCCACAGCTCTAGATTTCTTAGCTTTCCTTGCAGCTACTTCCAACTAATGAGACAGAAACAGACGTCTGCTGCCACTGGGCAGCTTCCATGAAAACTATTTTTGCTTTCCAATAAAAGGCTCAAATGAGGAGAGCCCCCTGGTGCAACCTTCCCTCCTTTTTCCTGCCTTGAATGTGGTTTTGATGCCTGGAGCTGTGGCAGTCATCTTGTGACCATGAAGCAACAATCATGAGAATGAAAGCCAACTTGTTAAGAATGGTGGTGGAGAAAGAGCCTGGATACCTGATGAACAATGATCAAACACCCTACCTCTACACTGCTTGTTATGTGAGGTAGCTACCATATTTTGTTGACTCCAGTATGCACATCTTTTCACACTTAGAATCTCTGGAAATGGGGTGCATTTCACAATCAATGGCAATTTACAATGGCCATCTGCCATTTTCCTCACATTCTTCTATCTCTTAAGTCAGGATGCAACTTCCAATTATTGGCCTTAGATTTGAAGAAATGTGGCAAATATTTTTATAGCTTAAGTCTCTGTCAGTTGGGGGTTGTGTTACTTGCAGCCTAAAGCATTCCTAATGGTTCCCAAGGGATCGTGTGGACAGAACAGGGTCAGATGTCTGGCAGGGGTCGGGTGGGGAGCTCAGACCTGCATGGCTAGAGCAACCGTGTTGAGCAGGATGAGCAGGAACATGAGGTACTCGAAGGCAGCAGAGTTCACAGTGGCCCACACACGATACTGGTGTGGGTTCTTGGGGATGTAGCGGCGGAGTGGCTGGGCCTTGAGGGCGTACTCCACACACTGGCGCTGCATATGGGTGCAGGGCATGAGTGAGCAGTGGGATCCCAAGGCAAGAGGGTCGTGGGGAGGGGTTGGAGGCCATAAGGTGAGGGGTCAGAGGTCACCTGGTTCTTGTCCAGCTCACAGTTTTGGTATTCCTGCTCGCCCTGGGCACGGAAGGTGATGATGACAAAGCCCACAAAGATGTTCATCATGAAGAATGCAATGATGATGATGTAGACAATGAAGAACACTGAGATCTCCACGTGGTAATTATAGATAGGGCCCTTGTCCTCTGCATTTGCATCGATGGCCTTGTATAGTAGACTGGAGAACCAGTGGGAGTAGGTGAGGAGATATCCCAGCCCCCTGAGACCTGCCCCCAGACACCTTATAACAGACACTCTAGAATCTCCTGCTTGGTACCCCAAAGACCCCAAATCCCATGACCTAACCACCTGGGACTTCCATGCATACCCCAAGAAACCCCACCTGACCTCAAAGACCCTTAAATCCCCTGTCTCAGCTCTCTGGAGACCCAGAGATCCCTATACAACCTTCTAGAGAATCCCCACCCCAGTCCTCCAAGACCCCCAAATCCCTTAAGTTCCCATGGACCCCTAAATTCCCTTCTTCAGCCACCTGGAGATCCTCATGCAGCTGCCCAGAACTCCCCCATAAGCCTCCAAAGATCTCTAAATCCTGTCCCATCAACTTGAATTCCTTGCTCCACCTTCCCAAAGATCTTCAACTAGAACTCCAAAGATCTGGTGGCTCTCTGAAAACCCCTAAATCTCCAGCTCCATCTCCTCTGAGACCTCCCCCAGTGCCCCCCTCCAGACCTCTACCTGGTCCCCCCTAAATCCTACCCAGTCCTCTCTAGACTTCCTCAGAGACCTCTAGCTAATTCCTGGAGACACCCCCTACCCAGTCCCCAAAGCACCCCCAGCCAACTTCTGGAGGACCCCCACACTGTCCTCTGATGTGCTCACCAGTCCTTGGAAAACCCTATCCAGTCTCAAGAGACCTTTATCACAACCCAAGATACCTTCCTCAGGGAGATCCCAGCCTAGAGACTCCTGCCCTATCCCCTGACCATCCCTGGGGCCCTGCTCCTTACGCAGGCCAGCCTTCGAAGGTGGAGACAGTGAACAAGGCCATCATGGCTGAGAGGACATTGTCAAAGTTGAAATCGCTGTTGACCCAGAGCCGCTCCCGGACCAGGGGCCGTGAAACATCTCCATCAGGGTAGACCAGGAAGGAGCCCCTGTGGATGTTGTAGACAGGCTGGGTGGGTGAGCAGGGGTGGGGAGCTGGGGAAAGGGGACTGGGGTCTCCAGAATGGAGGCAGCAGAGCATAGCGGTGAGGCTGGATAGCCTGGGTTCAAGTCCTGCCCCCCCCATTTACTAGCTGGGTGACCTTGGGCATTTAACCTCTCTGTGCTTCAGTTTTCCCCATCTATGAAATAAGGATACTAACAGAACATATTTCCTGGCTTGTTACAGGATTCATTAAGTCACTCAATGAGAATAGTGTCTGGCACATAGTTGGTACCATATATGTTAGCCATCTTCACCATTATCATCATCGTCACCTCTCAGGAAAAAGTAATACTAATAATCAACATTTATCAGCACGAAGTATATGCCAGCCACCGTACTCGGTAGAGCACATGTAGAAACTTGGCATTGTAATTCACACTTCATGCAGTAATTCATTTATTCCTCACAGCAGCCTTGTGAGATCTGCACTCTTTTCAACCCCATTGTTCAGTTAAGGAAAATGGGACTCAGCAAGGTTGAGAAATGTACCCAAGTCTCATGAGATGAATTTGAACCAGGAATGCCTGACTACCCTCTACAGGACTCTTAGGATGGAAGCCTGGGACTTGGTGGCAGTGGCCATGGGTGGGGGGAGTGTTTGGATTTGTGGGGGGGGGGGTCTGGAGTAGAATGTAGGCAACTCTGGAGAATGTGGAGAGGGCTTTTGGGGAGGTATTGGGGGGTCTCTTAGGGCTTGGTGATATCTAGGGCCTCTGCAGCTCTTGGGGAAGTTCTGGGGGCTGTTGTGGGGCCTTGGGGAATTCATGGGGTTTGGGGGGCCTTGATAAAAACTGAGGGAGTCTCTGCAGTTCTTGGGAGGAAGCTCTAAGGGTTCCAGGGGCCTTGGTGAGATCTAGGGGCCTCTTTGGTCTTTGGGAGGGGTCCCGAGCTCCATGAAGGGCAGGGTTTGGGGCACTCACTTGCATTCTTGGGGGGTGTGTCTGGCTTCATCAGTGCAACTGTAGAATTTCCCCTGTAGGGAGGATACTTGTCAGGCAGGTCACCCCTTAGTCCCCACCTTGACCCCACCGTGACCTTCCTCTCACCTTGAAGAGCTGCACGCCAATGCAGGCAAACATGAACTGCAGGAGCGTGGTCACAATCATGATGTTCCCGATGGTTCGGATAGCCACAAATACACACTGCACCACGTGCTGCAGGCACCCACAAACATGGTTAACGAGACTGGAGGCCGCAGCAGCCAGGGGGTAGGGATTCCGGCTGTAGATGGGGCTTGGGGACTTGGGCTGGGGACATCTGGTCGTGGATCAGGGATATACGGTCAGGGCCATGTGGGCACCAACCAGGAACAAGTGTTTACCAGGAAGGAGTATGTGGCCACATTTCAGGAACTCGGGTCAGAGAAATGTGGCCGTGGGTAAGGAATTTAGAGTCACTTGTAAGGAACATGGGTCAGGCCACGTGATCCGTGGTCTGGGATGTGTGGTTACACGTTGGGTCCAGGCTGTGTGGCCATGCATCCACGCAAATGGTCAGTCTGATGGGAGATCCTGGCCCTCAGAGTGGGGCAGGGCATGGATCCTGTGGGTTTGGGTGAGGTTGGGTTACCTTGAGTCCCTTGGCCCTGTTGATGGCTCGGAGAGGCCTCAGGACTCGGAGTACCCTCAGAATCTTCACCACTGAGATGGCGCTGGAGCTGGGGAAGGGTCAGTCCTCAGGCCCTGGCCCAGGCTTGGCATCTGCTCTGGGAGGAATGGAGTGAGCAGGGGGCGGGGGCAGGGTCACTCACTGGATGCCAAAGGAGATGAGGGACACGCTGACCACCAGCAAATCCAACAGATTGAACCAGCTACGGCAGAAGGAGCCTGGGTGCAGGAAGGCCCCAAACACTGTCATCTGGGGGAGGGGGAGGGGGACATCAGGCTAGACTCCAGGGGTGGGGACAGAGAGGGGAGGAGGGTATGGAAACAGGAGAGGTGGGCTGTGGGGGCGGGTGTAGGGTGGGTTGGGGCAACTGGGGGTATGACTGGGGGCCTATTCGTTACCTTTAGTAGAATCTCCACGGTGAAAATGGAGGTGAAAGCATAATCAAAGTACCCTAGAATCTGGGGGGCGAGAAATAGGGGAAGCCACTGAGTCATAGCTGAGGGGAATCCTAGGGGTGTGTGTGTGTGTGTGTGTGTGCGCGCGCCTCTCTGTAAGTTTTGCTGTCCCTCCCTCCCCTTTCCTTCCCTTCCTCTCTTTCTCCCTCCCTCTCCTTGTGCCCGGTAGGACAACCCTGGGAGTGTTCCCCCAGCTCCCAGCCAAAGGCTCACGTGGTTGCGGAAGGAGTGGGCTCGGATGGGGTCCTCAGCGGCCAGGGACACACTGCTGAGGATGATGAACACCAGGATAAGGTTGGTGAAGATATGATGGTGGATGAGGGTGTGGCAGGCCTTCCTCAGCCTGGGGAGTGGGGGATGGGCTGTGGTCAGAACCCAGAACCAGAGTTGATTGGGAGAGACCCAGGGAGACAGCTCAGCCTCTTTTGCATCAGGCCAGTGCACCCTGCCAGAGCCTTGGCTGCTCCCTGGCTCTCCACCTGCCCCAGCCCCTCCTGCCTCGGCCCCCCCCACTCCCAGCACTCACGGGTTGGTTTGGCTGAGACAGAAGAAGGCACTGCCCTCAGGGATGGGTACCACTTTCTCCTTGGGTACAACTTCCTGCAGGAGTTCCACATGCCCTGCACCTCCCTCCTCCTCTTCCTCTTCCTCCTCCTCCTCCTCTTCTTCCTCCATGCCTGGCACCAGAAGAAAATCAAAAGACAGACAATTAATTAGAAAACATATGTAAAGCCCCTAGAATAGAGCTTGTCACATGGCAAATTCTTCCCATCTCCCTGCTCCTCAGAGAAGGGATTTTAGTCTGTTTTGTTTACTGTTGTGTCTCCAGCACTTACGACAGTGCCTGGGACACAGTAGAAGCTCAGGAAATGTCTGTTGAATGAACATCGCTATCCTTGCATTTCAATACACACTATTTTACAATAAAGGCTCTGAGAAGTACTGCAGTAAAACAAAAATCTGTTTCTCTTCTTTAATCCCAGACTCCCAAATGTTACTGCCCCCACACCAAGCCCATTACCTACCTACCTACCTTTATTTATTTATTTATTTATTTAAATTCAATTAGCCCACATATAGTACATCGTTAGTTTTTGATGTAGTGTTCAATGATGCATTAGTTGCGTATAACACCCAGAGCTCATCACATCAGGTCCTCTCCTTAATGCCCGTCCCCCGGTTACCCCATCCCCACCCACCTCCTCTTCCGCAATCCTCAGTTTGTTTCCCAGAGTTAAGAGTCTGTCATGGTTTGTCTCCCTCTCTGATTTCTTCCCATTCAGTTTTCCCTCCTTTCCCCTATGATCCTCTGCGCTATTTCTTATGTTCCACCATATGATAATTGTCTTTCTCTGATTGACTTATTTCACTTAGAATAATGCCCTCCAATTCCATCCATGTCGATGTAAATAGTAGGTATTCATCCTTTCTGATTAAGCCCATTACTTTCAGGATGATTTCAGAAAAGGCTTCTCCTCAGAGAGGAGGATCTCAGGGGTCAAGAGCTCTGGATGGGTGCTGTCTCTAAGGTCCCACACCTCCTCCACCTGGCCCTGCCCACTTGCCTGCTCCTTCATTCTTTCTGCCCTCCTCTTCCTCATTCTCCCCACCAGGCACCTGGGGACAGAAAGATGGGGGTCACTGATGGTGCGGGAGACACTATAGGATGGACCCGGGGTGAGGCACGGAAGGAACACAGTAATGGAGGGATGCACAGGTGGAGGAAGGGGGTTAAAGACACACACACATAGACAGGTATTGGTGGTAATGGGAGGTGTAGACAGTGCCCAGGCTTCTAACTCACCAACACTCCATTTTCCTGGGGGAGAGCCCCCTCAGTGCTCTTCTCCCTGTGAGAGAAAAGGGGAGTGATTGCTAAGGATTGCAGCAGATAGGTGAGGGTGAGGGGAGTCAGTGCAGTCAGAACAGACCTTTCTTTTCTTTTTTTTTTTTTAAGATTTTATTTATTTATTCGACAGAGATAGAGACAGCCAGCGAGAGAGGGAACACAAGCAGGGGGAGTGGGAGAGGAAGAAGCAGGCTCATAGGGGAGAAGCCTGATGTAGGGCTCGATCCCATAACGCCGGGATCACGCCCTGAGCCGAAGGCAGACGCTTAACCGCTGTGCCACCCAGGCGCCCCAGAACAGACCTTTCTGAGGTCCCATAGAAACTCCTGCTTCTGCCTTCATCCCCACAGTCTGTTCTTTTCAGAGCAGCCAAAGGGATCCTATTAAATCTTAAGTCTGGCACATTCTTCCTCTGTTCACACCTCTCCCATGGCTCCCATTCACTCAGAGCAAAAACCAAAGTCCTCACCATGGCCCAGAATGCCCCCAATGGGTTCTCCCTATTCCTCCATTTGAGCTCACCTCCTACCACTCTCCTCCTTGCTCACCCCTCTCCAGACTCACTGGTTTCCTTGGGGTTTTCTTGAATGTGCTGAATGTGCACCTCAGGACCTCTGCACTTGCTGTTCCCTTGTCTTAAGCACTCTTCCCCCAGATATTTTCATGGCTCACTCTCTCACTTCATTTGGGTGTCTGTTCAACTGTCACCTCTGCGTAAAGGCCGTCCTTGACTACCCTAACCAAAACAGCAACTTCCATTTCTCTCTACTCTTTTATTCCATCTTATTTTTCTTCATTATATATCAATAACATATGTTTAATTAAATTATGTTATATATTCATTTGTTTGTATTTTGCTTCCCTTCCCCAACTAGAATGTCATCTTCGTGAAGGCAAGGACCCTGTCTACCTTGACCCCTGTCATCTCCTCAGTGTCTAGAACATGGCCTGACACAAAGTAGGTGATCAATGAATGCACACTGAATGAATGAGGACCAACAGGTTGGATCTGGGGATATGGATTGCCAGGGTGACCGAGGCATCTCTGGTGGTGTGGGATGTATGTGTGGGGACCCAGTCAGGGATCCCAGGGAGAGACTGCTTTGGGGGCAGAGCCAGGCATCACCTGCCCTTGTCCTTGGCAGTCCCTGTATCTCCGCTGGCCAGGTTATCCACAGCAATGGCGAGAAACACATTCAGAAGGATGTCTGGGGTGAGCTCAGGCTGCAAAGTTTGGAGAAGCAGCCTGCCTGTGGACTGCCCACATCCCCTTAGCTACCCCCTGTTCTACCACCACCCAGCCCCCCAAGGCACCAAGGATACAGTTGCCGCAGATGAAGAGGATGATAAAATAGACACACACCAACATTCCTGGGAAGAAGGGGCCACCATAGGCCATGATACCATCATACATGACCGCATTCCAGTCCTCGCCTGTCAGGATCTGGGGGTGAGAGTTCACTGTGAAGCTCCTTGTACCCTCCCACCCTATGGTTCCCCCCTCCCCACCCAACCCACCTTTCCCATGGTCTCCAGACCCCACCTGAAAGACAGTGAGGAGGGCCTGGGGGAAGGTATCAAAGGTGCTTCGCTTGGTATGGGTCTGGTCAAAGTTGAACTTGCCCCCAAACAGCTGCATGCCAAGCAGGGAGAAGATGATGATGAAGAGGAAGAGGAGAAGCAGCAACGATGCAATGGATTTCATTGAATTGAGCAGGGATGCCACCAAATTGCTCAGAGACGCCCAGTGCCTGCAGTAGAGATGGGGGAGGCAGGGTTGACATGTCCCCTGGTGAGTCAGAGCCAGGGCAGGACTCCAGCTTGAAATGCACTGGGGGTGGGCTGGGTTAAAATGAGCTTTGGAGTTGGGTTGAGGTGAAAATAAGATGTGAGGGGAAGGTTGAGTTTGGGGTTAGGGTTGGCATTGAAGGTGTAATGAGAGATTAAGTTAGGATGGAGGTTATATGGAAGTTGATGAAGCTAGAATGGGGTTTCAGGTTGGGACTGGGACTGAGATTGGGGTTAGGGACTGTGGCTGGGGATGGGGTTGGGGTTAGGGGTTAAAAGAGTATTTGGAGTTTTAGATGACTGAGTTGAGGATAAGGTTGTGGTTGAGGGTTGGGATAGAAGAGGGGATAGGCTGGTGATGGGTAGTAAGGAGGGCATGTATTGCATGGTGCACTGGGTGTTATACGCAACTAACGAATCATCGAACTTTACATCAGAAACCAGGGATGTACTGTATGGTGACTAACATAATATAATTAAAAAATTAAAAAAATAAAATAAATAAAATAAATAAAAGAAGAGGGGATAGGGATGAGATTGGGTCTGGGTCTGGGGTTGCAGCTGGAGATAGGCTACTGGTTAGGAGTTAGGGACATGGGGGTTGTGGCTAGTGATGGGTATGGGCTGCAAGTTAGGGATGAGATTGGAGATGGGATTGGCCTTGGGATTGGGTGTTGGGGCTATAGATGAGCTTGCATATGATGAATGGCTAGGGGTTGGGGTTAGAGATGGTATAATGGTTGCAGATGAGTCTAGAGGTGAGTTCAGAGATGGGGCTGGGAATAATGTTTGAGCTGAAGTTGAGGTTGAGGAAGGGGATGGAAGTGGAGTAGACACCCTCCCAATGGACTTTAATCTCTACAAGGCGAGGGGCACGTGGGTGGCTCAGTTGGTTAAACATCCGACTCTTGATTTCTGCTCAGGTCATGATCTCAGGTTCATGAGATCGAGCCCCTCATCAGGCTCTGAGCTGGGTGTAGAGCCTGCTTAAGATTTTCTCTCTTTCCTTCTATCTCTGCCCTTTGCCCCCACTCGTGCTCTCTCTCTCTCTCTCTCTCTCTCTCTCTCTCTCTCAAAATAATCTCCATGAGGCGGGAACTTGTGTCTGCTTTGATTGCTGGTGTTTCTCTAGGGCCTGGAAGAGTGCCTGGCACGAAGTAGGCACTCAGTGGATATTTGCTAAATGAATGGTGAGGCAGATAGTCACTGGAGCTGGGGAGGGGGCTGTTAGGGCTGTGCTTGGGGCCCCAATCCTCCCCTGCCCCACACACCTAGTGACTTTAAAGATCCTGAGGAGGCGCACACAACGGAGCACTGAGATGCCCAGGGGCTGCATGGCGCCCACCTCCACCAGGGTGGTCTCCAGGATGCCTCCACAGACCACGAAGCAGTCAAAGCGGTTGAAGAAGGAAGAGACATAGGCAGAGGGGCCCAGACCGTACAACTTGAGAAGCATCTCTACCGTAAACAGACAGAGCAACACCTTGTTGGCATACTCTGTGGGGAGAGGGGCAGAGGGGACTGGATTGGCCAATTTCCTCGGTGACGTGTGGGGAGGTAGGGGCCATGGGGCGATCTGGGGTAGCTGGTATCGGGCCAGACACAGGCTGGAGGTAGGGCGAGGGTTAGGGATTGGGGTGAGTTTGTAGGTCAGAGCGGGTGAGGTTTTGAGGGGCTTGGAACTGGGGTGAGGGGCAGAATCAGGGTGGGGGCCTCGGTCAGCCTCTGTGAGTCCAGGAAAACTCCACTTCAAAAGTAGTGTTAGAGTCTGGGGTTGAGTTGGGATTGAGGCTGGTTTGAGACTTGGGGTCAGAAGCGTGTTCAGTATGCAGGTTGGGGTTGAGATTAAAATGAATAACAGTAAGAACGAACACTTCTAAAATGTTAGCTTTATGTGGACCAAGCCATGTTCGAAGCACTTTTCACTTTAACTCACTTAATCCTTCCAACCACTCCATGACGTGGATATGATTACTAGCCCCATTCTGTAGATGGGGAAACTGAGACACAGAGGGGTTCACCTGTCCAGACAGTGTGGAGTTAAGATTCTGGACTCTGGAGCCTCCTGCCTGGGTTTGCCACTCACCAGCCGAGTCCCGGGATTAATCATTTAATTCTTCAGTACCTTGGTGCTCGGTACTTTGCGCCTTAGTACTTGCTTCACATAAGGTTTTGGCGAAGAGAAATTGAGTTAGTACATGAGAAGTGCTGCGAACAGAGCTTGATGGACACGGCAAGTGCTACGTAAGTGTAAGCTGCGGGGTGGGATGGGACAGGTTAAGGTTCCTGCATCATTAGGGCAGGAGGGCCATGTCTGGGGGTCTGAGGAACCCTAGAGATCCTGGATTTGGGTTTCTAGGGTGGAGGGAATTGGGGGCTGGGGAAGAGGGCTGGCAGTCCGGTGGGGAGGGGCGCACCCTGGATCTGGGTGAGCCACATGGGCTGCCCGTGGTGCTCTGAGGCGATGGTCAGCGTGTTGAGGAAGACGAGCAGCAACACGGCCCAGTAACAGGCGGTGGACTTCACAGCCCGCCGGCAGCGCGCCCGAAGGCCCCGGTTGGCTCGGCGGAGGCGGCGGCTGGGGGGAAAGGCGAGCCCACTGGCTGAAATCACCTACCTAAGCCAGGCCTGGGAGGCTCTGATGGGGTAGCCTGGTGGTCATGGGGGACTTGGAGGTGGGGCTCACGCAAAGTCATGGGGCCCAAGAGTCCTGTAATTTTCCCAACTCACCAGACCCTGGTTTTCATGATCTTGTTTCTGGAAAAGAGGAGGATGGAAGGTGGGTGTCATAAGGGACTAAAAGGCAGTCAGTGCAGGGGTTGGAGGTCAGGGGCTGGGGTCAAGGTTAGAGGGTGAAGTCAGGACTGGCGTCAGGGTCTGGACTGGGTTCGGGGCCAGCCAGGGGGTGAAGGGCTGGGGGCCCTCACAGGCAGCGTGTACAACTGGCCAGAACCCCCTCCTCCTCTTCCTCATCGCCTGGGGTCTCTGTCATCGAACCAGTGTCACTGGCTGGGAGGCTGGCTGTGGGCATAGGGTGGGAAGAGAGGTCAGTACACGAAGACCCCAGGGTTCCACCCTTGGCTTTCTCCTCTGGCCATCCCACCCCCTCCCCCATCTGGATGGACCCCCACCATGGCTGCTGGTGGAGTGGGTGGAGCGGGTGGAGTGGCTGAACCAGCGAAGACGTCCTCTTCTCCTAGCGGTCAGCTCTGCCAGCTGTGGCCCTGCGGGACAGGAAGGACAGTTGGGGAGCATGGCCTGAGGCTGGGTTAGGGCCATGGTTGGGGGGGGCTCCTATTTGGAGTCTTGGTTCTGGGTACGGTCTGGGAAGGGCATTCAGGTCTGGGTCTGATTCCAAGTACTAGGCTGGAACTGGGGGCTGGGCCTAGAGTGGTTGCCGGTTGGGGCGGGGTCTCAGGAGGGCAGCCCCCATCTGACTCATGTGTGGAGCAGGGAATGGGCCAGACTGGGGCTGCCTACGGTGGCCGGCCCGGCCCTCTTCAGCCATAGAACCAAAGTTGCCATCAGCTGAGGGGTCCTCGATGTCCAGCTCCTCTGCCTGCGTGATCCAGTCCAGGTAGCCCCGCAGGTCCTCCTCCAACTGCTGCTTCTCCCGCAGCTTCTGGAAATCCCCTCGTGCTTTGGCCTTCTCCCTCTCTTTGGAGAACTCCCTGCAGGAGGGAGATGGAGAGCTAGGTGGGGGAACCACCCTGGCTCCCTTGCCTTCACCAGTCCAGCCCCACGGGCCTCCTTGCTGTTCTTTGAATATGTTGAGCACCTTCTAGCTTCACCCTGGCCCTTCCCTTTGCTTGGAACACCCTTTCCTCAGATTTCCACATGGCTCATTCCCTCATCTCTTCCACATTTCTACTCAGATGACACCTTCTCAAGGAGATCTGCCCTGATTGTCCCTATTTCTAATGGCAAGACTTGCCCATTTCTATCTTTGTCCTTCCTTTCTTTCCAGAGCACGTAGTCCATATAAAACACTACATATGTGGGGCGCCTGGCTGGCTCAGGTGGTGGAGCATGTGACTCTTCATCTCAGGGTTGTGGGTTCAAGCCCCACATTGGGCTTGGGGCCTACTTGAAATAAGGCAAAATTTCCACAACCCCCTACATATATGTGCGTGGGGGGGTAGGGTGGGTGTGTGTATACACAATCTGTTGTGTATGTTGCTATTATCTGTCTCTCCCCACCAGAATGTAATATCCAGGAAGACAAGGAATTTTTGTCTTTTATTCCATTCCTAGAATGGTGCATTGCACACAGGAGATGCTCAATGTCGACTGACGGAATGAAGGGGTATTTCAGGTGGGTTCTGAAAGGATGCCTAGGAGTTTGCTAGGAACAAAACAAATGGGACAGGGGCCGAGGGGCAGTATGGGGGGAGGTGTCTAGGCTCCTCACCCACTCAGGACACCAAGCACAAGGTTGAGGACGAAGAAGGATCCAAAGATGACGAGACTCACGAAATATAACCAGGGCAGCTCATACCCCATGGCATCCTGCATCTGGGGAGAGAGAGGACATGCATCTCTCAGGATAGGCAGACGCTCTCGCCTGAGCTGAGGGAGGAGGAAAAGCAGGTGCAGTCTCGCACTGTGTGCCTTTCCTGCACCTCACCCAGTAGAGGACGTCTGTCCAGCCTTCCATGGTGACGCACTGAAAGACCGTCAGCATGGCGAAGAAGAAGTTGTCGAAGTTGGTGATGCCTCCGTTGGGCCCTGCCCAGCGCCCGCGGCATTCGGTCTGGTTCAGGGTGCACGCACGCCCCGATCCCGAAGACGCGCAGGGCGACGGGTCCTCCTCCGCTTCCACGTCTGTGGGAAGACTGGAGCTTTGGGTTCTGAAGCATGCCGACCCATGGTCCCTGCTACCCTGGAGTCCCGCCCACCTGAGAAGTTCAACTCAGGGTTCAAGATTTTTCTAAATCAAGGGCAACTGTAAGCTCCTAACTCTGCTAGATCAGGATTCTGAACCACCGCGAAGTCGTGAGTCCCAACTGCAGGTATCTGGGGAGGAGAACTGTAGAACTTGCGGTGGAATCTTGTCAATAACAGTGGGCCATAAGCCTGGGGGAGGAGTCTCGTGAATTGGGAAGGGTGTCTTGAAAAGAGGGCGGGGGCGAGGCCTGGTGGGGTTCTGGATAGAGGGCCTGAGTACTTGGGGCCAGTTCTGAAGGATGGAGTCAAGGGCCAGGTAGGGTCTTGGCCTGTGGGCGGGGTCTTGTGATGGGGCGGAGCTATTAGCAAGGGGCGGCCTTCCTCCGGGGTTGGGGGCGGGGTCTTGAATAAAGGGGCAGGGCTTGTTATCCTGGGGGTCGAGTCCTGCGGATTTGAGTGGGTTTTTCTGAGAACAGGGTGGGGCCTAGGAACCAGTGGACGGGGGTGTTCTGTCCCGCGAGGGGTGGAATGGCTGACCAGATCCCAGGAAGTAGCATGTCTTGTGCATGCGTCCAAGGAACAGCTCGAGTCCGATGATGGCATAGATGATGATGACGAAGAGCACGAGCAACGCGATGTGCAGCAGCGGCACCAGCGCCTTCAGGATGGAATTGAGCACTATGTGCAGGCCTGTGGGGGGAGAGGGGCGAGGTCGGCCTAACCCCCTCCGCCGTGCCTCCCCCACCTCCAACCTCTGGGGCGTGCCACTCACTTGGGACCCCAGACACCAGCCTCAGTGGCCGCAGCACCCGGAACGCCCTCAACGCCTTCACATCGAAGCCCCCCGGCTTCCCACCGGTGTGCGGGATGTCCCCCGGCCGACCAGGGCCCTGCTCCAGTAGCACGCTGAATAGCCTGATGGGGTAGCACGGGATGAGGAGGCCGAGGGAGAGCTTGGGACCTCCCTCCACCCCTCCCTTCTCAGAAAAGCACAGGTCGCCGTAACTGGAAATGCAAATAAGTTTAAAATATGTTAATAGTCCTGATTCTGGCTGCCAAATGGGGGCAGTCGGAAGCAGACATTTCCCTGAGCCCCGAACTCAGCGGGCCTGGGGTAGGAAGTTGAACTAAGGTGGGGGTGTCCCCTGCAGACGCGCACCCGACCACAACGATGATGAAGTCGAGTAGGTTCCAGCCGTTGCGGATGTAGGCGCTGGGATGGAGCACCAGCCCATAGGCCACGATCTTGAGCACAGTCTCCACAGTGAAAATCACCAGGAACACATACTCCACTTGCTCCTGAGGGCGGAGCCAGGGGCGGGGCGGGAGAGTGGGGCGTTATTTGGGGGTGGGACTTGAGGGCGGCTAGGAAAAGCGAAGCGTAGTCGAGGATCTAAGGTACGGCAGGATACGAGAGGGTCATCTGGGTCAGCGAGGAGCGGGGATAGGGGGCTTGAAGGGTTGTGGTGTGGTTCTACTGGGGCTGCATCTGGCTTGGGGCGAGAGGGGCGAGCCTCACCAGGTTGTGGTTGGCAGTGTTGGAGTCATCCTCTGGGAAGGGGATGTAGACCCCCAGGGCTACACAGTTGGCAAAGATGGTCAGCAGGATGAGGATGTCGAAGGGCCTCAGGTGGACAGTCAAGGACCCAAGCAGATAGGTCTCAGAATCCCCACATTCCGTTGGGGCCTTCCCCATCCAGTGCTGACGCTTGACCCAAGGCAACCAGCCCTGACATTCCCAACCCCTGCCCTGACCAAGGCTTTGACTTTGAATCCCCTAGAAACCTTAGCCGTCCCCAACTCATGCCTTGATTTAGTCCTTGACTCTTGACACTCCTCTTCCCAGTGACCTTCACCTTTCTCAACTCACCCTCTAATCCAGTTCTTGACTCTTGATCCCTAGTGACCTCAGCCTTCCTCCATTCCAGCCCTGACCCAGTCCTTGACTCTTGGTACCCTGGTGACCCTCACACCTGAGCCCTGCCCCTGGCCTTCCAGGATGCTTCCACTCCACAATGCTGATGCAGGACCGCCGCAGGGGGTTGGCCAGGGTGAGGCAGAAGAGCGCCCGGGGTGACCGCTGAGCACTGGCCACTGCCACCGTCTTGTGCTTACTGTGCTGAGTCCTTCTCTTAGGGGTTTCCAGGCCCGCTGCCCCGTTGGTTTCTTCACCCCCCGATGCTGGAGGCCCAGGGCACAGCCCCCATTCAGGACCAGGGCCTGCCCCATTGGCTGGGCTAGGCTCCGGGGTGGTGTCTGTGTGGAGAAACCAAGTCAGGGAGGGAGGGGGTATTGGGGCAATCATGGTTGCCTCCTTCCTGATCCTATTCCTGTGTCTGGGGGAAGGAGAGAAGAGCATGTAAAATTAGAGAGATTTGGGGGGGTGTCTGAGTTAAGAATTGGGGGGTAAGAGTTGTTGTAATTGATTGGGGGCAGAGAGAGTTTGAGAGAAGGGAGGGCGAGATTATATTTCCAAGTAAAGTAGACTTTGCTGTTAGACTTGGTAGGGAGTTTAAATTGACATGGGGTGGGATTAAGTTTATGGCTGGAGGCAAATTTAGGGTTAAATTCAAGTGGTGGATTTTGGATGGTTTCCATACAGGTAGGAGTGGAGTGTGTGAGTTGGGATTAGAATTAGGATCAAGGTTGGGGTTAAAGTTAAGTTTGGATGGGTTTTGAATTTGGCATTGGGGTTTTCAGCTAAAGCCATTCCCAATTCCTGTGGCCTTGTTCTAGCCTCTGAGGGGCAGTAGGCTGGCTTGGTTAGGGTCCCCAGCATTGGAATAAACAAGCTGTCTGAATTTTAATCCTGACTCGACCACTTGGCAGCTGTGTGCAGCCTTGGGAAAATTAGGCAGCCTCCCTGTGCTCCAGTTTCCTTATCTGTGTAATGGAATGGTGAGTACCTACATTATAGAGTTGTCTTGAGGATTAAGTGAGTTCTTGACTTAGAATTATCCAGAGTTATTCAGAATTCAGAATAATGTCTGGCACAGAGTATTATTCCCATTTTGCGGGCGAAGAAATTGATGCAAAACGGGAGGTGATTTGATGAAGTGGCTGATTTGGGATTCAAACATATGCAATCTCTGAGTCTAAGCCTTCATGACTTACTACCACCATCAAATGTGTTCATTCTGTCTCTCTCTCTCTCTTTCTATTTAGTCTTTAAAAAATTGATCTATGCTCTTTTTGGAGAGTCAGAGACCTACTCACTAACAGTATTGGTATCTAGATGTTGGGGTTGAGGTTAGGTGAATTTAGAGCTCATACTAAGGGGTGTAGCTACGTTGGGGTTTCGACTCTAACGGGGATTTGCCCTCTGGTTGGTAAGGTTTGTGTTAGGATTAAGCTTGGGGCTGGCTTTGGAATTGGACCTTGGGTGGGCGCTAGGATGGAGGTTGGGGCCAGGATTAGGGTTGGAATTCAGTTGGGAACTAAAGCTATGGGTAGGGCTGGGAGGCCATAGGGGTAGGGTCTGAGTCAGGCTGAATGTCAGGGTTCAGGTGGCATAAGGCTATGTTTGGTGCTGACTGGGATGGAAACAAGGTGATGTGGTTCTGGTCCCCTGGTGGCTCTCCAAGGGTGGGGTCCTGTTGGGTAGTAGATGGGTCAGAGGGGCAGAGGGTAGAGCAGAGCCTAGGCTTGCTCCAAGGGTCTGCAGGGGTGGAAGGCTGCTCTCACCTTTCCCGCCTTCGGAAGCCGACATCCTCCTTTCAAGGTTGAAGAGCCATCTGCACACAGCCCCCCTCTCTTCTCCCAGCTTTAGAGAGATTAAGGTCACAGGGCGGGGCCATAACAGGGATGGATGGGAGGGTGAGTAGGGGCAAAGATGGGACATTTATGGGCTAGAGAGCCTGGCAACAGAAAAGGCACTGATTTTTAAAAAAATATTTTTATAAAATATATACCAGCACCAGTCAGAAATTAAAATAAGAAAAATGATATCATTTCCCAACAGTATTTGAACTTTGAAGTATGTAAAAATAGACCTAACATAATATACTTATGTGTAAGATCTCCACGGAAAAAAATTTTTGAAATACGGTCAAGTGATTAAAGGGGACCTAAGGAAAGGGAGAGCTATATTAAATTTACTAATAGAAATAGTCAATGTTGTGAAAATGTCAATTCTTTCCAAAGTGATTTAGAGATTCAATGCAGTCCCAAACGAAATCTCAAAAGATTTTTCCATGGAATTTGACAAACTGATTCTAAAATGCGTATCGATAAACAAAGGGTCTAGAAGAGCCAAAATCTTTTGAAAAAGAACAAGATGGGAGGACATTCCAGATCAGATACCAAGGTGTGTTAGAAAGCTACAATAATTAAGAACAGAACAGAGTTCAGAAACTGAGCCCCATATATATGTACACATGATTTATTTATGACAAACATAGCACTACTGAGCAGTGGAGATAGGGTGGTCTTTTTAATGAATGGTGGTTACATGAATGCTTACTGTGTAATTATTCTTTGGAGTGTATACATATGTATAACATTAAAAGAAAGCATTTATGGAATGCATGAATACTAGTGACTACAATTTACATAGCGCTCTCCTGCTGTATTATGTGTGAGGTACACAGTAGCAATGCTTTACATGCATTAATTGTTTCAATCCTAGGAAGCAGGTATATTCATAGTTCTATTTTACAGATGAGGAAACTAAGACACAGGGAAGTTATGTAACCTGCCCACGGTTGCACCTTTAGCTAGTTGAGCTAAAGACTTGAGCTAAAAAGCTGAGACGCAATCGTAGACGCTTTATGCTAAAGCTCCTGCCCTTAGCTTGTACACTTGTACAATATGGAAGATGAATGCCGCCTTAAATGAATGAGTCAGGAAGCCGCTCTCCGTGTCCGGTCCCTTTTCTACCACTGCGCGAGCGCTCACGCGCATACACAGGCGCGCGCGCGCGCGCACACACACACACACACACACACACACACACACACACACGCACGCACGCACACACGCACACACGCCGCGCACGCGCTCAAAATACACTTCTTCGCCCCCTTGGAAGAACCCGCCAGGACTGCAAGCGGAAGAACTACAACTCCCAGCAGCCAAGCCTGCAGACGCACCTTCGCACCAGGACGCCAGGCATCCGGCATGCGCCACACTCGCTCTTCGAACTACACATCCCGGCTCTCCCTGCGCACCCGGTGACACTCCTTGGACCGCGAGTGCGGAGCGGGGTTTCAACTGCGCTTTTCTTGCTCGGACCCGGCCCTGGACCCGGCTCCAGACTCGAACACCTCTCCACCATGGAGGAGGCGGACCGAATCCTCATCCATTCCCTGCGCCAGGCCGGCACGTAAGGACACAGCCCCCGCCCACCCCGGAATGCCCACATCCGGGACTCCAAAACTCTGGACCCAGTCACCCGGGAACCTTAAAACCCCAGACCCTGACATCTGGGGCTCCAACTTCCAGGACCCTGAGACACCCCCTCCTTACACGAATAGGCAGACATACACACGCACGCACGCACTCTGACATCAGGGAGCTCCTAAACCCTTTGCCCCCAACACTTGGTAAACCTCAAATTCCAGGACCCAGACATCTCCAGAGCTTAAAACCTTGGATCCTCAACACCCAGGATCCTGAAATATGTGGTCCTGGGACCCTGGTATTTGGAAAATCTAAGCCACCTGTATGTTGAGAACCGGGGATTTTAAACACCCAGGACCCTGGCACTCAAAAACCCTGGAACTGGATACTTGGGAACCTTCAAACCCTGTTTCCCCAAACCTGGGCTTTTAAAATCCCTGGACCTTAAAGTCTGGCGACCTCAACACTTAGTGACCCCAACACACAAGAACTTCTGCATTCAAGGACCCTAAAAACCGAGGATGCCAACATCTAGGGAGCCTGATTTCTGGATTGCTTGAAACTAGAAGGTCTTGATATCCAGGGATCTTGACATCTAGGGACCTTGACATTTGGAACTCCTGCAAAGCTGAGCCTCGAAATACCTAGTCTCAAAACCCTAGCAACTCAATATTTAGGGGCTCCTGACATGCAGGGAAAATGATACCTGGGGCTCCAGAAACACAGAGAGCATGTCACCTGGGTCCCTTGCCCTTCCTAGACCCCAAAACTTTGAGACTTTTAAGCACGTGGCAATTTGAGATTTTTAAAAAAAAATTCAGATCCCTTCCATCCACCGTTAGGACCTAAGGACTTCCCCAGTTCCTAGTTTTCCAAATGGAAATTATAGTCACCAACACCCAGGACCTGTCTGAACTGTGGCCATCCTCCCCCCACTCCCACCCCAATACTAAGGCTTCCAGAAGGCAGCAGGGCCCAGCCTGATCCCTGTTGCATGGCTGCTTTGAGCCTCCCCTCTTCTTTTTCAGGGCAGTTCCTCCAGATGTGCAGACCCTGCGAGCCTTCACCACGGAGCTGGTCGTAGAAGCAGTGGTCCGCTGCCTGCGTGTGATCAACCCTGCCGTGGGCTCTGGCCTCAGCCCCCTGCTGCCTCTGGCCATGTCTGCCCGGTTCCGCCTGGCCATGAGCCTGGCTCAGGCCTGCATGGTGAGTGCCCTCCTCCCAATACACACAGCCTCTTCCTTCCTCCTTCACAAAGTCCCCGAGCTCCTTTGAGACGCTTGCCTTTCCTCTCTGCCACCTCCTCTTGTGGCTAAGCGTTTGTTAGCAGTTAAGGCTCTAGGGTCCAACCGCCTGAATAGCTCAGACCCTCACTACACCCCTCGCTAACTGTGTGACCCTAACCCTTCTGGGCCTCAGTTTAGTTATTTGTGAAACTGAGATGGTAAAAGTGGAGTTGTTAGGAGTGTTATATGAGTTGATCCAGTTTGTGCCTGGGCTGCCCCTGGCTCCCACATCTTATTTTATTTTATTTTTTATTTTTTTAAAGATTTCATTTATTTATTTGACAGAGAGAGACAGCCAGAGAGAGAGGGAACACAGCAGGGGGAGTGTGCCTCCCACATTTTAAGCGTAGCACCACTAAGGTGGTCCTAGAATTTTTCCCCCTATGGTATCCATTTAGGAGTTCCAGAAAAAGGCTTGGCTTGGGTCGCATGCCCTCTCCTAAATGAATCACTGTGTACTCTGATTGGCTGAGTGTGGATCACATGGTAATCCCTCTAGGACGCTGTGATTGGCTGCTCCTTCAGGATCCCTTGGCAGTTGGGGGTCAGAGGGTTACCCAAAGGAAGGTATGCTGCTTAAGTAAAACCGTGTCTGTGCTGTGGGGGTCCCCCCTCCACCCTGTGGCAGCCACACACATCCTGCCTCTCCTGCGAATGATTCCCGAACTGTCCCTCTCATAGGTTAAGTGCCTTGTGATGAAGCACTCACACGTCTCTCCAGTACAGAGCTGTATCCAGTTACTATGTCCAGGGGCTCTGAGTAATGTCATTTCTCCTGGTTTGCTCCCTCTGCCGCGCTGGGTCCGTCTCTCAACCTCTTGGGGCCCATTTCCTCATATTTAAAACGGGTGTACGAGTTGTACCTGCCACCTAGGGTTGCTGTGAGGAGTAAAAATAAGTTAATATAGAAAAAGCTAGCTGTAATGAGCTCTGTGTAAATGGTATTACGGTTCGTAGAGAGGTCTGATCTGGCTGCTTGCATTCCTGCCACCTCTGGCTACGTAACGAATGAGAACTTGGCCAACAGACCCAGGATATGGTGGTAGAGGGAGAGTCGAGTAAATACAGTGAAAATTTCCATTTAGCCCCTAGGGACAGGGTGGTCAGGTTTCATGAATTCGGACCTTGCTTGTGCAGTTCCTGTCTCTTACCAGTAGGCCGCGGGGCTCTGCTCATCCCTTAGCTCTCAGGTTCACCTGGCTCTCAGGGCTTTTCAGATTCTTCTCCTGCTGTCCGCCTCTTCACATGCCCCACGCCTGGCACCCCTTTCTGCCACTCAGCCACCTCCATGTTTTGGTGTCTGTCACTTCACACACCTGACTCCTGGAATAAGTTTCTGTATCAGTCATAACTCTTTGATTGCAGGTGTCGGAAAAAACCCAAAGTAAAGTCGCTCGAAAGCCAGTGGTTTTCACACTCTTGTGACGGTGACCCTCTGACATCAATCCGCCTTCTGTTGTGACCTAATACACACACAGGCAGATAATAAGGATGTTTTTTGAGTGCCTCCCCTGGGCCGGGCACTGTGGTAACGTGGCGTGAGCTTACTTCATTCTCGTGACCACTTTCTCAAGTAGGTACTGTTGGTATCCCTTTTTTTTTCCAGAGGAGGAAAGTACTAAGCACA
This sequence comes from Ailuropoda melanoleuca, assembly GCF_002007445.2. Classification (NCBI taxonomy): domain Eukaryota; kingdom Metazoa; phylum Chordata; class Mammalia; order Carnivora; family Ursidae; genus Ailuropoda; species Ailuropoda melanoleuca. The sequence goes on from NC_048238.1 coordinate 41,678,874, forward strand.
GAGAAGTTTAGTGATTTGCCCGAGGTCACACAGTGGGTCGGAGGCAAAGTTTCCATGTCTGCTTTCAGAGTCCATGCAGCTCCAGACCAAGGGCAATTCTGACAGAGAATCAGGCTCTTTCTGGGCCCGTTTCTCAGGCCCCACACACAACCCTGATGGGGCCTGTGAGCTCTTAAAGCAAGCACATAGGGAAAGTCCTATCAGCCCCATTTTGCAGCTAGGAAACTGAGCTTCTGGATGGTTCAATAATCAGTCCAAGGCCTTAGCCAGAAAGAGGCATGGGCTGGATTTCAGTCCCGATCTTTCTGCACCAAAGCCTGTAAGTCCCTTTTTAAGGAAAATGATTGTTTCGAGTAGGTCATTTTATTAGTCAGGGTCCAGTCTGCAGGCTGAAACCCCAGCCGTGATTTGAACAGGAGCATTTTAATATAAAGAATTTTTAATTAGGTAAACGGTGGTTAACCACTGAAAGGGTAAGAGAGTCTGCGGGGTGCAATGGAAGGAGCGTGATACCTGCTGAGTCTCGCGCTCCAGACCGTTCACCCCGTTCCCCTGCCTGTCTGCTAGAAGGGGATGACTTTGACTGGTTTCTGTGTGTCTTTCTAGGTTTTTTTTTTTTAATGCAGCTATAAGTCAATATGAATATACTTATTTCCCCCTTTATCTTTTTTCCTTTCTTTTTTCTTTCTTAGTAGATTTTGATTGCCCAGTTTCTGGTTGTAACACATGCCAAAATTCCCCTCCACCTAACTTAATAACCGTCTAGGATATCTACAAGCTATGAAGCAAGCCAAGAACCTATGTTTTTGAAATAGTCTAGGGACGCCTGGGTGGCTCAGTCAGTGAAGCCTCTGCCTTCAGCTCAGGTCATGATGCCAGGGTCCTGGAATCGAGTCCCGCATCAGCCTCCTTGCTCAACAGGGAGCCTGCTTCTCCCTCTGCCTGCCGCTCCCCCTACTTTTGCTTTCTCTCTCTGACAAATAAATAAATAAAATCTTAAAAAAAAAGAAATAGTCTAAAAACCCTTGTATCAAAAATGGCTCCCCTTAGAGCATTTTACTGAATGTAACTGGACATCGTATCCTTCCTCTTTGTGGCCTTTTGTATTCTGCCCCGTTTCCTGGTTGTTCTGCCCCAGAGAACACATCTGCATACTCTGCAGAGTCTGGAAGGGAAAAAGCAAAACCAAAAATCTGCTTCCTGGTTTGGAGCCAGGGAGAAAGGCCCCCTTCTCACTATCAGAAGGGTCAGCTCAAGGTCATCTGTGAACAAAACGAAGTTTGTTTTCAGAGGCGTTGTCTTTCCAGGTCTTTGCCCCTTTATATTTCTTCTTTAGCAACTTTTTTTTTTCATGACTGTGGCTGTTCTGTCGAGAAAAGGCTCTCTAAGGAGCCACTGCTCTGTCATAAATTAATAAAGTATGTCACGCGGAGGAAGAGGAAGTGAGGGCAATGAACCCGTAGCCTTTTGAGGAGAATTCGGCCATCACAGCACTTTGGTTGGTAATTTTGATGTATGGGAAATCTGTAAAACGAGGGGAAATGAAGACTAGCTAACGCATTCCTGCGTTTGGTTTAAGCCATCGAGGCAAGGAAAACAGAGAGGGCTTGACGGAGTAGCCTCCACTGTTGTCATCATTGTCATCTGTTTTTTTTACCGGGGCTGGAGGAGGAGACGCTGTACCCGAGAAGTGGTGGAAGAAAGCAGTGTCTGATAGTATCATAAGAATTAAAAGGGAGGGTTGCCCTGGTGGCTCAGTTGTTAGGCATCTGCCTTCGGCTCAGGTCATGATCCTGGGGTCCTGGGATTGAGCCCCACGTCGGGCTCCCTGCTCAGCGGAGAGCCTGCTTCTCCCTCTCCCTCTGCCGCTCCCCCTGCTTGTGCTCTCTCTCTCTTAGTCTGTCAAATAAATAAATAAAATCTTTAAAAAAAGAATTAAAAGGGAGATAATCAAAGTCTTCCTCATATAGAGGAGGAAGACTCATTTCTCCCTTTCTTACTTTTTTTTTTATCCCCCCCAAAGCTGCCTTAAATGTATTAAATGCTTGGACATTGAGGCTGTTTTCAGTATTTTGCAGATAATGCAGTAATGAGTCATCTTGTGCCTCTGCCGTCTTGAATTGTTAGAGCCATGGCTTCGTGGTCGGCTCCTCAAAGTATGATTGCTAGGTGGAAGGTGGAAGGGGAAAAGCAGATGTTGTTTTGTTGGACTTTGCCCCGTTGCCCTCACTGGGCTTTGTTTCATTTCTGCCCTCCCACCAGCAGCGTGGGAGAAAGCGCCTGTTTGTCCCCAGCCCGGCCCACTGATTTGTGCCCCTTCAGTGGGTGAGGAACGAGACCTCAGTCTCGTTTTTCTCCCCAGCTTTGTACTTGGGCAAACGTCTGTTAGCATTTTGCTCTATTCTTTTCTGTGTATATAGATACATAGACACACACACACACACACACACACACACACACACACTTTTTTGCTGAACCGTTTGGAAGTGGCAGACAGCCTGATATTCCACACGTACAATTTTCAGCACGCCTCTCGTAAGTAGAAGGACATTGGCCAGCACTACCACAGTATCGTGATCACACCCATGAAATTGAATGTTGATAGTATATGTTAACAATCGATAGTATATATTAGAATAATAGTATTTCATATCTAGTGCCCGCCGGAATTTCCCCAGTTGTCCCAAAAATATCCTCTATCGCTGCTTTTTTTTTTAACTGTAACATCTAATCAAGGATCATACATTTTATTTCACTGTTACTTCTCTAATCTTGCATAGCCAACAGTCCTCCTTGGTTTTTGTTTCTTTGTTTCTTTTGTGACGACACATGTTTTCGAAGAGTCCAGGCTGGCTCTTGCCTGGAATGGCCTACACTTTGAGTGGGTCAGAGTGTTTTCTGATGATCAGATTCAGGTTTTGGGCAGGGATGCTGCCCGAGCGATGGTATCTCCCTCCCAGCGCGCACCTGGAGAACGGATCGTCAGCTTGTCCCACATCAGTGATGTGTGTACGAGAGCTCTCCGTGTGCTTTCAATTTGCAGCAAGGTTGGACATATTTGCCTAGGTTGAAGGGCCGTTTCCATTTCTTTTTCTGTGAACTGCCTCTTCCTATCTTTTGCCTACTTTTCTCTTGCATTGCTGGTCTTTTGTGCTTGTTTGATTTTAGACACTCTTTATATACTAGGTAGATTTACTCTTTGCCTGTGATATGAATTCCAAATATTATTTTTTTTCTAGCTTGTCATCACTCTTTTGACTTTGGTAATCATACTGCTTAAAATTTTTGTTTCTTTTCAGGGATTCAGAAATACTCATCTTCTCCTATATGGCGTCTGGATTTGGGGTCATAGTTAGAAATGCCAGAGCTTTAGGGGTGCCTGGGTGGCTCAGTCGTTAAGCGTCTGCCTTTGGCTCAGGGCATGATCCCAGGGTCCTGGGATCGAGTCCCGCATCGGGCTCCCTGCTCGGCGGGAAGCCTGCTTCTCCCTCTCCCACTCCCCCTGCTTGTGTTCCCTCACTCGCTGTCTCTCTCTGTCAAATAAATAAAATCTTAAAAAATAAACACAAAGAAATGCCAGAGCTTTAATCTTATTCCTTGCTCTCTGTAGCACTGACTATAATTACTCTGTGGTTTCCGCCCCCCCCCCCCGCCCGAGGCCTGGAGGCCTTGGGGGAGCCAAGGTGAAGTTCAGAGGGTGGTGGTTGGCGAGAGAGTGGGAGCATTTGTGGTCTCGGCTCAGGGCTCCCAGGATAGCAGGATTCTGCCTGCCTGACTGATAGAGGCCACCTCCCCGACCTCCAGGACCTGGGCTATCCCTTGGAGCTTGGCTATCAGAACTTCCTCTACCCCAGTGAGCCTGATCTCCGGGACCTGCTTCTCTTCTTGGCGGAGCGTCTGCCCTCTGATGCCTCTGAGGATGCGGATCAGCCTGCAGGTATGGTCTGCCCAGGGCACGGTGGGGGTGAAGGAGAGCGTGGCATTCCTGGGTGTTGCAGGGCCAGAAAGAGGTAGAGGGGGTAAAAAGGTTGACTGGGGGTGGGGTGGGGGTGTATTTTTGGGAGAGCTGGGTGGGAGGGGAGGATTGGGGCTGGGGGAGAGGAGGCAGGGCAGGGGGAAGGGAGTCTGAGCTTGGGCTGCCCCAGGGGGGTAGTTGGTGCTGGGAGGGGCCTCTCTGCCTCACCTCCTCCTCGCTCCCCCTCCCGCTCCCCACTCCAGCCACACCAGCCTCCTCGGTGCTTCTCAGACACTCCAGGTGTGCTCCAGCCTATTTGCCAGATTATTCTTCCCCTAGATATCTTCCTGGTTCACCCTCTTACCTTTTCGAGGTTCTGTTCACATATTACCTCAGGGAGGCCTTCCTCAGGCTGCCTTGTTTACAATTACATGCCCCTTGTCTCAGTAGTTTTTACCCTCCTCTCAGATCATCACATGAGTTTTCTGTCATACTTTTGACCTGAGTCATGTTCTCCTCTACCAGCCTGCCAGCTCCATGAGGGCAGGGATACTTCTCAGTTTGTTCACTGAAGTGTCCCAAGAGTCTAGAACAGTGACTGGTATGCAGTAGGTGCTCAGTAGGTGTTGAATGGCCAAGGGTGAGAATGATAGCTAGATAGATATGCATCTCTGGGAGGGGGTCAGGGAGCCGTGGCTGCTTTCCCAAGATCTGCATTTTTGGTTATGGCCTTGTCACCTGATGGAAGCTCCTTCCCCACTCCCCACAGGTGACTCAGCTATCCTTCTCCGGGCCATCGGGAGCCAAATCCGGGAGCAGCTGGCCCTGCCCTGGGTCCCACCCCTCCTTCGCACTCCCAAGCTGCAGCACCTCCAGGTGGGACCCCCCAACTCACATCGATGTTGCTCGAGCCCCCCTTGGCCCCATCTGGGCGCTCAGGTGTTTGGCTCCCCTCCCACCAGTGGCCCCCACCGCAGTTCATCATGGAGGCTCTGATTCTGCTCTCCCACCAGGGCTCCGCCGCGCAGAAGCCTTTCCACACCACCAGCCTGGTCATGCCTGAGTTGAGTTCCAGAGGAGGTAAGCGTGAGGCTCTGGGGAGGGGTTAGGGAGAAAGGTAGAGGTGGGCCTGACCCCACGGCCAGGCGGGAGGGCCAGCTGACTCTGTTCCGCCTCCAGAGCCCCGGGAGTTCCAGGCGAGTCCTCTGCTGCTACCAGCCCCCACTCAGGTGCCCCAGCCTGCCGGGAGGGTGGCCTCACTCCTCGAACGCCATGCCATCCAGCTCTGCCAGCACACGGGCCGGGACCGCCCTGGGGATGAGGACTGGGTCCACCGGGCGCCCCGCCATCCCACCCAGGTACTGCCCAAAGCTCACCCTGCTGCCAGGGCCCCTGCTCACAGCTGCTTCCTACTGCTCCCGTCTCAGCGTCCCTTGGTCCTCTGCCCTTCCTTTGCCCATCACCTCCCCTCTGCATGCACCTACCTGGCTCTTTCCCTGAGAGAATCCTGGAGTCACAAAGACTGTGGACCTCAGACAAGTCCCTTCCCCGCCAGCCTCACTTTCCGGTTCTGAGACTTGGGCGTGATAGTGACCTCCCCTCAGGCTAGCGCTCCCCGGACAACGGGCTGGTTCTTCGCAACCAGAGTGGTCAGGATTTGCCCACTTCCTCCCTGTTTCTATTACCTTCTTCCCACCCCTGAGTCCGAGTCTCTCATTCCTTCTCTGTCTCTGCCACTGTCCCCAGCGCTCTATTTTTCCATCCCTGGGTCTCTGCGCTGTCTCTTCTGGTCACTATCTTTCTTGTTCTGTGGTGTTGCGGGCCCTCCTTCTTGCTCCTCTGTCTCCTCATTTCGAGACTGTGTTTCTCCTCTTCCCTTCTGCTCACCTCTGTCACTCTCTCTGTCTGTCCCTGCCTCCCCCACTGCCATTTGTTCCATCTTGACTCTGTCTTTTTTAAACTTATAGAAATTTTCAAACACAGAAATAGAATGTTCTAATGAATCCTATGTGCCCGTCATCCACCTTCAACTATGAGCCTTTCACCCATCTTTCCTCATCTGTTCTCCCCCAGTTGTTTTTTCAGTATTATTTTAAAGCAAATCCCAGTATGCATGCCAGTTCGACTGACGTGTACATCTCTTAACTCATAAGGGTATTTCCTTTTTAAGGTAATCCCTGGGTCATTTGCACACCTAATAACATTAACACCTTAATACAGTCCGTCACTGAGTTCATAATCAGATTTCCCCGGTTGTCTCGAAACTGCCTCTGTTCGTTCTCCCTCTCTCTCTCTGCTTCCACTGCCTCTTTGCCTAGCACCTCTGACTCTCTGTCTCTGCTCTGTCCCCACGTAGCCTTTCCGTGTCACCCTCTGACTCGGGGGCTGCTGATTTGCTGCCTCTCTCCCTTCCCTCAGCCACCTCTGGCGTGGGGAGCGAGTGGGTGGAGAGAAGCATGGCTGTGAGGAGGGGACCCCGTCCTTGGGGAGCTCCCAGACTGGCAGGTCAGGACAGGGGCCTGGGCCCCCTCGGTGGGAGAGGCGACCGGGTGGTAGCACTTTGTCCGGCCGCTCCCAGGAGGACGCAGGGCCTCAGGCGCTCCGCAGGCCTCGACACCCTCCCGACACCCTCCCGTCTGCCCTGCCTCCTGCTTCCAGGAGGACACACGGGCCCAGCGGCAGCGCCTGCAGAGGCACCTGGCTGAGCATCTCCGCCAGACCTGGGGCCGACTGGGGGCTCCGCCGCAAGCCCGAGACCTGGGAGAGCTGCTGCAGGCCTGGGGTACAGGGGCCCGGAGTGGTACTCCCAAGGGCTCCCGCTTCACACACTCGGAGAAGTTTACCTTCCATCCGGTGAGTGGGTCCGAGCGGACCCGGGTCCGCTGACGGGGCCAAGGCAGGCTTGTGGGGTCGCTCTCTGTACAGACGATATGCTTATCCACCCAGGTTCCCGTGTCCCCACTGGGCGTGCCCTCTTTATGCTGGGGGTCCCCTGGCTCCTCAAGGGCTTCGGTGGAGAAAAGGGGGAGGGGTGGGAACCATGTCAGGGTGTAGGGGTGCCTTTGTGCAAACCGCAGCTTCCCCTGGACAGTTTCCTCTGCACATATCTTCTCTCTTTGACCTCAGGGGGCCCTCAGCCTTCTCGTGTCAGGGTCGGGGAGGTTTCCTTACGAGCGGACACTCCAGCCTGAGGTCTCAGAGAGTGCCTGGGTCCTCATAAACCCAGCCTGACAGCTGTCAGCAGTTGAGTGGGCAGGAGTCTGGTGCTGGAAGGGCGCTTGGAGCGGGGGCTGAGGCTGGGCTGGGAGGGGCAGGGCCTTCTCCAACGGCCAAGAATGCCCTTTCGCTCCCCCAGGAGCCCGAGGTCCAGGCAGCCCAAGTGTGTGATGTGCCGGCCACCTCCCAGCGGCCTGAACAGGTAAGTGGAGCAGTGGCGGGGGGTCCGGGCCCTTGCCCGCCTAGGGGCCTGACACCCCCGCCCCAGCTGGCCTGTGCCCCCCAGGACACGAGGGCAGCTCAAGAGCAGGAGCTGGAGTCTCTTCGGGAGCAGCTGGAGGGAGTGAACCGCAGCATTGAAGAGGTTGAAGCCAACATGAAGACCCTGGGAATCAACCTTGTGCAGGTGAGAGGTGGGGATGGGAGTGGAGGAGGGGCTGCCCGCCTGGGGTTGGGTCACAGTGGGGCCTAGAGGGCCTAGAGCACCTTGAAGGGGCTGAGAGGACTTTGTGGAGGTCTGCCAATGTCAGAAGGGTTTAGAGGCGACCTTGGGGACCTGTGGGCTCTCGAGGGTTCAGGAGAACCAGTGGGGATGAGAGGAGGAGGTAGGGTCGGGGGGGTCGGACCTGTGGGGGTTAGGGGCACCCATGGGCTTCGGTCAGGACACTTGGGTGTCTGAGATTCAGGAGGGGTGTGAGCATCTGTGTGGGCAGGGGCTTGTGGGCCTTGTCAGGGCTTCTGGGGGGGCCACTGTGGAGGTAGAGGGATCAGAGGGGCCTGTGGTTGTCTGTCACTGCTTATAGGTTCCTGTCAGTATCAGGAGGGGTCAAGGGGCTGCTAGAGGGTAGGAGGGGTGCGTTGTCATCTGTGGGGGCTCGGGCTGGGCTAGGGCTTGCCAGGCTCAGTGGGGGCTAGAGGGCTGTGGGGTGCGGCTGAGCTCCTCCACTGACGGGAGTGGGGGTCACGGGGTGCCAGGTGGAGACCGAGCGTCGGCAGAGCGAGCTCAGCACGGCGGAGCGTGAGCAGGCCCTGCGCCTGAAGAGCCGGGCGGTAGAGCTGCTGCCTGACGGGGCTGCCAACCTCGCCAAGCTGCAGGTAGGTCTGGCAGTGGGGCTGGGCGGGAGGGCTGGAGTTGGAAGGGTCCAGCCTGTGTGACACGTATCCTCTGCCACCACCTCCAGCTCGTGGTAGAGAGTAGTGCCCAGCGGGTCATCCACTTGGCGGGGCAGTGGGAAAAGCACCGGGTCCCTCTGCTGGCTGAGTACCGCCACCTCCGAAAGCTCCAGGATTGCAGAGAGGTAGGTTGTGATGGCCTGGGCTGTGGGTGGGGCGGGCTGGGTCCCTCCCTAGGGGGCCGTGCTTGTGCTGTGCTCACTGTCCCTCTACCCATGGGGTCCTGGCAGCTGGAATCTTCTCGACGGCTGGCAGAGATCCAGGAGCTGCACCAGAGTGTTCGAGCGGCTGCCGAAGAGGCCCGCAGGAAGGAGGAGGTCTACAAGCAGCTGGTAAGGCCCGGGCAGGGGCCCTGGGTGGCTCTGAGTGGGTGGGGGCTGGGTCCCAGGGCAGTGTCTGCTGTGTTCCTGCCTAGGTGTCAGAGCTGGAGACCCTGCCTAGAGACGTGTCCCGGCTGGCCTATACCCAGCGCATCCTGGAGATTGTGGGCAACATCCGGAAGCAGAAGGAGGAGATCACTAAGGTACATCACTGCAGCTGTGGAGGGTGGGGGCAGACGGGCAGACAGGTGCAAGGGGCGGATGTGTGTAGCACGGCCACACGGGGACCTCACACCCTCTGAAAGGCAGAGCTGTGTAGCCACACCCCAGCACAGAACACTCCTACCCAGTGCGCTCCAGCCACACCTGATGCAGTGGCATAGGCCCCGTCTGGGTGTGAGTGTGTGCTGTGCACACGAATGTTCTCAGCCGGCCGGCCGGCCTGGGCCGGACATGGGCTCATGGCTGCCCTGTTCTCTGCCAGATCTTGTCGGACACAAGGGAGCTTCAGAAGGAAATCAACTCCCTGTCCGGGAAGCTGGACCGGACGTTTGCCGTGACCGATGAGCTCGTGTTTAAGGTGCGGGCCTGGCTAGGCTGGCAGGGGTCTGGGGTGGGGCTGGGCTCCTGCCTGCCTGTCTGCTCACACGTTGGCTTGAGCCTGGGCCCAGTGCAAGCCGTGTGGGTGCACTGAGGCTTGGGCCCGGCTCTGTGCCACGGAGGAGGAAGTCAGGAGTAGGAGAAGGCAGCCTCGTGGGGGTCCTGGAGGTGGTATGTGGGGGGGTTGCGGGGGGAAGCCCACTGGTCCCCTCTGTCTGGTCAGGATGCCAAGAAGGATGATGCTGTTCGGAAGGCATACAAGTATCTAGCTGCCTTGCATGAGGTGAGTGGAGAGACATGCCGGGGGCCGGCCGGGGTGGCATGTGGTGGGGTTGCAAGCCTTCTGCTCCTGCTGTCCCCAGAACTGCAGCCAGCTCATCCAGACCATTGAGGATACAGGCACAATCATGCGGGAAGTTCGAGACCTTGAGGAGCAGGTGAGGCCCCGGGAGTACGAGGGGAAACCAAGGCAGGCCAGTGGATAGCACCTCGGTTTACACCTGGAGAGGTTGTGGGAGCAGAACCAGCCTATGGCTGGACCCTCAGCCTTGTCCCGTAGTAGCGGTGTGTGTGACCTGGCACTGGCTAGCGGCCTCCTCTGAGCCCCAGCTTCCACCCCAAAGGTCCTCACACCTGCCTCCCTGGGCCATCGGTAGAGGCCTTAGCCAGAACACATGGTGGCTCATGCTGTCACGTTAGCAAATAATGCTGTAGGCGAACAGATGACACATGCAAAGGCCCTGTGGTAGGGCACAGCACGCTCTTGTGGGAGGAACGCGGGAGGGGCCTCGAGCAGCCTTGCTGGAGCTGCAGCCAGGGCGGCAAACAGGAGCTGGGCTGAAGGCGTGTGGTTTGCATTGCCCTAGATCGAGACGGAGATGGGGAAGAAGACCCTCAGTAACCTGGAGAAGATCCGCGAGGACTACCGAGCCCTCCGCCAGGAAAACGCTGGCCTCCTGGGCCGGGTCCGGGAGGCCTGAGGAGTACCCAGCACCGCTCTGCTCCTGGCCTCGGGCAGGGGGTTGGGATGTTGGGGGCGATGGCCAAGCACGTGCCCTAGCCCTTCCCTCTGCTGGCCGCGCGGCTCCTCCTGCTACAGCCTTGACCCCAGACCCCCACCCACCGGACCCCAACCCCGATCTGGGGTGATCGTCCAGAGCGTGGGAACTCGGCTACAGTTTATTGGAGAGGGCACTGGGATTAGGACCTTGGATCCCAAATAAACGAGGGGCTGTGTCTGCAGTCTAAGTAAGCTGAGGCCTGGATGGGGACACAGGGTTCCGGGCTGGGGAGGTGGGGTGGGTGGCAGGTGAGACGTGGGTCTATTTGGCGGTTCGGTGTGTGTGGCTGTGAAAGCCCACGTGGGACTCCGGAGACCCGCTGGGGCTCCAGGTGCGTGCGTGTGCGCAGGAGGTGCACAGGTGTGCTCTCCTGGGCCGTGTGAGCAAGCGTGTGCTTGGGAGCTGCGTGAGAATGTGCACGACTGGTGTGTGTTCGTGTGGCTCTTTGGGACCCGAGATCCTGAAGGTACCAAGGCTGCTGCTGTGCGGGGCCCTGGGCACGCCCCGTGGGACCCCGCATGCGTGGGCCCGGAGGGCGGCCGTGGCTGTGTGCTTTGGGGTGCGTGGGTTGACAGGGCTCAGGCGCGATGGTCTGTGTGACTGCAGAGTTGAGGTTGTACGAGGGTACTGAGCAGGCTCTTTGTGCTGTGTCCAAGGGATGGGATTGTGACTGTGTGTGTGTGTCTTTTCCAGCCCCGAGGTCACCTGTGAGAGCACTGAGGCAGGTGGTGTGTGTGGTTGGTTGCAAAGGCTCAGTCTGGCGGAAGAGCGGGTTGCAGGAAGCAGGGCTGGGGGCCGGGGCCAGGGCCCCTCTGAGCAGCCTTGGTGCAGAGCATCTGACCTAGTAGGACGGTCGGCTGAGGAGCAGGGTCCCTGGCAGGCGAGACTGTGCACATCTCACTGCCTGGTCCCTGTGGGCAAGTACAGGGCCCGTCACTCCTGCCCCCGGCCACTTCCACCCCCCCATTTCGACTCCTGTCCTTCCTTCCTCCTTTCCGTGGTTTTGAGGTTAGGGGCCGGGTGTGGGGTTGGCACTCCTGCTGGGCCTCTGACTCCTCTTCTTGCGGAACTCGAATTCATCCACGGTCCACACGGCCCCTTTCTCGCTCTCCACCCGCACGAAGCACTTGTGCAGGCTCAGGTTGTGGCGGATGGCGTTCTGTGGAAGGCAGGCCCGCCGGGCCGGGGGCAGGGGGCCAGGGTACGCAATCAGCCTCTGAGGTCAACAGTACCCACCCCAAACTGGCCTCCCGCCCCTTCCCGACATGCCTACAAGCCCCACGCCCCCCCACTCCTGAGCTTGGCCCGGGCCGCTGGGGCATGGGAGGCCCTCCCAGCCGCTGGTGCCTCCGGAGGGGCTCACCTTCCAGGTGGCGGGGTGGTTTCTGAAGAAGGCGAACATGCGTGTGAACCAGTGGTAGATCTCGTTGAGTGTCCGCTGCTTCTCGGGAGCCTCCAGGATGGCCTGGAGGTTAGGGGATCCGGGGGTCAGGGAGCCCCTTCCCCAAAGTTGGGCTAAGAGTGGCAGTAGCCCACCCTGGGTGTCTGACATGGGTGGAACTGGGGAGGGGGCAGGGCAAGGGAGGGAGGGAGACGGTGTGGGGTGAGGGTCAGGCCAGGATGAGGCGAGGTGGAGGGTTGGGGCTGAGGCTGCAGTAAGGTCTGGTTCAGGGTAGGGCGGGGACTCGGTTAAAGGTTGGGATGGAGTTGGAGCTGGCCTTCTCCACAGGGGCAAGGTTTCAGGCTTTGGGAAGGTCGAAGGCCAGGAGTAGGGTCAAGTATAGGATGTGGGAGGGGGAAGGGCCAGGCAGCATTAAAGGTCATCAAGGAAGGGGTTGGCTAAGGGTCTGGCTGGGGATGGACTGGGGTGAGTGGAGGGCTGAGGGATGGGATGGCATTAGGGTCGGGAATCAGAGGCGGACCTAGCGATATAGCTATTTTCTGTGTTAGGCATGAGGTGAGATTGAGGGTCAAGAATGAGGTTGGTTGTGGTGGTGAAGGGTCAGGGCTTGTGTTAGGTGTGGAGTGAGGCTAAAGGTCAGGGAATTGGATTTGTTTGGATTTAGGAGCGGGGTTAAGTAACGGGGCAGAAATTATGGCTGCAGTGAGGTTCTGGGTCAGGATGGGGCTAGGGAGGGGAATGCGTGGTGGTGTGTACGGGTTAGGTGTGGGCCTAGGGTGAAGGTCTGGGCAGGCTCTGATGAAAGTTCTGGGCAGGTGTTAGGGAGATTCAAATGAAGGGGTTGGGATGGGGTGAGGCCAGGGGTCAGGTAGGTGCCACAAGGAAGGGATTAGAAGCAGGGTCCGGCCGAGGGACGTGTTGGCATATTGGGGTATGTGAGGGCTGGGGAAGGAGTTAGGATGATATCTGTGGTGGGTTTAGGGCAAGGGGCAAAGATCAGGTTCATTTGGGGGCTATTTTACAGGCCTGGGAGGGGGCTAAGTATGGGGTCGAGGTGGGCATCAGGCAAGGGGTGGGTCGAAGGCCAGAATTTGGCTCGCACTGGCCTGGATCGTGGTTTCGGTTTGGGTTGGGGGGCAGGTCTGGGGTGAAGCCGGCATGGGGGGGGATCCTATCGGAGGCCTGGGTTTGTTCAGGAAGGAGCCTGTCCTGGGGGTGCTCAGAAGGAGGCTGGGAATGTGGGCGGCAGGTGCCCACCCCCCGTTTCTCTTCCTTCTCGGCCCGCACTGCCTGCTTACCCAGCGGATGAGGGTGGCGTAGGTGAAGGGGGGCCGCATGTTGTGGAACTTGAAGTAGTCCATGTTGTGGAAGAACTCTGTGGGGGGTGGGGGAGGATCAGGTCCCATCCTGGAGCTTCTCGCTCCCTCTCCCATCCCCCACGCTACAAGGAGAGGCGACCCAGCCGAAATCCCTCCCTGAAATCCCTCCCTGACAACGCCAGTTTTCACCCTCACAGTTACTGTGCTGAGCACTGAGTATCGATTGTACCATTTACTGTTTGCACCACTCCCATCAAAATGGGCTTTGTCGTCCCCAAAGTTTAAAAGAAATTAGTAACTTTCACACCAAAGGGATGTGAGTGGCCAAGTGGCAGAGAAAGGATGACACTCAAGGGCCCTGATCCCTCTTAAGCCCACAGCCCAGGCCTTGCGGGCAGCTGGGGATCCCTGAGCTTGGGAGAATCACCCCGCTTTTCCTTGAGGGGGAAGGGAGAGTCCCTGGGAGGTGCTTAGCTAGTTCCCTCCCTTCTGATGACCCACCGAGGAAATGGAGTAGCTGACACCCAGAAAGAGTGAGCCCCAGGCCCCAGGGGAGATGGGGCTGGACAGGAAAAACCACAATGGGGGGTGCGGCGGGGGGGGGGGACTCACAGGCCTTGGAAACGCTGAAAGGCAGCTTTTGCAAGCAGCTGTGTTTTCCCAAAGGCCGGGTGGCAGTGCTGGGGAGGGTTGGTACTGGCTGCCTCCACCCCGTGCCAGTCGGGGGATGAGGGACTGGGGTGGGGGGAGCACCACGTAGGGGCATGGAACCATCCTTACCTGGGAACGTGCTGTTTCCATGGCTGCCCCAGAGATGCCTCCTCACAGCAAACAGGCCGTCGGGGGCCTCTTGGGGGCTGGGCCAGGCTGGGCCAGTGGCGACAGGCGTGCAGCAGGAGCCCTTGTCGGATGACGCCTGCGGGAGGAGGGAAAGCCTGGTGATTCAGAAGCTTAAACTTTCCACTTCAATTTTAAATAAGTGTTTTGTTTTTTTTCTTTTAAAGCAAGGGAGCTCTCTTCTCAATTCCAGTCTGATGTGGAATCGCACTAAGCAGCATTGAGCTATAATTTATTAGTGTGTGTGTGTGTGTGTGTGTGTGTGTGTGTGCGCGCGCGCACGCGCGCGTGGAGAGGCGTGATGCTGGGCCCATGAGCTGGGGCTGAATTGGGCTCCTACCCAAATGTGACCCTAGGGGTTATAGTAATACTTATCTCACAGCGGCCTCACGAGAGGATTCGATAACACGAAAGGATTCGATAAATTAACCCCAGGGAAGTGCTCAGGAACGGTCCCGCCCTTTGTTTACTGCTCTGTGGGGATCATCTTGAGATCTGAGCCCGGGTTTTTATTTTGCACTGGCCCCTGCATGTTGTATAGCCAGCGGTACAGGGTCTGTGTCCAGTAAATGTTTGGCCATTTTCTGTTGCTTTGAAAACCCTAGATCATGCTGTTTTGGGATCTTGGGGTCAGAGGGTTTGTAACCGGAAGGGACAGGTTTCCAGGTCTGGGCATGTTTGGAGCTGGGGACAGGGGCCCAGAGTGCCTGGGTGCGAGGATAAGTCCCCTCCGCCCCCTCCCGCCGCCTGTGGGCCTGGGGTGGCTTACCGTGGATGGAGCTTTGGTCAGGGCCATCTTCCCAGCCAGGTGGGCCTGCATAGCGCCCAGCTTCTCCTTCTCCAGCACTAGCTGTGAGGATGGGCACAAAGTGAGACCTCAACTTGGCCTTTCTCTGCCACATCCTTGCTCAGGCTGTGGTGCTCCCTGGGAGGGCCCTACCCCCTCCCTTCCTTTATGCCAGCCCCCATCCTGGGTGAACTTGGCTCCTGGCACAGGGGGGACGAAAGGCTCGCCCACCATCCCCCAACCACCCCTCTCCTACGTCACCTGCTGTTCCAGAGACTGCACCACCTCCCTCTGGAGGAGACACTGTGCCCTGCCCTTCTCGTCTAGGAGATGGTCCGCCTGGCAGTGCCTGGGTAGGGGGAAGATTCCACGTGGGTGACCATGGTGGGCCTGGCCTCCTGACTCAACACTCCCGAGTGAGGAGGGCCAGACCCTTTGGGAGGTCTCTCCCCAGAGCCTCAGCCTCCCTCCCCTCTCTCTACCTCAGTCTCCCTCTTACTGGTCCTTCAACACACGCTACTTGGCATCTCCTGGTGCCATGCCTGAGCTTGCCACTGGAGACTGGCCAGGGTGCTGGAATCGATGTTGGAAGGCTGGTGAGCTGAGAGGTGGGTGAGGGCAGGAGGGGTGCTCCAGGTAGAGGGGACAACTTGTGTGAAGCCATGGTCATGAAGAGGACAGGGTGCAGAGTTGCCACTCATAGTTGGGTATCATTGGAGAAGGGGTGTGTGTGTGTGTGTGTGTGTGTGTGAGAGAGAGGGGGGGGCTGAGAGGAGGCAGCAAGAGCCACTGTGAGAATCTGGGACTGTGGGGAACAATAAAATCAGGCTGGCGTGTTGGCAGGAGGGGACAGGTAGCAGGGCAAAGCCGTTAGGAGTGGGGATTCTGGAGCCTGGATGTCTGGATTCAAATCCCCGCTCTGCCACTTAGGAACTGGGGGATCTTGATCAAGACACTTAACTTTTTATGGCCTCAGTTTCTGTATCTGTAAAATGGAGGTAGGTAATAGTATACACCTCTATTATGATGCCCCATTACACAGATGAGGAAACCAAGGCCCAGAGAAGCTAAGTAACTTGCCCAAGGTCGCACAGCCAGTGATAGGACCAGGATTTGAAGCTACGGTCTTAGCCTTTGCCTTTTGCCTCATCACTATCTATTGAGATGAGGCCTGAGCTGAGACCTGTACCCCAGGCCTTTCCCCACACACTGGGGACTGTCCTGGACTGGAATGGGCCTGGGTCACTCACTTGAGGAAATCCTCTGGCTCCTCGAAGACCTTCTCACATCCGGGCCACTTGCAGACCCCATTTGCCAGCAGCGAGTAGGAGCCCTGGGGCACGGTCGAAAGGGTGCTAGGGGGACAGAGGGTGTAAGGGGAGGGAATGGGGGGGCAAGGGTCCTTCCCAGACCTGTCTACTGACCTGTCTTTCCTGGGTGTGCTGGGGCTTGGGAAGGTGCAGAGCAGCGCGGGCTCCCTGGACACCCACTCCAGGCTGGCCACGTTGATCCCTGCGGGTGGGGACAGGGTACCTCTGGGGACTGTGGGATGGGCCCTCAAGCTCAGCCCACAGAGACTCTCATTTTGAGCTTCTCACCCTCCTGAGCCTCGCCTCGCAGGCCCTGACTCCCAAGGGGCTCAGTTGGCCCTAACATCCAGGGCTTCTGGGGGAGCAGCTCAGAGACTGCCGTCTGCAAGCGCTGACATTTTGACTGCAAAGACCTGCGGTTCTGTGATTTTTGCCATTCTGCATCTTTAAGGTTCTGAGCCTGACATTTTTTGGAGGCTGGAGTTTCCAAGATGATAAGACCCGATGTCTCTGACCTCCTGAGGGCCGCCATTCAGCAGCCTACGCGCTCACATTCAAGAGCTGGGGGGCTCGGGGTGCTGTAGAGCTGTGGGGCGGGGTGTTACCAGGTGGCAGTCCGGGCCGGGCCTTGAGGGAGAAGACGCTGGTGGCAGCAGTGGGTGGCGGCAGGCTGATCATAGCTGGGCTGTCCAGTGGGCGTACCTGCAGCACGGGGGTCCGAGCGTGGGTATCCACCATTGACAGCTGGGGGCACATGGGGGCTGTGGTTCAGCCTGCTCCCCCCGCCCCAGTTCTCCCACCTGCTCCCGCCGCCCTGCCCATTTCGGGTCCGTACCTGGTGCATGAAGTGCGGCCTGTCCTGGAGGAGTGCCTGCAAGTGGGGCGAGGGGCCCAGCCGTGCCCCAGAGGGTGCCACCATGACTAGGGGCACTGTGGGCAGCTGGGGGGGGGAGAAGGCAGGCGGGTCAGATGCCATCCTGATTCTCACTGTTATACATGTCTTGTTCATATACTCCTCACCACAGCCCCACACGGTAGGTGCTCTGACCATCCCATTTTACATATGTGGAAACTGAGGCTCAGGGAGAACGAATGACTTTTTCAAGATCAAACAGCTAATAATTGGCAGAGCTGGCCTCAACCCTGTCACCTCACCTCTTTGGGCACCAGCCCTCTCCTCTGTCACATGGGGATGGAGACACATGGCCACTCCTGTGGAACCACGATAGGATCTCCTCTCCTGAGACCGGGATTGGGAGGTCAGAGAGAGCCTCGAATCTCTGAGACGTGCTAACCGGGGACTTTCTTGGCCCTGCGACATCTGCGTAAGTCACAGACTTGCCTGGGACCCAGAAAACCACTTCCTGTGCCCCAGCTGGGCCCCCCGCCCAGTGCCACAGTAAAGGTCGGCACCTGTAGGCCCAGGTACCCCACCCTGCCTGCCCCATCCTGGGCCCTGGGCCTCACCTGCAGCTGCGATGGTGGCATGGGGTTCAAAGAGGAGGAGGAGGAGGAGGCATGGGCTCCGCCTCGGAGGTCCCGGCTCTGGAAGTTTGCCCCCGGGCCCTTGGCCCCAAGCAGGTCTGAAGCCTTGGGTGCAGCCCTCCAGCTGGGCGAGGCTCCCGGGGATGGGCCAAGTGCCAAGGAAGCGGCCGAGGGCTTGGCTGGCCTGGGATTGGGCATTGGGTCCTTGTCCAAGGGCAGGCTGTGGGGACATAGAGGGAAGGAGTTACACGTGTCCCCAGCGGGGGCGTGAACGGCTCAACCACCTGAACCATGTGGACACCCCCCCATCCCCGGGCAGAGCAGCCATCGGTTGGGGCCTGTCCCCAAGGGCTCCACAGCTGGACCCCAGCTCTGATCATGCGTACGTGTGGCACACACCCACGCATACATCAATGTCAGGAACACAGGTGTGCGTGTGTCTCCGCACGCATCCCATGTGCAGACGTGCCCGGGGCCAGCACTCAGCCTGCCCGTGCGTGCTGGCAGAGCCCTGGTGGTGATGTGTCCTCCACACGGGAGGTGGGGGATTGGGGTCGTTTGTGGGGCCTCAGCCAAGGGCAGGTCTCAGCTTCTTTTCCCCAAGCTGCTTGGGGCTTGTCTCCACGCCTCAGCCCCCTGGTCCTCCCTGTGCTCTGCACAGGCCACACGACCTTCGCTGATCCTGCTGGGACTGGTCTCTGACTCTCCTCGGGGCATTGTTTTATCCCAGAGACCTGGCATATACAAGAGCGGAGGGGGGCATGGGCTCAAGATCCCTTTGGCTGCGGTGAGAGGGACAGACTCTAGGAAGGCGAAAGCCGGGGTACTGGCAAGGAGGTTCCTGTGACAGTCCAGGCAAGTGACAATGGTGGCACAGACTAGGGTGGTGGCGGTGGAGATGGTGAGAAGTCAGTGGATTCTGAATGTGTTTTGAAGGTGGAGTCAGGAGAATTTGCTGGCGGCTTGGATGTGGTGGGGGGTGGCGAGAGGGGGAGGGTCAAGGTGATCTCTGGCCCGGTATTTGCCTGAGCAGGCAGGAAGGACAGAGTGGACATCACCTGAGCTGGGGGGAGCAAGGTTGGGGGTGACGATCCAGGTGTGGCTGGACACGAAGAGTCTGGAGTTAGACACGCGAGTGGAAATACTGAGTGGGCAGCGGAGTATGGGAGTCTGGAGCTCGGGCAGGGGCAGGCTCTGATCATCGCTGGGTGCTTGCCCTGCATGAAGCTGACGTGGCTAGTGCCGGAGAGGAGAGACGGGCTCTCTTGAGCCAGGGCCTGTGGGGGCATCTTGACTCAGCCTCCGCTGGGGTTTACCCCAACTCCGCTTTTCGAGCCTGTGCTCATGCTCTGGGCCCTGCCTGGAATGTCTGCTCTTCCTCCATACCCCCCATCCGAGCCCTATCCAGAAGGTCCTCCGTAATGTCTCCAGGCTCCTTTGCTGAGCCCCAGAAGCGAACACTGCGACCGGCATGGCTTCAGTTTTTCAGAATCCCAGTCTAAGAGGAAGCCAGAGCTGGAACTGAAGGGAACACCCAGGTGCAGCGTTCCACAGTCCCATGGCAACTTGAGAGCTCCGTAACTTTCTCCAGAAAGTGTGTGTGTGTGTGTGTGTGTGTGTGTGTGTGTGTGTGTGTGTGTGAGACTCTGCACCCCACCCCACCTCACCCCACCCCACAGCACTGGGTTGGGCACACAGCTGCCGATAGCAGCCCAAGCTGGCACAGGGAGGGTTTAGGGGAGCAGTTGCACCTTCCTTTCTTTGCTGTCAGTGCACAGGGATTGTCAGAGCTCTGGTCCGGAGGGAGGTGGGGGTGAGAATCCAGGTATTAAACGCTTAGTCTCTCGGGGAACGTAGAACATTACTGTGTGAGAGTCAAGAGCCTGGATCTATGGAGGCTCAGAACTCAGTGACCATGAAGAGTGAGCAAACGAATGAAGGCGGAGGTCGGGGTGAGGCTTCTAGAAGTCAAGGCATGCCAAAGACTGCCAGCAATCCACCAGTAGCTAGGAGGGAGGCACGGACAGATTCTCCCTTGTCGCCTCAGAAGCAACCAGCCCTGCCGACACCTTGATCTTGGATCTCTGGCCTCCAGAACCGTGAGACAATAAATTTCTGTTGTTTAAGCCCCCCCCCCCCAGCTTGTGGTAATTTGTTACAGAAGCCTGAGTAAACGAATACCGATTTTGCTCAGTGAGTGGATGGTCTCCCCCACTCTGGCCTGGCCCACGTGGCTGGCCCATGGTCACTTCTGAAGCTGCCTGGACACTTGGCTGGGGCTTATAAGAAATCCCTTCCTCAAACACATCTGAAATGTCCAGCCTCAGGGAAGCACAGGTACATTCTCAGAAAGGGGACATAGATATGGTCTGTCTGGTGGTGGGGAACCTGGAGGGCCGGGCTGGGCAGCCAGCTTCCTGCACTGTCTGTCGGGGCGTCCCTTTCTGACTGTTTCTCAGAAGCTGCATGGAGGATGTTTCTGGGACACAGAGTGTGTTTTCATATCGGGGTCTGCATCTGGGCCCTGTTGTCACATCCCCAGATTTTCCGCCATTGACGTCATGGCGGCCGGATGCGCGGGGCTTCATCGGCACCAAGGAGGAAGAGAAGGGGGCAGATACCCCACCCCACGGGTTTCGTTCCGAGAACTGGCTGGCCCATCCTGCAGCCGTCTTGGCCCAGGTGGGGGTGATGTGGGTGCTTGCGGATGTGGTGAGTGACGTCCATCTGGCCACCATGACAAGTCCTGGGCCCTGTAGACTTGGGCCATGGAGAGGCCAAAGGTTTGATGCTTGGGGAGTACTGTGCAGATACTACAGCTGCTGGGACCATGGGGTCCCAAATGGTACTGTCAGAACCTCAGAATCATAGAACACCATTTCTTAGGTTCAAAGGCTCCCAGAATCTCAAACCCACTCTGTGGGGTCCATGGGTCCAACTTCACAGAATGTGAAGGCTAATGTCAATGGTGTTTGGACAGGCAGCTCACTACCTCATACGGCCTCTGGCCTACCGGGCTTAGAATTGTAGCAAGCCCCCTCTTAGCTTCCCTCCTACGGTCTGTGACAGCAGGAGGGGCGGAATCATCTCCTCCACTCCCCTCAGCCTGGGCCTGGGCTCTGCCACTAACTAGCTATAACTCTCCTCGGGCTCATATGTAAAGTGGGACAGTGATAGTACCCCTCATCCAAAGTTAATGCACACGAAATGCTTAACAAACTGTCGGTGATGGTAAACGAACACCTACAGGGCCTCAGTCTCCCTGTTCATTCTGGGACAATGTTCCCATACTCACAGCCAGTCCACAAGCGATGGGGAGGGAAAGAAGGGGAGGTAGAGGCCAGCATGCCTTTGGCTAGGGCCTCATGGCGGGGAACAGGAAGAGCCTTGGCCAGTAGAGAGCCCACTGCCAGGCTCTTTGGAGGGGCCCCAGGATAGGAGTTCCCAGGGACCAGTGCCAGGTGTGGGGACATGGTTGAGCTCTATCCACAGCCAGACCCACAGACAGACTGACCGACTTATGTCCTTCCAGTATCACTACCCTGTGGCCACAAGGCCTTCAGACCCATGGGACCCTGGTACCCCACCCAGACCACTCTTGTGAGGTTGGGCCCCACACTGGCCTGTGTGGCCACAGAGCCTCCTGCCTGAGTAAGGGTCCAAGTTGTAAGAAGGCAGAAGGGGGGATGGCAGCAGCCAGGGGTAAGCTCAGGTCCCCCTCCTGCCCTCATGGGTGCTGAGAAGTAAACTGAGGCCTGCAGTGGGGGAGAGAGACAGAACCAGGGTTCTGCCAAGAGTCTCATGGTCTGAGCTTGGGTCTCAACTTTGCCACTCCATCCCTGTGAGGCCTCAGGAGAGGCCCTCCTGCCCATTTCTAGGCTTCAGTTTGCTCCTGTGTACACTGGGCAGAGAGAGGCATGGAGGAGATGAGGGCCAGGGCCCTTCCATTTTGTGTCTGCGTGACCTGTTACGTGTCTGCAGGGTGTCGAGTTGACGACTGCCCCTCCATCCAGGGGACTGGCTGAGAGACAGGGATACACAGAGACAAAGAGACAGAAACAGAGAGAGAGACAGACAGGTAGACATAGGGGAACACAAAGACCCAGAGAACAAGAGATACAGAGAGATGGGACAGAGATACACAGAGAGTGAGAGATGCTGAGGGAGAGAGAGAGAGAGAGAGAGAGAGAGAGAGAAACAAAGTGACAGAGAAAGGAGGGGAGAGGAACTCAAAGGGGCAGAAAGTCCTAGAAGTATACACAAGGAGAGAGACAGAGAATGAGAGAAGCTAAAAGAATAAGAGAACAGCATAGGGGGATGGAGAGAGGGAGAGGGAGAGATGCCCTAAATAGAGACAGAGAGAGAGAGAGATAGAGAGAGAGATGGATGCCCCAAATAAGAACAGTTGTTGGTCTCTGGCTGGAGGAACTTAGGCTCCATCGAATAACAAGGAAAAATGAGGGGCAAGATGCTGGGGGGGGGGCTGTGGTCAGGGAATGTATCGTACTGCAAATCAACAGTCAGCAAAGTGGTATGGCTCAGACACTGAGGAACAGAACAAAACAGAGAGCTCAATCACAGACCAACATCTAGAGGGAAGCAAGTTCATGATGAATGTGGCATTTCAACCCGGGAGATGGTGGACGATATACTATTTGACAAATGCTTCTGGGAACATTAAGGGAAAAATAAAGTTAGTGAATGAATAATCAGTCCATTTTCCCACCAATTCCTCTCTGCCCTGTTTGAAATGTACCCTGAAACACATTCCAGCTCTCTTAAGGAAATAAACAAGAACATGTAATAGTTTCTTGTATGCCAGGTCCTATGCTAAGCACTTAACATGGTTAATACATTTAATCCTCACAACAACTCTTTGAGGTAGGTGCTACTATAATCATCACAGTACATATGAGGAAATGAAGGTACAGACAAGTTAAATGCCTGGCTAAAAAATCACACAGATGGCTTGGGGTGAGGCTGGGTTTGTCCCAGACAGTCTGGCTCCAGTACCCACACTCTTAACCTCCACAGCAAATGGAAAAAATGAAGCCATAAAAGACACTAGAAGCCAACACAGGTGAACATTTATCTCATTTTCAAGTGGGAAAGGACTTTCTAAGCACAAAACCAGAGACAGTAACCACAGAAGAAAAGAGTAACCCATTTGACTATATAAAAACATCATAGCATCACAAAACTCCATAAACATATAGAAAAAGTGAGTGATGAATTGGGGGAAAATATCTGCTATACATGTATGGCTATTGGAAGGTTAATATCCTTTCTAAATAAAAAGCTGTGACAAATCAATAAGAAAAAAATGATGAATATCCTATTGGAACTAAGTATCCTTAGTCTTGACCAGACAACCTAAGAAAAAGTACAAATGATCAATAAATAGTATAAGTAATCAAAGAATGCAAATGTCAACAATGTAATATTTTTTCTTACCCGTTATGCTGAGAAAGGATTTAAAAATGATCATAGCCACCCAGGGTTAACTTGAGTACAAGAAGGGTATAACAGGACAAACTTTCAGAAGAACGATTTGCAGAGAGGGTCCGAAACTTTAAAAATGCACACAACCCTTGTCCCAGCAACTCCATTTTCAGTTATCCAAGGAACTAATCAGGGATGATTATGGGGAGAAAAACTAGAAACAACCCGAATGCCCAGGAATCGGCACTTGGTCAAACCAACATAGTTCATACCAGTGTGAGGACAATCTTGACAGTCATGAAAGATCATAGGTTGAAACAATTTTTAGTGATCTACAAAAACGTTCCTGTTAATTGAATAAAGCAGGAACAAAACCAATAGAGAGAGTGGTTCTAATTTGGTTAAAAAAAAATAACAGCTAATAGTGAACACTTGCTAAGCCTGAAGAGATGAGCTCTCTCAGCCCTGAATAGCCTGCCCGGTTCCTGGACACGGACTTTGGACACACACACATACACACACACTCACTCACACATGGTCCCGGGGTAGGACCATACAGCTAAACCCCGACTGACAGTGGCCCAAAGTGCCCCCCAGGAGGTCCTCTCGTGCTGTGCAAGCCCAAGTTCAATTAAGTGCTCAGCCTGACCCAACAGCTCGCTGTCGTCCTTCGATCAGGGCAAACAGAACTGATGCTCACTCTGGTAAAATGCAGATGTCCTCTTCAATGTTACTCAGTCCACTATTATTAGGCACCAAAGCTGTACAAATCTGTGTGCTGCATGCTGGGTGGGAAGGTGGAAGGCTAGACAAGAGAGCAGGAGAGACAGTGGGAGAAAGACGGAGGAAAGGAGATAGATGGAACGTCGTGAAGATGGAGGAGACAGAGACAGGCAAGCTGGGCAGAGCCAGAGAAAGGGCAGTGGGGAATCTGAGTGCCTGGGAAACAGACGGGGCAGGGGACAGAGTGACATGGAAAGAGGGAGACAGGGCAAGCAGATGGAGAGGGACAGCAGCTATCAAGAGACAAGAGACAAGGAGGGAGGGGTGTAGTTGAAATTTCCAGTTACACCTGGCCAGTTTCAAGTTGTTCAAAGCTCTGATATTTGTAAAGACTGGCAGTTGGCCTATTAAAAAAAAAATCCTGCCCATTTACATAGCGATCAATTCATTTATCGTTGTCTCTGCCCACGCATTGATTAAGCACTTTCCCAATCAGTCTGCCAGCATTTATTATTACTATTATTATTGTAAAAAAAAATCTTACCTGACTGGAGCCACAGGAGCTGTGTGTGTCTTGATGGTACCGGTGGGTCCCTGACCCCCCCACCCCCGCAGAGCCTGCCTCACTGCCATGGCCTCCACTAGACCCGCATCTGATGGGGGAGAGCGGGGACACTCACCTTGGTGAAGTGGACCGACAGAAAAGGATCAGCCTGGCTGGTGGGAAACTGTCACATATCAAAAACAACTTTGCTTTTATACCGAGAAGAAAAACCACGGTGTGGAAGCCACAGACCTCTCTCTCTCTCTTCTAATAATCCAAATTTTTTTTTCGATGAGTGTGTGTGCTGATAATCACGGGGTGGGGGGGGTTCTCATAGTTTTTTCTCTCTCTTGCGCACTCTCTCTCTCTCGCTCGCTCTGTTTCTCCTCTTCTTGATTATGAGACTTAAACGGAAATTTTGAAATTTTGGGTTTTTTCTTTGCCCTTTACGAGTCATCTGAAAATATGATTTCTTCCCCTCGCCACAGAGGTGAGAGGTATCAATGAGATAACAGAGCTCATGAGAAACCACAGTTTTTTACACAAAAGTATGTAGGGTTAGAAAAAAAAAAAAACAAGGGAAAAAAACTCAAATAAATCACGGAGGTGTCCCAAGCAGGCAAAGCTACCTCTCTGTGAACATGATGGGATGGAAAACACCAGGGAAAGAAACTAAATAGGGTTGGGTTTCCAGAGGCTTTGCCGAGCTCCATGCCTCAGTTTCCCCTTAGATAGAATTGATATGGACAACACTGCTCTTACTGCCCAGGGATGGGGAGCTCTGCAGCCCATCTCCCCACAGACGGGGGATGGAAGTTATTTCACAGAAGAAAATGCAGGCAGTCCCTCTCTATCTGCCACAATTCACAGAATCTAACAGTCTGAGAATCACTGGCTCCCGGAATCCACTTAGCATCACTGAGGAGAAGGAGAAAAGTTTCGTCTCATCACATTGTAGGGCCTGAGAGCTCGAACCTGGAGGGTACCCTACTGGGAAGGTCCTGATGAGGCCCCCGGTGTTAGTGCATCCGTCCTCATGAAGCCCAGAGATCCCTTGGGACCCCAACCCTCTCCTAGTCAGGGACACCATGACCTGATGCTTCTGAGACCCTCAGCCTCTGCAATTTTCTACTTTGAAAAATCCCAGTTTTCAAGGTTTTTGGAGGTCAGATATCCGCCATCATCCGCATAGCTGACATTTATCTCCAATTTTCCGCGTGCCAGACACCATGCTGGACGAGTCTCCCAAATGATCACATTCAATCCTCACCACAGCCCTTCGCGGTCCATCTTGTCATCATGGCCGTTATAAAGATGGGGAAAACAGAGGCGCGAAGTAGTCGAGTGACTTGCCCAAGACGACCGAGCTGGCAAGTGGGCGCTCTGCCTTCTTTGGTGCCGGGCGGACTTAAAAACCCCTAGGTTTCCTTGGGCCCAACAGTCTTGGGTCTTAAATTCTAGGATGCAGTGACAGGGAAGTTCTGAGATTTGGAGATTCCTCTGGGGGTTTGAAGCTTGTGAGGTTTTATGGTTGTCCAAGAATTGGCGGCTGCATTTCCTTACTTGAGCAGTAACCCCCTTTAACCAGTGGTCGACAGGGGAGACGGGGCCCCAGGGGCTCCTCCTGATAGGTCATGGCTGCGGCTCCCAGCCCCCGGCTCCTCAGCACCTTGCATGGCTCAGGGTTCTGTCATCCAACGTCTACTCCAAGCCCTCTGCAAGACTGGCTTCAGGACTGGGGAAGAGAAATTGGAAAACACTTTTTATTCACATGGTACAAACCTAGTGGCCAAGACCCACCTCTTCACCCCTTCACCCCCCTCCCCAACTTCCCAAGCCCTGAAAAAAAAGGAGAGCCTCTTTCCTTAACTCTGACTCACCTTTCTGGAAAAGCCCAGAGGGAGCCTGATGGTCTGGCTTTGTGAAGATAAGAAAAAAAAAAAAAAAAAAG